>NC_056744.1:161288178-161398178 GCF_019279795.1 Protopterus annectens | reverse complement strand
CGTTAATGGGGTTGAGATGCCCCAACCAATATACATCATGTATGAATAGGCATACCTCCCCACCACAGCCAAACACGTCTGCCCTGCAATACACTAAAGTGTTACAGATCCCATAAGCAGGACCTGACATGATGTGCACAACATGTAAACAGTACTACAACCCACCTGTATGATGTCAGGCTGGTATTGGTAACATACCATGCAGTACAGTGTGGCTCCCATAGGAAATGTACATCCCCAGGATACATATACACAGACACATATATGCAGATATATATACATATATATAGATATACATGTGATTACACAGACACACGCAGAGATATGTACAGTAAGATACATATGTAGACGGTGCACACAATATGGAACAGCCACTATGCCTACAGTTCACACCTAAACAACTGTACACTGTATGGGCCACCCATACAAATACAATCTTTGTCTGCAACATATACCCACAGAGAGGTCATAGAAAAAACACTACACACAGGTTTGCAGAAATGGAAAACCTTTATTTGTGTACTATTATAGTTCTATATGCCATGTCATATAGCGGTGCAGACACTGACATCCATATAAACAGAGTAATGCAACTGTGAAACAGTTATACTAATACAGTAGTCTGAAAAGGTTCACAACTGTTGCTGTCCAGGCCAATGCCATCATATTGTACAATAGTAAAGACAGACTGGGCCAGAGGATACCAGACAATAAACAGTATGTAATACAGGTGTATAGTTCAGCAGCCTCTATATACACTCTGTACAAAATCACTAGGTGATAAAGACGTCATGTGACCAAATGGTTTGTAACTGTTACATAACAAGGCATAACTGACACCATCACAAGCACACTGACAAACAGAACAGTCTTGTATCCCAGGAGGCAATAGGCCTGCATTAACCCAATATATGTGAGTAATGTAAATATAGGTGAAGTATACGGTACTATACATCCAGATACCTTAAGGCAGCTCACCTCTGATACCCACACATTTTGTAATAGCATAGTTCAGTTATGGTGCATCCCCCCTAGACTCAATACTACAGGCCCATATACCACTGTTACATACACTGGCCTCTGGAGTGCATAAGGGGGAAACCTGTATTGTTTTGGTGTAGCCCACACATATATGGCCCCAGCACCACTGTATGTGGGGGGGGGGGTCCAACAGCACTGGACTGATGGCAGCAATGGCAGTGTGATATACACACAGCCCCCTGACAGCATGTCATATGTGCAAAGCTTGGTATGTAGGTGGAGGACAGAGGCTGGTACACAGGCCCATATGTGGGAAACGTTTGCCATACACTGTGCAAGTTACTGGTGTTACAGGATAGACTGCAACATACCCTTAGCCAGGGAATTGAGGTTAGAAACATAAATGGATGTAGCCATGTACTGATAGCACTCAACAGATACACTGCCAGTGACATATCTGACACAGGACCTGTGTGGTGGACAGATATAACATCATAGGCACACCTCTGCCCACCAACAGGATAGGCCCACAGTTAAGAGCTATGCAGATAGACTGCATTCCAAGGTAAACTAGTATGTACACACACACCATGTAACACCAGTACTATACAAAGCATAACACAACTCTACTCACACTTTGTCTGTAGTTCTGGAACCTCCTTCAAATATGTAGCTGGCCTAAGTGTGCCGATTCCCCTGGAAGAGGTACTGCTACCTGCTGTCTTTAACACTGATGCCCACACACAGGAAGGATGTCCATCACACTGGAAAGGTAAAGGGACCACACCCACATGATGTAGGGATTTATAGTAGCTGGTTGCCATGTCAGTGGTAATTGGACACAAGCAAGCTGCATGCAGTTAGCAAGTGTAGGACACTGATTGATACAGAGGCCATCACCTGATCAAGTGCATCACCTACTAAAGCCAAGCTGCAATCTACCCCAAACAGCTCAATCCATTCACAGGAGAGAGAAAGCAAGCAAGGTAAAATAAAAGCAGGGAAAAAAGAAAAATCACAGAACAATTACAGCTGACCATCTACACAGCTGCCAGTCATTAATACATCATTCCCACAACAGGTATGTGAAGTATATATACATGTATTAGAATGTAGCACCTGGTCCATTGTAATGTGAGAGATGATGTGGAATGAGTTATATGTGCCAGCAGGTGGTGTTGTGATGATGGTCAACTGAACAACTGCTATGGACAATAGTGTTTGTCTCTGTGGGTAGAGGGCCATAGCTGTTAACTGTGCAGGTCAGCACTGACAGACATGATGTAAGCCATCATAGTGTGTGTTGTGTAATGGGGATTATGTATATGACGTGGTCAATAGCCGGTGGTGGAATTAATGCCAGTATGATGGACATGTGGGAGCCACGGACCACCACTGGCAGGATACCCAGGTGAATCTGTAATGTAGCAAGCCAGAATGCCATAGGTGTGCAATAGGGTTACAAGCAAACAAGTCCCACTTATATCCCACTAATGTCAGGCCGTGTCCATATGTGGCACCTGTCTTTGTTGTAGCAAGGCAGAACAGTGCAGCTGTGCAGGAAGGTGTCGTGAGATTGTGGAGCTGACGTCTGAATGTACCCCACATATAGGTATGCATATGTCACAGATATAATATATAAGGATACATGTATATCAGCATGTATGTACAGAAATATACATATACCCATGTGTAGACATATATATGTGCACATATATATGAATTCACATATATCTACAGATGTACAGATATGTACCTATATGCAAATGTCTACATCTGTACAAACACACACACAAACAGATATGTATGGAAAAACATGTCCCCATATATTACTACCACAGTGATGTTTGCTATGTGTGAGGCAGCAGCACACATAGCAATACACACAGATATCTACAGCTGGCAGTGTGTGCACCATGGATGGGTATGTCACATGTCAATCCTGTCCTAGCATCACAATGCCCCCGCCTGTGAAGTATGCAATGGGAATATGGGGAAGTATGGCAGATACACACGTAGAGGTGGTCAGTATTGGTAGATATAGAGGGCAGTCTACAGGGGTGGTATGTGACACATGTGGTTGGTAAACACAATGGATGGTGTGTGTGTGTGTGGTCCATGATGTGGACGCCCTATGGTCCCCAATATGGGCACAATGGGAACAAGCCTCCCACCAACTGCCACTCACAACAACAGTCCACGTCCTGAAGGTGCCAGGTCTGGTAGCTAAGCAGGAGGAGCATGTTGGCTGTGTGAATGTGTACTGGGTGCCTCAGACTGATGTAGCACATCCATCATGTGTCTGTGGAGCCTGGTATGGAACAGACCCTAGACCTGAGCTCAGGGGACAGGAACATGTTGGTGTGTGCCTGGGGGGGCAACATCCCCTGGGTGGTTCCACCTGATGGTATTGCTCTAACAATACACGAGGAGGCCCCAGGTTGGCACACACATGTGATGTGGCCAGGTGTCCTGGTCAGATGGGTGTGGAGAGGTGGATCAGCTGGACAATGGAACATATACATGTTATTGTGTCACTGTCATAGTACATATGTTGCTCGTAGTAATCTACACAATCCCAGTACATGTCCAACAGCATGCATAGAAGCCCCCAATAACACAGACTGTCAGATGTGCAGCAATCTCAGAGCAGCCATACTACTGGCATATATGTAACCATAGTGGCCCTGACAATGGCATGCAAGTGAATAGTCTGTAAGAGGGCAGCAATGTTAGTGTCCACACAGGGGACATGGCTACAATCACATAGCAGAAGTTGTGGTAGAATACACAATCTGTCCAAATGGTAGTTAAGCTGTAGCCATACCTAATAAGTTGTGTATATAGTCTGTTGAAGCTGATATGGTGGGGAGGTGACAGAGATGTGTATTATGAACTGTTGTAACCTTGCCATATGAGTCGCTCAGGCCTGTTTCCATCCTCGTGTTTTTAGACAAGATGGCACACATCAGGTTGCCCATGTATTCAGCAGAAGCAAATTAGGTCATTATCAACTACCTGGTTCCGCACTACCAGGTCTTCTTTGGCAGGACAGCACATGACCAGCAGGAACGGACCACCCTGTGAAATGATTTAGTCCACAGGGTCAATGATGTCGACCTGCATAACCTCAGTTATGAGCAGGTCCAGCATCATTGCAGCGACCTGCTTCACAATGCCCATCTGCGTGCTGCCACAGTCTGGGGGGATCACCTCGTCACAGGGGGGCCATGCCATCCACCCCCCTGACACGTGTGGAGGAGCTCATGGCCAGCCTCGTGGCACCAGCCTGTCTGGAACACCATCAACCACTGGACACCTTTGTGGAGGTAGGTGTCACCCACACACCAGCTGAGGAGCATGCAGGTAAGGACACAGGGCACAACAGTAGACCACTGTTGTGTATAGATCCACAGTAGTACAGGTAGATCATGCATATCTGATATGTCATACAAATATTGTGTTGCTGCATTGCACTGATAAACAGATGTCCAGATGTGATAGTATTGTGGGAATTTAAGGTTGATGTATGGTAGTACTGCACCCAGCCTGTAGCAGTGCCATGGGTGTGGCCACTGACATTGCATATCTCACCCACTTATGTAGGTCCCTCTGGGGTAACAGCAAGGCAGCAGCCTGTAGCTGGCGAGAATGTCTTATGTAGATGCAATCCATCACACAGGACATGTAATGGTGATGTTATATTCCATGCACACATCTAACACACCTACCCTGAATGCATGCTGTACATGTGCATGTATTGTTGCTGTGAAATGCATGGTCTCACAGGGGCAAACATGATGGGGTATTGAAAGGGTATGTCACACACCTGCATGACAAGTAACATCCTGTCATTGTGGAATGTGTCCAGAGGGGGTAACATACTGTTGGTAGACATGACCTACAGTAGTGACATGTTTTGAACAACACCCATATACAGTGCAACACCAGTGTACATACCTGTAGGATAATGCCAACTGCTGCTGAGATACACTATGGCATATGGCATTACAGTAGTCCACATTTTCAGCCGGGTCTAAGCTGCAACATGTGGTGTTCAGTGTATGGGCCATTGCAAGCTGACACATGTGTAGGGCTTACCCGTCATGCATCTGCATAAATGCTGAGGGGGGTTCTCAGCATTAAACACCAGTGCACTGCAGTAGGGATCCTAAGGATGGTAGGAATGGCTCTATCTGCATATAGTCAGGTCCGGGACCTGTGGCAGCTGTAACCCTACCCACACTGCGATAGTGATGGCATTGTCTGAACACCATGGGATGTGCACATGAGTAGACCTTGCAGTCATGCAGAATAGGGGTACATGTGTAGGGTAGGCTGAACATACGCTGGCAATTGCAGAAGGCCCACGCTGGTATACCTCTGCCATGAGCAGTGACTGCTGTAGTACACACAAGAGGTGTGATAAACTGTCATGATAAGGGTGTGCACACATATCCTCACATGGTGTGTATGCATTGCGGTCAGCAGCTGCACACCTAACACAATCTGTAGACACTACATGTGAATGTACAGGACATATGTTACATACCGGGCTTGTGTACAGCTAAGATATGCAGTGCTGTGGTCCCATGGCAGATCACGGATGTGTGTGTAAAAGCAATAAAGGTGTGTGCACCCCCCATAGCCACGGTATGCTGTGATGGTTGTCAGTGTAAACATGTCTGCAGTGGCCATACATGGTCTGTTGATGTTGACAGCTGTAAATCAGGCATCAGGCATTCACCAATGACAACAGTCCACATATCATCCCAGGTATGTGTTGCTGAAACACATAGGGGCTATGAGAGGTACAACTGGCATAACTGATACAGTACTACACATTCCGCAATGGGTTGGACACCTGTGAGTTGTAGTGCACAGTACATGGCAGGGTGCAGAACAGGTGCACAGCAATAATGTGTACATGGGTGCAGTGGTATCCAGGGGAAGGGGCATCACCTAGTCATAGCACATGCATCATACACATGTATACCATTGCTTGCATGGTGTGAGCATAGCTGAACTGCATACTGTTCTGTACCATATGTTTTGCATGTTGGCAGATGGGTAATTGGAGGACTGTGTGTACGATCATTGTGCAATCTCACTTGTATATGTATGTGTGTGTGTGTGTGTGTGTGTGTGTGTGTGTGTGTGTGTGTGTGTGTGTGTGTGTGTGTGCATCCTGGTGGTCAGTTAGTTTGCCTGCAGGGTCACCCTGGCAAAGTGGTGGGAGGTAGATGCATGTCTGATGCGTGTGTGCATGTGTGTGTTCATGTGTGCGGCCATGTATGTACATGTGTGATTGTGGGGTGTTCATATGGCTGTACCCCCATTTGGGACCATGCAGTACATAGACATGGAGTGCCACATTGTACACCAGGAATACCTGTCATGTACTCACAGAACAGCAAATAGTATAATATGGCCTGTAGATTGGATCAGGCATCCAGAGGGAAGGTATACTCCAGGTACACAATATCGCTGTCAGGAGAGAGGTCACCTACAGCCCATGTATGCAGCTCTACAGATGCATTGGGGAAGTAATAGTCAACACCAGGGAGTGTATCCAAATATTACAGCTGACACATGATGGGCTGATGGAGCAGCATATCCAGCATGTACTGAGCATAACATACACATGACACACCAGTGGGAGCTATTATGGTACAACATAGTAGCCCACACATTTAGGGGCCATGCACATCATTCCATCCACACAGAGGGTGCATACCGAATGACAGCATTGAGGCTATGTTACTCCACTACACACAGGTCAGGCAGGTAATGTGGCAACAGGCCTTGTGTTGTGCCAGCTTGTGTAGGCATTTAGAGGACTGCGATGTTAATGAGTGGTATCAATGTGTGTATCTTAACACGTGTGCTGCAAGATGGTGTAACACATGTACATATACGTGGGTCTGTCTGTAAAGCCATGGACAGGTAGGTATTACAGAGATGTGTGTGTGTGTGTGTGTGTTGTGTGTGCACTGTTAAGCAATGCTGTACAGGTTTTAAAGTGCGGTTATTGTTTTCCCCCACAGGTGGCGAGGTGGGTCAGGGTCCCTCCTGCACCCAATCTGATGTAGGTGTCCATACAGACAACGATGATGATGATGATAATGTTGAGGCACAGGTGGGATTGTCAGGGGGACAACACTGCGCCAACATGAGACATCCCACTTTTAGCCACCCCACCCCCGCACACAGGTACAGTGCCTATACACACCCCATTACCAATGGCTATAGCAGAGGAACAGCTGGCGTTCAGTGACAGTGCACAGGAAAGTGTGGTAACCATGCCTACTGTGTCCAGTCACAGAAGGCATAGCCAGATGTCCATCAGGCTGCCATATAGGCAGATGTCCCAGGGTGCTCGTGATAGGGCCGCTGGACATCATACCCCTGGCATAGGCAACATAGCTGCAACCAGCAGAAGCATGTTCCAGGCTGTAATGGCATTGCAGGCTTGTATTGAGCATACACCAGACAGGGCCTTAGGCTGCAGAGGTCTGCACTCGCATCTGTAGGCGACAACCTCCATGAAGTGTTGGGTGCCATCTGTGCTTCTACCGAGCAAGCGGTTAGATGGCATGAAGAGATGATGACCGTCATCAGCCGTGGTGTGTCCTTGCTTCATCATGTGGTGGGGACGTGGTGACACCTGCGTGGACGTGGGCCAGCAACACCAACAGCTGGCACTCAACATGGGCATGCTAGGACACCAAGGGGATCCCATAGTGGCAGTTGTAGCCCCGGCAGTGTGGGGGGTGTGCTGTCCACACCACAGCAGGACATGTGCACATGGTCCTGGCCAGTCCCAGGAAAGATATGGTACCAGCAGACAAATGTCATAAGCAGGTGAGAGTAGCACTTAAACAGGTGTACCTGCATGTGCCCGCGGAACCCCTGGCAGGCACCGTTCACATGTCCATGGCCAGAGGCAGTGAACTGCACACCCTGCCAGGTTTGGTCTGCAGCTGTCCATAAACACCTGCGTAGGGCAGCCACAAGGCAGACCTGTGTGCATACATACCCACACACTATGCAAACACACCTAGGGCAATCTCATACCTACATACAACACATCACTTCAGCCAGCTCCCCCGAGGGCACCCCTCACCAACACACATGGTGTCACATGTATGGCCCACCCTCGGTCTCTGGCAGACCAAAACCACACCCTCTGCATATGATGATACCTGTGTCCCATCTCTGTCATCCATACCATTGATGCAGGGACAGGCTGATATGGTTCTGATGCACATGGTGACTGTACACCAGTGTACCACAGTCCTGCAGTGTAACATGTTGTAGGGTGTAGAGTGTGAGGCATATTTGGCAGGTAGTGTAGCCGCCCAGAAATGATGCCTTCTAGCTGTTAGTAACACTGCTTGGTTGTGGTCTCTAAACTGATATGCAATTGTGTTGTAGGTGTATATGTGTCAGCACAAGGATGCCATGTACATATGATGATACCTGTGTCCCATCCCTGTATTCCATACCATCGATATAGGAACAGACTGATATGGTTCTGATGCACACGGTGATTGTACACCAGTGTACCACAGTCCTGCAGTGTAACATGTTGTATGGTGTAGAGTGTGAGGCATATTTGGTAGGTAGTGTAGCCATCCAGCAATGATGCCTTCTAGCTGTTAGTAACACTGCTTGGTTGTGGTCTCTAAACTGAAATGCAGTTGTGTTGTAGGTGTACATGTGTCAGCACGAGGATGGTCTGCAGTCATATTGCACAACGGGGTATGTCACTGTGCTGACACCATGGCAGTGACATATCTGGGGTACAGTTGAACACATTTCACAGGTTACTATACCGGGTATTGCCTGTGCCACATGACAGGTGGCCCGCTGAGGCATGTACACCCTGCAACCTGATGTAGACCCATCCACATACACGCATACTGTTACTTACCAACACTGGGACTAGACCCCTACCTAGCAATGTCGTAATACTGATGTGTATGGCTTACATTGCACAAACACTGGCTTAACCACTCTGTATCCAACAGACCTTGTTCTGCCCAGCAACAAAATGAGCAGCCCTTGCAGGTCATGAACTCAGGGCCCTTTACACTGAAGTCACAACACATGACCACTACGCCATGACCACTGCGGGGACAGCTGTTGTGTTACCAATATAGCCGTCATTACCCAAATTGAGTGGTATTGAACACTTGCCTTTACGTCCTAAATTGTGTATTCCTTGTCATTAATATGACTGTTGCATCACATACGTTGTTTTATCATAATGTACACATAGCAGATACATACGGTGGGATACATGTGGGAGGGTATACACAACTGTGACGTTTAGTCATGACAGGTATGTGGTTGTATACGTATAGGTGTATAGATATCTACATGTTCATGCACAGGTATACACATACATATGCCTGTATACACATCTGTATAGTGCTACATATATATGACCATGTGTACACCTCTTCATATGTACATATGTATACATATCTATACATATATGTATCTATACATATGTATATATATATATATATAGGTATACATATATCTACATATAGATATATGTGTATATAGCTATATATGTATGCACATCCTATGTGTATAGATATGCCTAGTTATGTTGGTATATGTGTGTATATACATATATATATATATATATATATATATATATATATATATATAAAACTGTATGTGCATACATATCTATACCAGTATACCTACTACTGTCAATATATCTGTAGATATCCATACATATATATGTGCATATGTATCACTATCTGTATATGTGTAGACATATATTGCTCTGTATATGTATATAGCTGGATGTGTATATGTATATCTATGTATATATACAAACCCATCTATAAATGTCAATATGTATATGTGTAATCATATATATATATATATATATATATATATATATATGTAATCATATATATATATATATATATATATATATATATATATATATATATATATATGGTTACACATATACATATTGACATGTATAGATGGGTTTGTATATATACATAGATATACATATACACATCCAGCTATATACATATACAGAGCAATATATGTCTACACATATACAGATAGTGATACATATGCACATATATATATGTATGGATATCTACAGATATATATATATAGCAGATCTATTGCTAGACTATTGCTACTGTAATTGCGATTGTTTTCACAGACGTGGTGTGTGTGTGGGAGGTCACATCTGCTTTCCACATGTGTGCTATTGGCTACTGACAGACATCCTAAGGACATCATAATAAAGTACCACTGGTAGCACGTAATGCCCCCGTTGACTACAGCACAGATATTGGACAATATATGTGGAAATTCTGAAACACTCTTTACAGTTCAGAGGTATACACAGAACCCCTTAGTGCTAAACATGTGTACCATGCATGGCAATATGGATGTTAACAGCCATGTAGATGGGTATAACACATAATGACTGGTATACATATGCCACCATAGGTTATGCATTCACACACCCCTGTCTGGCCTGACACATAATAACCACTGGTACAGGGGGTGCCATGGCCACATACTATGCACTAGATATTGACATGCATCTGTACAGCATCCCACTGCTCTGTCTGACATACATGACTGTTAAGGGAGACCTAGCAGCGGTACATCCAGCAAGTATCTCCACATGACATCTCACTGGATAAGTACACTAAGCTGCAAGACATGTAACAATGCACTGTGCAGGCTACAGGCAGACTGGCTCAACACTGGCCTACATCTCCTATGGGGGAATGTACATGTACCTCCATATATAGCAGGCTCTGCAAGCATGTCACAGCACAGGGTAAGCTACACCTGTGTGAAGGTGCATAACCGCATCCAATGTGAACACAGCCACAGCTACATATGGTAAGCTAGCATAAAAATACAGTATATGGACTATCTGTTCAACACCATCCTCATATGTGCCACTCACAGACTAACCCTACATATACTGGGCTGCTACACTGTGTGGCTTGCTGACTGTCTGTGGTATGGGTCATGTGTGTGCATGGCCCTACAAACATGTAAGCCAATACGGTAACATAGTGGAGCAGCATGTAACATCAGATAGGAAAGGACATATAACAATGACATTTGCCACAGTCTGTACACAGGCTAAAGAACATATTAACAATACACACACTGTTGATATTCACCATAGTTACACAGACCTCAGTACTGTACAAATGACCACAGATTGTCCTGGTAATGTTGGCAAATATTACCCGTACTGTACATAACATGTATAGCATTCTGATATCTCACCACCTTGCTATCAGATATGATAACACTAATGATGGTGTACAGCACATATGCACATCTTAATGCACAACATATGTACAAAGTTTGACAGAGATGTGGCTGGAAGCACATACACAGGACCAATATTGACATGTCACTGTGATAAACTCGTATATGTACTGTTGTAACAGGGTTTATTGCAACATGTGTCCTATGAGGGATATGAAGTCAGTAACTGTCATGGCTTTCACCATATACAGACTGCAATCCTCACACTACCTTCTGCAGTTCACAGATACGTGCTCTGTGGGTAACACATGGCACCAATGGCACAACACACTACCCAGTCTGCAGACGACCCTGCAGATGCGGATTCCTCATAAACATAGAACTGACATGGCAGGTATTACAACATGTAGGACAGCTATATCCACACACACACACACACACACACACACACACACACACACACACACACACACAGTTAAACCAACATTACTCCACATGCAGTATAACAGTACTTACAGTCTGTAGTCAGGTCAGGCACATCCGCCTCCTGTGTGTTGCCCTGTTTCCACAGTGCATGTCATTAGAAGTAAATCGCCAATCCATCTGAGATGCTGTTCACCAAACAACAGATCTAATTCCTGCCCGCAGTGTATGTAAAGGGCCAACACCAACATGATGTTCCTAGATATTGGAGTGAGTTTCCATGCAAATGGCTATGGGAATGTTACCACAGCTGTTCCTCATGCACTCGGCTAGAGGAGGACTGCAACTGGTGTAGAGGCTATCAGCTGATCATGACCATCACTTACAAAATGCAAGCTGCTGCCTAAGCAAAGCAGGTGTACATCTCCACATCCACCAGAGAAGGTGTGAGAGGGACAGACAGAGACAAAGTATGTCAGGGAAGGTGTGGGTGAGTAAAACCTAAGCATGTTTGTGTCACACACCAACCAGTACAGGGTTTCAAACACCTGACTGACTATGCATAGCTATCACATGTGTATGCAGTTATTGCATGCACCACATAGTTTACATGTTGGTGAGCTGTCCTGACATATATGTGCTGGTGAGTGACATCTGCAACACTGTTGTGATACAGTAGGTGTAGCACATGAGCCTGTCCACATTAACAGGTGTCAGCGTCAACATAGCCACACTCTCTAAGGGACTCATACACATTGCCACACTTGGCAAGGTAACGAATATATTTCTTAACCAGTTACTTTGCCACAATAAAGTAATGCATAGGTGTCAAGTGGCCCACAGGGTTTATCCTGGGGTTCTAGGGTCAAAGGGTATGTGAAGGTGTCTGACATTAGAGAGCATGCTTCAGTATGCCAGTGGGGGTGGTACTGGTGTGAATGTGGTCGGAAGCATCATACACCACACACATAGACACAGGGTGCCAGTACCGGCATGCATGTGTGCATTGCTTCACAGGTGTGTAGTGGTTGGCTGTGCCAGACATCTGTACAAGGCTAGGTGAAGGGTATACCTTGGCATCAGGCCACATGAGAATGATCTGCATTATGGCTAAGGGGTGTAGTGTCTGGAATAACCCATACAGGTGTGTATAGTATTCACCATCCAGTCACCTGGGTTACTATTGTGTGTGGCCAGTGCTGTGCAATGCTTGCCATGTATGTGTTCTGTATGCCATGACATGGACAGTGTCTGGGATGTGCACACATCCCACATTCATGTACAGTGGCATGTGGAAGTGTACCTGGTTTGTCTGGCCCATGTTGTGTACACAGAATGTTATCATCAGATGTGACAGTCCCACCCTCATGTGACAGGGCCAAGTAATGGACAGCAGGATGACCCTGCACCTACATTGATAGCATGCTACAGGTATTCCCTGGTGTCAGTGGCATCTGTCCATACAGGGCATGTGTATGGCATGGTATGTCCTTTGTGGATCACATTTGATGGAACCACAGTTGTTGCAGGCATCCAGTGGGAAACATACTGAAGGCACACAGTCTGCAATTATGTGCCTATCGTACTGATGGACAGGGTGCTATGCCCTCTGTAGGCCACTGCATTCACACCATAGTTACTATCAGTCGCCAATATGCAGTGTACTACACACATATTGGCTGTTGCCTCGGCATGTGTGTGTGTGTTTGTGTGTGTGTGTGTGTGTGTGTGTATGAGACATGGGTTGAGAGTGTGCTCTGGGTAATCCTGGTTTTGCTATCTGTGATTGCCTGGCCTTGATGTCACATGTATGGGTATGGATTTGCACCCCAGCCTCTCAGCTATTTCGCAGCTGTTATCCTTGTACAGTGGACATTCTGATATGTACTAGGGCCACCATATAAGAAATTTGAAAACCCACTCTACATTTGGCCCAGGTGTCACACACTCACATCTACCTCCACACAGGATACGAGTTACAAACACACTCACACACACACACACACACACACACACACACACACACACACACACACACACACACACACACACACCTGTCATGTCCAAGAATAGAACCCCTACCGACCTAGTTTATTACACTACAGCACTATGCAGTTATAGTACGTGCCATTGTGATTACTGCAGGATTCCTTCCCCAAAGGTGTATATCACATTGGCTGACATCAGCAGGATTGCCAAAGTAGGGCATTTGACATGTACTGAGTATGACTAGCCTAAAATGCATTGCTCCCTACACAGACAGTGGAACACACACAACTGACATGTGTGGGTATAGAACCCCTAACAGGGATCTATATCACACTACAGCATGGCGCTGTTATAGGACGCACCATGGTGATTACTGGAGAACTCCTTCCCAAAGGTGTATAACACAATGGCTGACATCAGCATGATTGCCAAAGTAGGGCATTTGACTTGTACTGAGTATGACTAGCCTAAAATGCATTGCTCCCTACACAGACAGTGGAACACACACAAAACATCCGCAACCGACTTGTGAGAGTATAGAGCCCCTAACAGGGGACCATATCACACTACAGCATGGAGTTGTCATAGAACACACCACAGGGATTACTGGAGGACTCCTTCTCCAAAGGTGTATAACACATTGGCTGATATCAGCAGGTTGCCAAAGTGCAGCATTTGAAATGTACTGAGTATGACTAGCCTCTAATGCATAGCTCCCTACACAGACATTGAAACACACACAAAACATCCAGAACTACCATGGGTGGGTATAGAACCCTACCAGAGTTCTAAATCACATTACAGCAGTATGCAGTTATGGCACTCGCTATGGTGATTACTGAGCTTCAACCTACCCAGAGGTGTATTTTGGGGTGGATGACATCAGCAGCCTTACCGGGTAGAGCATTTAAATTGTAGGGGGTGTGGCTACCCTAAAAAGCATTGCTTTCTACACAGACGGACACACATAGTTGCCAAGGCTGGGGTTAGAATGTGTACTTAACTAGTTTATTGCACTTCAGTAGTACACAGTTTCTGCACATGCCACAGAAATTACTTCCATATCCCTTCCCCAAAGCTGTATTTCACAGTTGATGACATCTGCACACTTGCCAAAGTGGACCATTGGAGGTTGTAGTGTCTGTGAATGGACTCAAAAGCATTGCTCCCTACAATGACAAAGGAACACACACACACACAAACATCTACACTTGTCATGTCTGGGAGTAGAACTCCTACCTAAATAGCTTATTACACTACAGCAGTATGCAATTACAGGACGCACTATGGAAATGACTGGGCTGCAACCTTCCCAGAGGTGTATTTCAAGGTGGATGACATCAGCAGCCTTACCAAGTTAAAGCATTTAAATTGTAGGGGGTGTGCCTGCCCTAAAAAGCATTGCCTTCTACACAGACAGACACACACAGTCATCAAGGGTGGGGTTAGAACTCCTACTTAACTAGTTCATCACACTACAGCAGTACACAGTTACAGCACAAGCCATGGAGATTACTGACCTATTTCTTCCCCAAAGGTGTATTTCACAGTTGATGACATCAGCACACTTGCCAAAGTGGATCATTGGAGATTGTAGTGTCTGTGAATGGACTCAAAAGCATTGCTCCTTACACTGACAAAGAAACACACGCAAACATCCACACTTGCCATCTCTTGGAATAGAACTCCTACCCAACTAGCTTATCACACTACAGCGGTATGCAGTTACAGGACGCACTACGGAGATTATTGGGCTGCAGCTTCTCAGAGGTGTATTACTAGGTAGATGACATCAGCAGCCTTGCCAAAGCTGAGCATTTGAATTGTAGGGAGTGTGACTAGCCTAAAATGCATTGCTCTCTACACAGACAAACACACACACACACACACACACACACACACACACACACAGTTGCCATGTCTGGGAATTGAACACCTACCTAACTAGTTTATCACACTACACACATTATGGTATGCACCATGGAGATTACTGAGATACAATTCTCCCAAGGGTGTATTTCACAGTGGATGACCTCAGCAGGCTTGTCATAGTAGGGCTATGGGGAGGGCAGTGTTTGTTTGCATGGGCCATAACACATTCATCTAGAGGTTGACATGCCACATGCGAGCTCACACAGGGTCAAATTCCACAGGTATGTGTATTCAGCTGCTAGATGACTACTTCCTTGTACAGTCATGATTCACAGATGGCACGTGCACCAATAGTCTGCAATGCTGACAGATACTGGTGGTTAGTATCTGCAATGAGTGACATATGAACCTCATGTGTTTGGGCCCTTTGGCTGTGTGCTGGGTGGGACAGGCCTGGACGGCTCCTTCTCGCAGTCACCCTCTTCCACACATCTCTGTACGTCTACCTTTGGCTTATTATAGTATGTTGTCCATACATATATGTCTGTATTCTTAGCCACTGTGTGTGCAAGGCATGCATGGTGCATATTGATGAGTGTCTGCACTAACAACTGCAACTGCCAGATATGTCTGGTCCACTGGTGTTTGCAGAAATGGCCTTCATGTGTATATGAGCATGCCCAGTATGACCTTTCAGTATGTTGTTGACTGACATTGCCTTCATTTCTGTAAGTGTGTGAGCATGCCAAGTATGGCCTTCTGTATTTAATGTGTGGATTGAGTCCAGGTAGTTTGTACTGCAGTGCTGACCTTGGTGTTGTAAACTGACAGGTGGCATGCTGTTTCTGCAGGATATCAGTCAAGCATTTGGCAGTGACTGTTCATACATGTCTGCATAGGATGGGGGGAGGCTCAGCCGACTATGTCTACATTTCTACACACGATGGGGGGGGGCACACCTGACTGTTATTACATTACTACATGGGGGGGCACACCTGTCTATTTCTATATTTCTACACAGGGTTGGGGGGCACACCTGACTGTTATTACATTACTATGTAGGATGTGGGGGCACAAGTGACACTTGTATACATTTGTTATGACTGTACTGTTATGTCAGGTACTCCATTTAATTCTGTATTGCTAACTATCATGCTGACTAGAGGCTTACCAGTGTACTACAGATTGTGGCTTTGGTTGCCCTACATATTATTGTCTGACTTCCTACCCTTCAGAACTAACATCCCACTGCCTACCCTGCTGTGGTCTGTCTGTGTAGGCCTGGGGGGGGGAGGTTAACCATAACCATCATTCAGGGGCCATGGCACAGGCTCTGTTTGGGTTTGTCTACACCTGTCCTGCTGGCTTAGACTGTTGTTGGGTATGTGAACCATACTGATTGGCATGTGTGGGTCATATGAACACACATGTCACTCAGTACATTTCCTGCAGTGGGTTTTGTCACCCTGTGTAGTACTGGCTACTATGGTGACTCCAGTATGTGTTACAGATGTCATGGTGCCACTATGGGTGTCTACTGTCTGCTGCCATAATATTCAGCCACCCAATTCCCTTGCATGCTCACATCCGTACCATAGCTACAGATAATGACACATTCTACTCCATTTGGAAATTGATAGGTTGATTGACTTACCTTGAGGGTGTGCCAGACTTGCGGATGGTGCTGGAGGGCTGCTTATGTCAGATGCACATAGTACATTCACTATACATGGTTGAGCGCAGGTAGTCTCATGTTTGGCATCCCTTTTACTGTATGTGCAAGTCAGAGAGAGGAGTCATTCCCTGGGTCTCTACTGTGTCAGTGCATGTGCTATGCGTTGTCTCTTTGCCGCAGCCTCGGCATACTGGGCACACTTCCATCTGCCTACTGGGGCAGGCTCAGGTTGTTCCTCCTCTGGGTTACTCTGTGCCTGTGCAGGCCTTGACATTGGTGGGGGGCTGTGTGGCCCTGCCCCATGCTGTTCCTGCTGCAGCTGTTTCCACAGGATCATATTGTGTGGCGTAGCACATACTATAACAATCTGGGTACATGAAGCTGGTGAATACTGCAAGGCTCCACCGGATGTGTCCAGACACTGGAACCATGACCTGAGCATCCCAAACACATGCTCTATTATAAGTCTGGCCTGTGTGTGTGCCTCATTATGGCGTTCTTGTTCAGGTGTGTGTGTGTATTTCTGATGGGTGTCATCAGCCATGGCTCCAGTGTGTACCTAGCATCTCCCACTAGGTGACCATAGGGGATGTCCCCATTAGCACATCTCTAGTACAGCTGCATCAGATGCTATATGTGGGAATCGTCATAGCTTCCAGGGCAGCCAGCACACACATTCATTATAATGCCCTGGGCGTCACATACGACCTGGCAGTTGACTGAGGGGATGCCCCTGCGGTTGATCTAGGCCCTACCCTGCTCACCGGGTGGTGCTTTGATGCATATGTGCATGCAGTCTATAGCACCCACTACCCCAGGGTATTCTGCTAATTGGTGGAAAAGACGCATATTGTTGGTCAACACCTCACGGGTGTTGAGGAAATGTATGTGCTCACTGGCATGTACTGACATGGCATCCAGGAACTGGTGGAATACTCTGGATGCTGATGCCTATGAGATCCCCATGATATCCCCAATTGTGCTTTGAGAGGTATCTGTGGCTCGTATACTTAGGCCTTACACATACCTTGGTGTCCATTGGGATGGGTTCCCTTCGGTCAGTCTAGTGTGTCAGGTGTGGCTGACACAGCTCAGCAATTTGCTGTAGGAAGTCTCTGTCCACGCTATAGTGCTCCCCTATCTCCAGCTCATGTAGCCTCTGGTAGGTTACCCTGGGTCTGTACACTCTTCTCCGTCTCTTCACTGTGGGTTGTTTGGCAGCATTTACATCCTCACCACTCTCAGCCTCTTGCACATGTTGTACTACGTTGCCTGCTGCAGCCCTTCTCATTTTGTAGGTTTGTTTAAGATTTCCCCACTTGTATACACCGGTGGTGTAGAGTGTAGGAAAAACCAGAGGGGAAGGTGTTTGCTTAATTTATAGTAGTGATCTGGGCTGGGCTAGTCTGCTGCCTGTGTAATTGGCTGATTCTGATACATTTCACCTGCCAGCTAAGCTAGTTCTCCTTGATTACCTTCCTACTACTATTTTCCCTTCCAGTTGCCTTCCTGTTTAAGTCCATGTGTGCGCCCCGCAAACAGATGGCTAACATGTGCACACTGCTGCTGTTTCCTGGTTTAACTTCTTTTGCTTCCTGTAAAACTTGCTGTGAGGTGCGCACACCTGCTTAGGCTTTGTAAAGAGTGCTACACAGGTATAGACACACCCCCTAGCTTAGCTGTGCTAAGCTAGGGGCAAACCCGAGCCACAGGGCTCCACTTCACTTACAGTATGCCTGATACCCTCCCCCATGATGTCACCTAACTCCTAGGGTTGCACCATGATATTCCTACCCTTACACTGTTGGGACCTGCCTCGCATGCTGGGGAAAACTAGGATTCACTATCCTTCCCCTCATTTGCATAGGATTGCCTGCTAATGCATAGCTACATGTCTCACACTGAGCCTCCCCCCTTAGCAACCAATACTCACTGGCCATGTTGTCTTCTGCCTGCCATTGACTTGCATGTCAGAATACTGAATTTAGTTAGAATGCTTAATTTAGGTTCATTTTATTATCCCCCCCCCCCCCCCGATCCCATTTGCATGCCACTGCCCTATGCTTAAACAGCCGAGATCGGCTAAAAAATAATAAAAGTTGATTTTTGTATTTTTTTTAATGTTGGCAATGCCAATGGCCTTATACTTGGCCATTGGCATGCTTACTACATGATATGCAGCCTTTTATTTGGAGCTGTCGTAGCTCCGTTTTGGATTTTGTAGAAATGTACTCTGTTACTAACCAACAGTTAGCACTAGTCTTGCACGGACTGTTGCAAGCTTCCTGGATTGCAAAATCACCTCATTTGCAGGAGAATCTCCTGCAAATGAGGTGATTTGCATACCAGGGCTTAGTCTGTGCAAGAGTAGTGCAGGAGCACTCATGCACGCCCCTGCAGGCTGTTCCTGGATCGCACGGCAGACATATTGCCTGCTTGTGCTCCTGCACTGATCTTGCACTCCGTGCAAGCGTTTGAGAATCCGGGGGATAGTCTGGACAAGTTTTGATGTTCTGGCACAAAGTATTACAGGAGTTGATATAGCATGGGTTTTCCAGTGAAACTGCTTACAGCAGACATGTAGTTGCATTGTAATAACACTATAGATTAATATTATGTTATGTGAGACCTTGCAAAACAGAACTGTCTGAAAATACATGCTGTGAACACGGTGAAACTAGGACATCTGTTTTACACAGACAAAGGCTTTCAATACAAATGACTGTTTCTGTTTTTTTTTTCCTTCAAAAATTAGAACATTTCCTTCTTCTATTATATTAAATTGTGTATTCAACTTGTTTTCCCAAATCTAAGGACAAATGAAAAAATAAAAGTGGCAAGCAAGTGGCATGACTCATAAACTGCTGATTTCAGCAAAAATCCTAAATGTCAGCCTTTGTTAACAAGAAAGGATTATTTTTTTAAAATGAAGACACATGGAATCAGAAAAATAATTACCCTGAGGCCCGCTTGGCAATCCCTGCATATGTGTGCTTACCCTAACTCTACCTCTACTCCTGCCAATCACCCAGTCCTACACACTGGGGTATGCATCCTTTACTTAACAGTACTGCAGTGCTTTTATAGAGACAAATTATGACTGATAGTTGGCCTTTTTATTTTTATTTTTTTAGGGGTAACCAATTGGTAAAAGATATGGTTTTATATGAACTCACTGAAAATCTCATTTATCTAATGTCACCTGATTGTATGTAACTTGTCAATCAGCATCCCAGTAAAGCTGGGTCAGAAACAGAAAACATTTGTTTTTTGCAGGGAGGCAATCCCCCCGGTACCCAAATACCCCCCTGCTAATTGTATATACCAACTCCGAGATCGCACTACAGTGGTGAAAAGGCAAATTGCCATATCCCACTGTACCTTGATCTCACACAGAAACACTTCCAGCACATTTGATCAACTGATTTTTGATCAGCTGTTCTGGCATTTCTTCAGGTGTGATAAGTTGCTGGTCGACAACTTGTAGGTAACCCTATATATATATATATATATATATATATATATATATATATATATTTGTATTTGTATTTTATATTTATATAAATCTCTATGTACGTGTGCATGCATGTATGTATGTAGGTCTGTGTATCTGTCTGTCTCTCTCTCATCCTTGATAGTTGTTTTATCACAAAGCACTGAATCCCATCTTGTTGCAACTTGGCAGCGGGTTTTAACACGGGTCCTGTGGTAGGGATGAGTAGGACTGATTTTGATATTCCAGTATCTTGACAAGAAGAGGAGGTCTGTGTTGCTGACATTGCAGGTGCTTGATGACACCATGGAAGCCCTGCACTTTGTCAATTTCTGTCGTTGTTGAAAGTTTGATAAGACAGTTTGGCTGAGTGTGACAGTTATCATGTTGTGATATAACTGTTTTTTGTGTAGTCAATAGTAATACTTTAATGTGCTATTCTTTTTAGCCATGTTTGCGCTGTTAGCATATAGAAATAAGGGGGGGTGGGGTGGCGGCAGAGACCCACACATAAGTGCTTCTGTTTTGCATACATTCTCTTGCTGTCTGAGATAAGCAGAATATCAAACATCTTGTATGCTGTAGTGATTGAAAAATTGTTTTCTGTTTTTATTTTAGATAAGTGTATCTGTTTGGTTTATAAGTTTGTTGCATTCAGCAGGCTGGAAAAAGTTGGAAGTCTTACTAATCTGCTTTGCTTCGATGTTTTGTTTAATCATTTGTCTTAGTTTTGATTCTTTGGATTTACGGCAGGTTGTGTTTTCATATAAATGGTTTTGTTGGATTGTATTTTGGAATTTTTTAGATAATATATAGCCATATCTATATCTATATGTCTATATCTTTTGTCTATATATATATATATATATATATATATATATATATATATATATATATATATATATATACACATAAACAATGTTTCTTGTAGCTGCTGAAGTAGATGAGCAATGCAGAGGTATCAGAAACTATAGTTCAAGCAAGAAAAACCTATTACCTCAAATTGGAAGAGTAAAAAAATTATATAATTTGTGGAATTTATATCATTGTCCAACATTGTATGTAATAGAGAATTGTTGACTATAACTTCAAGAACTTCAAGATTGATACATAAACAACTAGTTTGATTAAAACTTAAAAAATTGTTAGACAAAATGTGAATGTATTGACAAAAGCATATCTGTTATGGACACTGTATATAGTCAGGTTTATTTTCATTGTTTAATAGTTTTGTTACATCTGTATTTATAAAATTCAATAAAAATTATGTGAAAAAAGAAACAATAGTTCACTTTGTTGTTGGCTTTATTGAACATAAAAATTAGGAAATGGAGAGGGTTGGCAGACCCTGTATCATTTGTAGGCCTCATGTTTTTGAACGTCTAATAATCGTATCTCAGCCATGATGGTGACTATTCATGCATGTACTGTCAAAGTTCATAACTAGTAAAATAAGTGCAATTATAGCAGCAAAATATTAGTGTGTGTCCAGTGTGTGTGTGTGTGTGTGTGTGTGTGTGTGTGTGTGTGTGTGTGTGTGTGTGTGTGTGTGTGCTTGTGCTCGTGTGCGCACGTGTGTGGGTGCGTTTTTGGTAGAACTTGCAAACATAAGAGTCCAGGTTTTTAACTCGGTCATATTCTATGAAAACAGCTGAATGGTAAACAAGTGTCATTGCACTTTATGAAAAGTAACAGGCAGTATCAGTGGGTACAGATGTGAGGTCATCATAATCAGGAAGGATGAAGCACTGATATGTGAAGATGAAGACTGTAGCTCTTTGTTACTTTCAGAGTGATGCACTATGTAAGCATTTTGGAAGGAGGTAAAGCTGCTATTTCTGACGTTCTTCCAATGAATGACTTTAGTTTAACATAATTCAAGAAAGCATTTTGTAGCCAAGCTCTTTAGCAAAGAAGGACTGTGCCCTAACTGTGACTTAGTTGACACGAGTTCAGTTCATAGCTTGGGTACTTGAGGGGCTGGGAGTAAGATGCTAATTTTAGGCCACACACACACTGAGGGTACACGTGCACTTTACTTTGCTGCAACCCCAGGTTCCTGCGAAGACAAGGGATATGGTGTGCCACACACAATCTCCTACAAAGCTACAGAGACAGTAGTCCCCCAATGAGGGCTTTGTTAAGTTAAAGCTCATTGGTGTTTTGTAAAGTTTGCATATATATTTGCAGTTTTTATGCAAGTGACTAGTATGTAACGTGCAACTCCCATGTTTAATATTCTTTTGTAGGCTTAGTGCATGTTATGTTTCTCTTTGGGGATGTTGTGAATTGTATGAAGAGAGAAGGTTGCATTTAAAATTATTGCATACTTGTACCGCCTTTTGACTATTTCTGGACAGGTAAATCTAGTCCAGATTAATAACATTTGGATTCATATACCCTATATGTGCATTTGTTACAAATCATTTGTTTATGGCATCCATTTGTTTTTGTAGGCATAAAATGAACATTTCTCAGTGCTACTACGCTCAAGGATCTACATACAAAATAAAACTTTATTCTCTTTTTGAGCACTTCAAACACCACAACCAGCTCCATCCAAGAGGAGACCCCATTGTACCTTTCTTCGTATACTTATCTCTGAGATCACTGCATCTAAGGGAAATAAATGAATCTGATACCAAATTAGTATGCAAAAGCAGATCACACTGTCTTCCATAATGAAACAGTCTTCACACGGCTGGTCTTTTTCAGCTGTATGAAGCCAATGCCTTGAACTACTACTTGAAAATAATCTTTAAGCAGTTTATAAAATCATCCTTTTGTTAAACATACTTCTTTCTGTCTTTTTGTATTAAATTGAAAGTGTAGTTATTTGTAGTACCTGTTAGGATTCTGTGGTAACAAGGACATGCATGCTAAATCAATCCTAAATATATATCAGCTGGGGAAGTTGGAAGACGCCACACTATACTTTAAATAGCTATACCAAGCTTCAGCAGTTAAACTCTAATCATCAAATTATACTTTAGATTTGCTGGGGAACGATGTGGCACTGCCCAATGAAACTGCTCTAGCCAACTGGCTATGAGCCACAAGACAACACTTTGAATCATCTGCATTCTTAATCAGCATTTTACTGTTCAGTGTGCTGAAATGGAATCTCTCAATAAAATAATTTCCATAAAGTATTTAACTGCTGCAACAAACAGGAATTTCAGCTACCTGGAGTTAAGAAAAAAATTATAATTCTTTCTTGTTAAGCACTTACTGAAATCCTTAAAAAAATGAACAGTAAATGCAAAGTTCCAGGTACCTGTTCCATGTGCTCATCTTAACCTATAGTCATAATCAGTGGTCGTGCCAGATATTGAGCTTGTGTAAATTGTTGAATAACGGTGTTAAATAGATTTTTATAACTAGTAAAGCAGATATGTCTCCATATTAGTTTTATCATCTAGGAAAGAAATTGCCTTAGTAAGAATTAATTATTTCACTTAAGTGATGTTACAGCATATAATAAAAAAAGCTGCTACTTATGACTTTTGGTAAATGTCTCAGTCAGACGCAAATCTAGCCACATGTGGGCATGCTCCACTCAAGTAACTGTGTACCACCGTGTGAAACATTTACAGGTGAGCGCACTTCATTTAACTGAGTTCACCACCATCTAAAACTTTCACATGTGGGCATGCTCCATTCAAGTAATGGAATGCATCACTACAGCATGAGCCTGGTGAAATGCCATTACACTCTTTAGCGCCCAGGGTGGGTGACAATATAGAGTTTGTTTAATTTTGGAAGTATCCTGTCAAAAAACTATGCCTCCCAGGTCAGTCAGGGCCTTTTAACAAAGCACATAATTTGATTACTGTCAAGACCCCTCTCAAAATAGCAAGATGAATGTTTTTCAACAAGTCCTTTAGTTTGGAATGTCTGTAGTTTTAAGCACTTTTAGAATTATATGGACAGATTTACATCTTTGTAGCTTACATAATAAAGGAGGTGAAGATGTAGCACCTGCTCACATTTCTTTCATTAAGATGATATGTGATTTTATGTCATATTGTAGTTTATGTGTTGCTCAGTGGTGTACTGGTTAGTGCTGTTAGCATCAGAACTTAGTTCTTCAACTCTGATGCCTTCTTTTTTGACTCTGCATGCACCCATAGTCCACATGGTTTTTCAACAGCTGTTGCAGTTTCCTACCATATTCCAAAGACATGATGTAGTAGATGAATTGTCTATCCATATATAGTACTGTTAGGGACACGTGTGGTCTGTCTGTGAATGTGTTTCTTTGTGTGTGTGTGTGTGTGTGTGTGTGTGTGTGTGTGTGTGTGTGTGTGTGTGTGCTAATTAAAATATTTTATTTTGTTTATATAAAATAATGCACAACGAGATAAAGCTTGACATCTTCAACATCTTTGAAGAACATCAACCCAAGAACAATAATCATTATGTGATTTTTTTTATTACATATAAAATGAAGTCTGCTAATGCATTTCTCCTGCAAGGAGTGTAGGTAGGGTCATTCTGTCTTTAGAAGGTCACACCACAATTTAGCTTAGCCAGTCCCAAGAGAAGAATTGTCTTTCCTGTATGTGCATGCATGTGTGTTAGCATGTATGTGTGTACGTGTCCACAGAAGTGTGTATGTGTATTTGTGTGCAAGTGCGAAGTGAATTTAAGAGTGTGTGGTGCATGTGTGTATTTCTGACTGTGTGTGAATGTGTTTTCTTGCTTGCATGTGAGCATGTTTGTTTGTGTTTCTATTTAACTGCTACCATATCATCGCAATTGGCCTAGCACAAATCTGTACTGTCTTCACTTTATTACAGATGATTACTCCAGGACTAATTTGTAGGCTTGGCAATCGGTAGAACCTATGTTTCTGATACAAAGTTCTTTGAATTCACTTTTCCCAGGCTGAGCCTGAAATTGGTCCACTTCAAACAGTGTTCTACCCTGGTCAACACATGGTAAACAAATGAATAAAAAATAGATACTGGAGGTATTGCCAGAAAAATTGAAAGAGACATTGAGCAGAATAAAGCATGCTTGACTTCTTATGTGCTTCTGGTGTCACAAATTTGATTTTGCTTATTAGGTAGGAGTTGCTCCTTCTGTCCTTCACCGTGTTTTGTCATAGTAGATCACATCCAGCTATCGAGGTGATAATGATTCATTGTATCTTGTTTGAAAGAGCCTTGATTAATCACAAAGGAGCGTTAGTAACACCCATCTGTCGATAACAGAACACATAACACAACTGCATAGCATTGCTGCTTACTAAATACAAAAATAAATTGTTTTTGTAACTGATACTTCACCTGTCACTAAGTTTACTACTCTGAGTTTGCACAAACTTTGAGAAAATAAAAAAGTACACTTTAAAAGCAATCTGTCCTTTCTCTTTACTCAGAGTCACCTGACCTTTGTGTCAGTTTATGCTTTACCATATGTTGTGTTTAAGGAAACAAGACTAATGAAATTACTCACTTTTAGTTAAACTCCAATAAAACATACACATTGGATCAAATGTCACAAAATGCAGCACAACAAAATTAGTGCTTCTCATGCAAGAGCTATCAAAAGACCATCAGGGGCAGCCCAGATCAGAACAAAAAGGAAGAAGATACTGTAAGATGGCAGCCGCCGTAGTTATGGTTGCTAAGTAAGCAGAAGCAGAGTGCAGAACTACAGGTACCCTGTGGTGAAGTCAGCTTTGACAGATGTCTTTATGTATGCAGGAGTCTTTTGCTAGGTGCAAAGGTGATAAGCAGTATGGAACAGAGTCATTATGCTTTGCACAATGGCTAAATGGCAGGAAGATTTTTCTGGTCATTGTATTACCTTCATGAAGTTTTCCATTGACCACAACAGTTTTACTGAGTTGATTTCAAATATATTAAGGTGGGAATTACTAACTCTGATACCTGTAATACTCCTTTGGTCACTTCTTGTTCTCTAGAGTCGGTATCATTCAGGATCTACTCCAGATTCCAACTTTTTATATTTTTTCTTCCTGATCCACTGACATATTCACTACGTAAAAATATAAAAGGGCCCGTAGGGAAGACTGTCTTCTTGCAGAATCATCTGGCCTTCCTATCATTCAAGCAGTCTGCATAAAACATCACCAGGAGCTTAAATAAAAACTTCTCAGGTAGTGAAATAAAATTGACAAATGTAACAAAGGCAAACAAAATCTGAGTTCCTCTGTTCTTTTTTTTTTATTGATTTACTTCAGCTTTTGAGGCAAGTGAGAGGACTGTTTATGTCATTGATTTGCACCAGCATAAGGTGTATTCCAAATGGGGCACGGTAAGTCAATACAGTATAACAGGGCCATGTTCAAACTGTATCCAGATGGAGTAATGGGTATAACAGCTGTGTACTTGTTTCTGTATAATGCAAAATATTAACTTTTTAAAACTTCATCTAGGCCAAAGCAGCACAGTTATATCTTATGTATTCTAGATGAGCAGAGACTTTTTGCGTTACTGGACATTACAAGAAGTGTAATACATTGGAGGAATGAAATATGCCTTTCAGCACACCAGTAGTCTGAAGAAATGCCATTAGACAAATGTCTGAAGATGGGTAAACTGCATGAAAGGTGTATTTTAATAAACTCATTATATAATCCACATTCAAGCTGTGCTGGGGTGAAAGACAGTAGAGGCACGGTGGAAGGTAATAGAGTTCACAAGTTTGCTTAGCTGTTTCTGAGACTCTAAAACATCTGTAGCTATATTTGCTTTGTCAGCTATGTCACTTGTTTCAGAGAGTTAAGGGAATGGTGTACAATTAAAGCCCTAGAAATGCAAATATGTTTATTAATTTATTTTAACTAAACAGGCATACAGTGAAAAACATTTTGGTACTTCACACTATAACTTAAATATCTCCTGTATAATTCTTTGTCCTGTTTCCGGTATGGGTAGTAAAGTGTTAATATCATCCAGAAAGAAATGTTGCCGATTTCCACTACAGCAAATACTGTATATAAATACATTATGTGCATGAGATTACTGACTTCCACATAGTACATCTTGTTTGCATGTCTGAGTTGATATCCATTAACCTTGCATGACCATTCTTTTACTGTTCACATTTTTCTGAAAGGGGGGTTGTAACTAAAGGTATAAATTAAGCAGTGGTAGTCGAGAATTGGAAAGTCAGTGGCTTTCTCCATACCTCTCAAATGTCCAGATTTTCACAGAATGTCCAGATTTTTGCCTCATATTTTCAGTCGGTGCCTTGCAAATCTTTTTTTTTTTTTTTTTTTTTTTGGCAAATCATTGAGAACTGAAGTTAGAAAATAATGATAGAATTTGAGTTTCTGACTTCATACCCTTCATTTTTTAAGTTTATAAAGAGCAGTATTTAAAATGTGTTCCTATTTTTTTGGCCTTTGCCCCCTCCCCCCATTATTTATGACTTTGTCCAGATTTCTTGTGCTAAGAGGGTGGGAGGTATGGCTAACTTGCATCTGTACTAATGTACAAGGTGCTAGACTCACTACCTAATACTGCAAGAGTAAAGTATGGGTAGCATTTTGACATAGTGTAGAAAATAAAACGACATTTGGGGAGGATTGTAACACTGGTGCATGAATAGCCTTGACTAAGAAAGAAGCATCCACTTAATGTAAGTGACATCAGGAAACCTTTATTTCTGTATTCAAATATACAGATGAGGAGAAACACTTTTAAATGCTGAGAAGGAGTTATAAAAGAAATGCAAGGACCATCTTTCTGGCCAGAATGATGCAAGTGTTGTGTAAAGGGGGAGGGGAGAAAAGGCAGTAGAAACAGAGTGTATATCCATTGATGTGGGGAGTTAAGAAAAAGAATGCATTAAAATACTCAGTTTGACCTGGTTAGGTCACTGGGATTTTATCCATTGTCACTGTATGTATCAGTATGCATGCTCATGCTGAGGAATAACTTTTTTTTCCTTAAGAAGATTACCTTTCTCATAGATATTACATGCAGACACAAACTGGAGATTTGTGACTGACACTTGATGTAAAGCAGGTTATAGACTGGGTCATCCTTTTCTCACAGTTTCATTCATTTCCAATTCCTGTAGTTAAAAAATATATATTCTATTGAAGATAAATTTAAGACTGTCAATATAGAGGCATTTAGACTATTAAATTCAGCTTGAAGGACTGAACAGCTCCTTAATGGCCATTTTAAAATGGGGTAGTTGTACAGGGAGAGGGGTGACTGATGCTGCCCTTTCTTCTTTCTCATTTCATAGCAGTGCTGATTTATTGGGAGGGACATTTGGCTGTGCTGAGAGTGCATAGCAATCAATGCTGAGATGCCATCAGCTCTGAGCTCAAATGAATACTGACAAGTGAATTTGCCAAAAATGTTGATTAAAACATCAGCTGCACTTTGGGAGGGGTGGAGAGGGCAGGCAGGGCACTGGAAACAGTGAGAACGAGTGGAAGAAAGCTAGCTGCCAGCAAGCAAATGAAGATTGAGTGTGTTGAGGTTACCATCTGCAGCAAGTATACTGCATAAGCATAGGAGGCTTTTAGGCAGATGATAAATAGTGTGTGAGACTGACAAGCTGTTGGCCATTTTTATTATTTGAAAAATGCAGGCAGGCAAGAAAAATTAACTCTTAGAGGGTACATTTGTGATGGACAACTGGATGGACATGAAGGTAAAAAAGCAACTGATTTTATTAGTGTTAAATGAAAACATCTTGTAAAAATTAGATGTAGGTAGTTACTTGTGTATTAGTGTACAGGGGGTAGGAAAGTATTCTTCATGTTTAAAAATCATATAGAGTTTGACCTCACACAATAATGTGTCAAATAAAATAGACATTACTTAACAGGATTATTAGCAAGTGATGCATTCTAATAGAAATGGTAGTTGTTCAAAATACTGAATCACAAGGGATTAAAAGAAGGCTAGAATTATTTGTGCTTCCAATGTGCAACCATTTTGGAGTTCATAATAATAATTTAATTCCCATCCATCCTCTGCTGCGGTGTGTTCCTGGCTAGGAGTGCGCTCCTATATTACATTCCCCTGCATTTTCCCCTTGGGACCTCGCCTGGGTGGACTCAAACACCTAACCAAAGTCACCTACTACATCCATTTTATACACAAGCAGTATATTGATCTGCTGCCTCGACCCCCTTTTGGAAAGTTGGACCAGGTGTCTCCTACAGGAATTTTGAAGAATTACATTCCCCTGCATTTTCCCCTTGGGACCTCGCCTGGGTGGACTCAAACACCTAACCAAAGTCACCTACTACATCCATTTTATACACAAGCAGTATATTGATCTGCTGCCTCGACCCCTTTTGGAAAGTTGGACCAGGTGTCTCCTACAGGAATTTTGAAGAATTACATTCCCTGCATTTTCCCCTTGGGACCTCGCCTGGGTGGACTCAAACACCTAACCAAAGTCACCTACTACATCCATTTTATACACAAGCAGTATATTGATCTGCTGCCTCGACCCCTTTTGGAAAGTTGGACCAGGTGTCTCCTACAGGAATTTTGAAGAATTACATTCCCCTGCATTTTCCCCTTGGGACCTCGCCTGGGTGGACTCAAACACCTAACCAAAGTCACCTACTACATCCATTTTATACACAAGCAGTATATTGATCTGCTGCCTCGACCCCCTTTTGGAAAGTTGGACCAGGTGTCTCCTACAGGAATTTTGAAGAATTACATTCCCCTGCATTTTCCCCTTGGGACCTCGCCTGGGTGGACTCAAACACCTAACCAAAGTCACCTACTACATCCATTTTATACACAAGCAGTATATTGATCTGCTGCCTCGACCCCCTTTTGGAAAGTTGGACCAGGTGTCTCCTACAGGAATTTTGAAGAAGTATGTGTATCTGCTGCTAAATTAAGCTTCAGTATTCTGTAATTCCTGCTTGTAGTCTGTGAAAGCTACCTCCCTGCCAGGGCATCCAGCAGCCTAAACCCCTCTTAACTTTCCCTCTCCATTCTCACTTGCTTCTAACTCCCTGCGTTTCTCTAGATCTTCCTTACTTCAACCCTATTTTAGTCCATAGACTCCCCTAGTGGGCCAGTGCATTCAGCATTTGGCCACTAGAAGGCATCCCACCCCTCTCTTATTTGCCTTTTGCTTACTTACTCTTTGCTTACTCAGTTTTTATTCTCACTTCTCTCTCTCTCTCTCTCTCCTATACCTTATTACCCTTCTCTACCTACTATATACATATATACATATTCTCTACCTACTATATACATATATACATATTACATCCAGAAGCCCTACTTACCCTGCTTCACCTTACTCTTCTGTAATCCTTGCTCCACTGATTGGCTCTCATCTTCTTCTGCTCTCTTACGCTTTATTCCCTGTTCGTTTTGCTTCCTGCCTTTACCTATGGGTCTGTTTTGATCTTCTTCTCACCAAGCTGAATTGCTCTCTTCCCTCTTCCCACTCTCCCTTGTTTTTCCTGCCCCTGTCTTGCCTTATATACTGAGCACGCTATCCCTATCCCCTGCCACCTAGCCTTACTTTAGCCTTTCTCTCCTTACTCCCCTGCCTGCTGTATCCTTCGCTTTTTCTTCTCCACTCACTCTGCAGGAATCTAGTCTTTCCGGTCTGTTCTGGCCAGCCCATCCCCCCCCCTCCCTCAACATCCGCCTAAAGGTGATAAAATCCCTCCTCTCCCTTAGGGCGCCATCTTTAATTCCCATCCATCCTCTGCTGCGGTGTGTTCCTGGCTAGGAGTGCGCTCCTATAGTAAGTTGTCTGCTGTTTACTTTATAGTGTTTTACGGAGCATTTTTTCTCTTTATTTGTGTTAATAACCTAATATTGCAATGCTACAATAAGTTGCCTGTTGTGTACTCTAGCGTTATATAGAGTACTTTTCTCTCTTTAAACTGTGTTAATAGCCTATCATAGCCACGCTATACCAGCTCATTTATGTAAAGGTGAGGACGCCTTCTAGAAACACTTACTTTCAGTGTTTTGGGTTTACGCAAATCATCAACATGCTTGTACAGTTTCTCTTGTGTTCAGGCGTCGCTACTGAATATAGTGCAACATTGTTATAAATGTACTGAGAAGCTTATTATATGAGCAGTTTGTGTTTTGTCCATTTAGAAGCTTGCTATTTCAGCGTTTGTAACTACGCTAACAATAGTTACCTATTAACCTGCTTCTCTTGTATTTCGCACTCGCTACTGATTATGGTGCGACTATGATGCAAATATACTGGGAAGGTTGCTAATTAACGATTGTGCAAACCACATCTACTTTTGGACCATTTCCTCTTGTATCTAGGCAGTCGCTACTGTATATGGTGCGACATCACTCTGCAGCTCCTGCTGTGCCTGAGTTTAGTTCAAAACTGTATATTTTACCTGTAATTATCTAGATTTCTTCTTATATAAGCTGATGTATGCTGTGTATTACCTATATGGAAGGGCCGTTCTAGTCGCTCTGTAATGCTCTGTGCTTGTTTTAACATACTGTGTACGGTTTTAATGTTTGGGAAGACGCTAGCCTCCACGTGTATTGTGTTCCTTCACAGGTACCTAGCCAGCCGATATTGTAGGGTGAACTGGCCTTATGACACTATTTTGCCTATTGTAGCAATACCTCTGATAACTGCTTCTTTCTAATACTGTATTAATATTTTGTGAAGAGCACGTTGACTGTGTTATGCCTACAGAGTGTATTTCAAAGTTCAGACGACATTGCTCCCTCTCATTTTGATTGCTGGTAGAACTTAGCTGTGGGCTCGTCTGTGAATTTGGTCCGTAGTATTTTTCAAATGTATATTGCCTATATTGATAGTAGCTATTTTGCTCTTGGGTGTTGAGTTCTCTCTGCATTTTTTATTTGTACTGTGCTTATGATAACTGCCTTACTACCATTACTAGGACACAGGGATTGTTTCTATATTACAGCTACTAACTTCTCCCACCTTTTTCTCTCGTCTCCAGTTACATTCCCCTGCATTTTCCCCTTGGGACCTCGCCTGGGTGGACTCAAACACCTAACCAAAGTCACCTACTACATCCATTTTATACACAAGCAGTATATTGATCTGCTGCCTCGACCCCCTTTTGGAAAGTTGGACCAGGTGTCTCCTACAGGAATTTTGAAGAAGTATGTGTATCTGCTGCTAAATTAAGCTTCAGTATTCTGTAATTCCTGCTTGTAGTCTGTGAAAGCTACCTCCCTGCCAGGGCATCCAGCAGCCTAAACCCCTCTTAACTTTCCCTCTCCATTCTCACTTGCTTCTAACTCCCTGCGTTTCTCTAGATCTTCCTTACTTCAACCCTATTTTAGTCCATAGACTCCCCTAGTGGGCCAGTGCATTCAGCATTTGGCCACTAGAAGGCATCCCACCCCTCTCTTATTTGCCTTTTGCTTACTTACTCTTTGCTTACTCAGTTTTTATTCTCACTTCTCTCTCTCTCTCTCTCTCCTATACCTTATTACCCTTCTCTACCTACTATATACATATATACATATTCTCTACCTACTATATACATATATACATATTACATCCAGAAGCCCTACTTACCCTGCTTCACCTTACTCTTCTGTAATCCTTGCTCCACTGATTGGCTCTCATCTTCTTCTGCTCTCTTACGCTTTATTCCCTGTTCGTTTTGCTTCCTGCCTTTACCTATGGGTCTGTTTTGATCTTCTTCTCACCAAGCTGAATTGCTCTCTTCCCTCTTCCCACTCTCCCTTGTTTTTCCTGCCCCTGTCTTGCCTTATATACTGAGCACGCTATCCCTATCCCCTGCCACCTAGCCTTACTTTAGCCTTTCTCTCCTTACTCCCCTGCCTGCTGTATCCTTCGTTTTTTTCTTCTCCACTCACTCTGCAGGAATCTAGTCTTTCCGGTCTGTTCTGGCCAGCCCATCCCCCCCCTCCCCCCCCCTCCCTCAACATCCGCCTAAAGGTGATAAAATCCCTCCTCTCCCTTAGGGCGCCATCTTTAATTCCCATCCATCCTCTGCTGCGGTGTGTTCCTGGCTAGGAGTGCGCTCCTATAGTAAGTTGTCTGCTGTTTACTTTATAGTGTTTTACGGAGCATTTTTTCTCTTTATTTGTGTTAATAACCTAATATTGCAATGCTACAATAAGTTGCCTGTTGTGTACTCTAGCGTTATATAGAGTACTTTTCTCTCTTTAAACTGTGTTAATAGCCTATCATAGCCACGCTATACCAGCTCATTTATGTAAAGGTGAGGACGCCTTCTAGAAACACTTACTTTCAGTGTTTTGGGTTTACGCAAATCATCAACATGCTTGTACAGTTTCTCTTGTGTTCAGGCGTCGCTACTGAATATAGTGCGACATTGTTATAAATGTACTGAGAAGCTTATTATATGAGCAGTTTGTGTTTTGTCCATTTAGAAGCTTGCTATTTCAGCGTTTGTAACTACGCTAACAATAGTTACCTATTAACCTGCTTCTCTTGTATTTCGCACTCGCTACTGATTATGGTGCGACTATGATGCAAATATACTGGGAAGGTTGCTAATTAACGATTGTGCAAACCACATCTACTTTTGGACCATTTCCTCTTGTATCTAGGCAGTCGCTACTGTATATGGTGCGACATCACTCTGCAGCTCCTGCTGTGCCTGAGTTTAGTTCAAAACTGTATATTTTACCTGTAATTATCTAGATTTCTTCTTATATAAGCTGATGTATGCTGTGTATTACCTATATGGAAGGGCCATTCTAGTCGCTCTGTAATGCTCTGTGCTTGTTTTAACATACTGTGTACGGTTTTAATGTTTGGGAAGACGCTAGCCTCCACGTGTATTGTGTTCCTTCACAGGTACCTAGCCAGCCGATATTGTAGGGTGAACTGGCCTTATGACACTATTTTGCCTATTGTAGCAATACCTCTGATAACTGCTTCTTTCTAATACTGTATTAATATTTTGTGAAGAGCACGTTGACTGTGTTATGCCTACAGAGTGTATTTCAAAGTTCAGACGACATTGCTCCCTCTCATTTTGATTGCTGGTAGAACTTAGCTGTGGGCTCGTCTGTGAATTTGGTCCGTAGTATTTTTCAAATGTATATTGCCTATATTGATAGTAGCTATTTTGCTCTTGGGTGTTGAGTTCTCTCTGCATTTTTTATTTGTACTGTGCTTATGATAACTGCCTTACTACCATTACTAGGACACAGGGATTGTTTCTATATTACAGCTACTAACTTCTCCCACCTTTTCTCTCGTCTCCAGTTACATTCCCTGCATTTTCCCCTTGGGACCTCGCCTGGGTGGACTCAAACACCTAACCAAAGTCACCTACTACATCCATTTTATACACAAGCAGTATATTGCTCTGCTGCCTCGACCCCTTTTGGAAAGTTGGACCAGGTGTCTCCTACAGGAATTTTGAAGAAGTATGTGTATCTGCTGCTAAATTAAGCTTCAGTATTCTGTAATTCCTGCTTGTAGTCTGTGAAAGCTACCTCCTGCCAGGGCATCCAGCAGCCTAAACCCCTCTTAACTTTCCCTCTCCATTCTCACTTGCTTCTAACTCCCTGCGTTTCTCTAGATCTTCCTTACTTCAACCCTATTTTAGTCCATAGACTCCCTAGTGGGCCAGTGCATTCAGCATTTGGCCACTAGAAGGCATCCCACCCCTCTCTTATTTGCCTTTTGCTTACTCACTCTTTGCTTACTCAGTTTTTATTCTCACTTCTCTCTCTCTCTCTCTCTCCTATACCTTATTACCCTTCTCTACCTACTATATACATATATACATATTCTCTACCTACTATATACATATATACATATTACATTCAGAAGCCCTACTTACCCTGCTTCACCTTACTCTTCTGTAATCCTTGCTCCACTGATTGGCTCTCATCTTCTTCTGCTCTCTTACGCTTTATTCCCTGTTCGTTTTGCTTCCTGCCTTTACCTATGGGTCTGTTTTGATCTTCTTCTCACCAAGCTGAATTGCTCTCTTCCCTCTTCCCACTCTTCCTTGTTTTTCCTGCCCCTGTCTTGCCTTATATACTGAGCACGCTATCCCTATCCCCTGCCACCTAGCCTTACTTTAGCCTTTCTCTCCTTACTCCCCTGCCTGCTGTATCCTTCGTTTTTTTTCTTCTCCACTCACTCTGCAGGAATCTAGTCTTTCCGGTCTGTTCTGGCCAGCCCATCCCCCCCCCTCCCTCAACATCCGCCTAAAGGTGATAAAATCCCTCCTCTCCCTTAGGGCGCCATCTTTAATTCCCATCCATCCTCTGCTGCGGTGTGTTCCTGGCTAGGAGTGCGCTCCTATAGTAAGTTGTCTGCTGTTTACTTTATAGTGTTTTACGGAGCATTTTTTCTCTTTATTTGTGTTAATAACCTAATATTGCAATGCTACAATAAGTTGCCTGTTGTGTACTCTAGCGTTATATAGAGTACTTTTCTCTCTTTAAACTGTGTTAATAGCCTATCATAGCCACGCTATACCAGCTCATTTATGTAAAGGTGAGGACGCCTTCTAGAAACACTTACTTTCAGTGTTTTGGGTTTACGCAAATCATCAACATGCTTGTACAGTTTCTCTTGTGTTCAGGCGTCGCTACTGAATATAGTGCGACATTGTTATAAATGTACTGAGAAGCTTATTATATGAGCAGTTTGTGTTTTGTCCATTTAGAAGCTTGCTATTTCAGCGTTTGTAACTACGCTAACAATAGTTACCTATTAACCTGCTTCTCTTGTATTTCGCACTCGCTACTGATTATGGTGCGACTATGATGCAAATATACTGGGAAGGTTGCTAATTAACGATTGTGCAAACCACATCTACTTTTGGACCATTTCCTCTTGTATCTAGGCAGTCGCTACTGTATATGGTGCGACATCACTCTGCAGCTCCTGCTGTGCCTGAGTTTAGTTCAAAACTGTATATTTTACCTGTAATTATCTAGATTTCTTCTTATATAAGCTGATGTATGCTGTGTATTACCTATATGGAAGGGCCGTTCTAGTCGCTCTGTAATGCTCTGTGCTTGTTTTAACATACTGTGTACGGTTTTAATGTTTGGGAAGACGCTAGCCTCCACGTGTATTGTGTTCCTTCACAGGTACCTAGCCAGCCGATATTGTAGGGTGAACTGGCCTTATGACACTATTTTGCCTATTGTAGCAATACCTCTGATAACTGCTTCTTTCTAATACTGTATTAATATTTTGTGAAGAGCACGTTGACTGTGTTATGCCTACAGAGTGTATTTCAAAGTTCAGGCGACATTGCTCCCTCTCATTTTGATTGCTGGTAGAACTTAGCTGTGGGCTCGTCTGTGAATTTGGTCCGTAGTATTTTTCAAATGTATATTGCCTATATTGATAGTAGCTATTTTGCTCTTGGGTGTTGAGTTCTCTCTGCATTTTTTATTTGTACTGTGCTTATGATAACTGCCTTACTACCATTACTAGGACACAGGGATTGTTTCTATATTACAGCTACTAACTTCTCCCACCTTTTTCTCTCGTCTCCAGTTACATTCCCCTGCATTTTCCCCTTGGGACCTCGCCTGGGTGGACTCAAACACCTAACCAAAGTCACCTACTACATCCATTTTATACACAAGCAGTATATTGATCTGCTGCCTCGACCCCCTTTTGGAAAGTTGGACCAGGTGTCTCCTACAGGAATTTTGAAGAAGTATGTGTATCTGCTGCTAAATTAAGCTTCAGTATTCTGTAATTCCTGCTTGTAGTCTGTGAAAGCTACCTCCTGCCAGGGCATCCAGCAGCCTAAACCCCTCTTAACTTTCCCTCTCCATTCTCACTTGCTTCTAACTCCCTGCGTTTCTCTAGATCTTCCTTACTTCAACCCTATTTTAGTCCATAGACTCCCTAGTGGGCCAGTGCATTCAGCATTTGGCCACTAGAAGGCATCCCACCCTCTCTTATTTGCCTTTTGCTTACTTACTCTTTGCTTACTCAGTTTTATTCTCACTTCTCTCTCTCTCTCTCTCTCCTATACCTTATTACCCTTCTCTACCTACTATATACATATATACATATTCTCTACCTACTATATACATATATACATATTACATTCAGAAGCCCTACTTACCCTGCTTCACCTTACTCTTCTGTAATCCTTGCTCCACTGATTGGCTCTCATCTTCTTCTGCTCTCTTACGCTTTATTCCCTGTTCGTTTTGCTTCCTGCCTTTACCTATGGGTCTGTTTTGATCTTCTTCTCACCAAGCTGAATTGCTCTCTTCCCTCTTCCCACTCTTCCTTGTTTTTCCTGCCCTGTCTTGCCTTATGTAGTGAGCACGGTATCCCTATCCCCTGCCACCTGGCCTTACTTTAGCCTTTCTCTCCTTACTCCCTGCCTGCTGTATCCTTCGTTTTTTTCTTCTCCACTCACTCTGCAGGAATCTAGTCTTTCCGGTCTGTTCTGGCCAGCCCACCCCCCCCCTCCCTCAACATCCGCCTAAAGGTGATAAAATCCCTCCTCTCCCTTAGGGCGCCATCTTTAATTCCCATCCATCCTCTGCTGCGGTGTGTTCCTGGCTAGGAGTGCGCTCCTATAGTAAGTTGTCTGCTGTTTACTTTATAGTGTTTTACGGAGCATTTTTTCTCTTTATTTGTGTTAATAACCTAATATTGCAATGCTACAATAAGTTGCCTGTTGTGTACTCTAGCGTTATATAGAGTACTTTTCTCTCTTTAAACTGTGTTAATAGCCTATCATAGCCACGCTATACCAGCTCATTTATGTAAAGGTGAGGACGCCTTCTAGAAACACTTACTTTCAGTGTTTTGGGTTTACGCAAATCATCAACATGCTTGTACAGTTTCTCTTGTGTTCAGGCGTCGCTACTGAATATAGTGCGACATTGTTATAAATGTACTGAGAAGCTTATTATATGAGCAGTTTGTGTTTTGTCCATTTAGAAGCTTGCTATTTCAGCGTTTGTAACTACGCTAACAATAGTTACCTATTAACCTGCTTCTCTTGTATTTCGGCACTCGCTACTGATTATGGTGCGACTATGATGCAAATATACTGGGAAGGTTGCTAATTAACGATTGTGCAAACCACATCTACTTTTGGACCATTTCCTCTTGTATCTAGGCAGTCGCTACTGTATATGGTGCGACATCACTCTGCAGCTCCTGCTGTGCCTGAGTTTAGTTCAAAACTGTATATTTTACCTGTAATTATCTAGATTTCTTCTTATATAAGCTGATGTATGCTGTGTATTACCTATATGGAAGGGCCGTTCTAGTCGCTCTGTAATGCTCTGTGCTTGTTTTAACATACTGTGTACGGTTTTAATGTTTGGGAAGACGCTAGCCTCCACGTGTATTGTGTTCCTTCACAGGTACCTAGCCAGCCGATATTGTAGGGTGAACTGGCCTTATGACACTATTTTGCCTATTGTAGCAATACCTCTGATAACTGCTTCTTTCTAATACTGTATTAATATTTTGTGAAGAGCACGTTGACTGTGTTATGCCTACAGAGTGTATTTCAAAGTTCAGACGACATTGCTCCCTCTCATTTTGATTGCTGGTAGAACTTAGCTGTGGGCTCGTCTGTGAATTTGGTCCGTAGTATTTTTCAAATGTATATTGCCTATATTGATAGTAGCTATTTTGCTCTTGGGTGTTGAGTTCTCTCTGCATTTTTTATTTGTACTGTGCTTATGATAACTGCCTTACTACCATTACTAGGACACAGGGATTGTTTCTATATTACAGCTACTAACTTCTCCCACCTTTTTCTCTCGTCTCCAGTTACATTCCCCTGCATTTTCCCCTTGGGACCTCGCCTGGGTGGACTCAAACACCTAACCAAAGTCACCTACTACATCCATTTTATACACAAGCAGTATATTGATCTGCTGCCTCGACCCCCTTTTGGAAAGTTGGACCAGGTGTCTCCTACAGGAATTTTGAAGAAGTATGTGTATCTGCTGCTAAATTAAGCTTCAGTATTCTGTAATTCCTGCTTGTAGTCTGTGAAAGCTACCTCCCTGCCAGGGCATCCAGCAGCCTAAACCCCTCTTAACTTTCCCTCTCCATTCTCACTTGCTTCTAACTCCCTGCGTTTCTCTAGATCTTCCTTACTTCAACCCTATTTTAGTCCATAGACTCCCCTAGTGGGCCAGTGCATTCAGCATTTGGCCACTAGAAGGCATCCCACCCTCTCTTATTTGCCTTTGCTTACTTACTCTTTGCTTACTCAGTTTTATTCTCACTTCTCTCTCTCTCTCTCTCTCCTATACCTTATTACCCTTCTCTACCTACTATATACATATATACATATTCTCTACCTACTATATACATATATACATATTACATCCAGAAGCCCTACTTACCCTGCTTCACCTTACTCTTCTGTAATCCTTGCTCCACTGATTGGCTCTCATCTTCTTCTGCTCTCTTACGCTTTATTCCCTGTTCGTTTTGCTTCCTGCCTTTACCTATGGGTCTGTTTTGATCTTCTTCTCACCAAGCTGAATTGCTCTCTTCCCTCTTCCCACTCTCCCTTGTTTTTCCTGCCCCTGTCTTGCCTTATATACTGAGCACGCTATCCCTATCCCCTGCCACCTAGCCTTACTTTAGCCTTTCTCTCCTTACTCCCCTGCCTGCTGTATCCTTCGTTTTTTTTTTTCTTCTCCACTCACTCTGCAGGAATCTAGTCTTTCCGGTCTGTTCTGGCCAGCCCATCCCCCCCCCCCTCCCTCAACATCCGCCTAAAGGTGATAAAATCCCTCCTCTCCCTTAGGGCGCCATCTTTAATTCCCATCCATCCTCTGCTGCGGTGTGTTCCTGGCTAGGAGTGCGCTCCTATAGTAAGTTGTCTGCTGTTTACTTTATAGTGTTTTACGGAGCATTTTTTTCTCTTTATTTGTGTTAATAACCTAATATTGCAATGCTACAATAAGTTGCCTGTTGTGTACTCTAGCGTTATATAGAGTACTTTTCTCTCTTTAAACTGTGTTAATAGCCTATCATAGCCACGCTATACCGGCTCATTTTTGTAAAGGTGAGGACGCCTTCTAGAAACACTTACTTTCAGTGTTTTTGGGTTTACGCAAATCATCAATATGCTTGTACAGTTTCTCTTGTGTTCAGGCGTCGCTACTGAATATAGTGCGACATTGTTATAAATGTACTGCGAAGCTTATTATATGAGCAGTTTGTGTTTTGTCCATTTAGAAGCTTGCTATTTCAGCGTTTGTAACTACGCTAACAATAGTTACCTATTAACCTGCTTCTCTTGTATTTCGGCACTCGCTACTGATTATGGTGCGACTATGATGCAAATATACTGTGAAGGTTGCTAATTAACGATTGTGTAAACCACATCTACTTTTGGACCATTTCCTCTTGTATCTAGGCAGTCGCTACTGTATATGGTGCGACATCACTCTGCAGCTCCTGCTGTGCCTGAGTTTAGTTCAAAACTGTATATTTTACCTGTAATTATCTAGATTTCTTCTTATATAAGCTGATGTATGCTGTGTATTATCTATATGGAAGGGTCGTTCTAGTCGCTCTGTAATGCTCTGTGCTTGTTTTAACATACTGTGTACGGTTTTAATGTTTGGGAAGACGCTAGCCTCCACGTGTATTGTGTTCCTTCACAGGTACCTAGCCAGCCGATATTGTAGGGTGAACTGGCCTTATGACACTATTTTGCCTATTGTAGCAATACCTCTGATAACTGCTTCTTTCTAATACTGTATTAATATTTTGTGAAGAGCACGTTGACTGTGTTATGCCTACAGAGTGTATTTCAAAGTTCAGACGACATTGCTCCCTCTCATTTTGATTGCTGGTAGAACTTAGCTGTGGGCTCGTCTGTGAATTTGGTCCGTAGTATTTTTCAAATGTATATTGCCTATATTGATAGTAGCTATTTTGCTCTTGGGTGTTGAGTTCTCTCTGCATTTTTTATTTGTACTGTGCTTATGATAACTGCCTTACTACCATTACTAGGACACAGGGATTGTTTCTATATTACAGCTACTAACTTCTCCCACCTTTTTCTCTCGTCTCCAGTTACATTCCCCTGCATTTTCCCCTTGGGACCTCGCCTGGGTGGACTCAAACACCTAACCAAAGTCACCTACTACATCCATTTTATACACAAGCAGTATATTGATCTGCTGCCTCGACCCCCTTTTGGAAAGTTGGACCAGGTGTCTCCTACAGGAATTTTGAAGAAGTATGTGTATCTGCTGCTAAATTAAGCTTCAGTATTCTGTAATTCCTGCTTGTAGTCTGTGAAAGCTACCTCCCTGCCAGGGCATCCAGCAGCCTAAACCCCTCTTAACTTTCCCTCTCCATTCTCACTTGCTTCTAACTCCCTGCGTTTCTCTAGATCTTCCTTACTTCAACCCTATTTTAGTCCATAGACTCCCCTAGTGGGCCAGTGCATTCAGCATTTGGCCACTAGAAGGCATCCCACCCCTCTCTTATTTGCCTTTTGCTTACTTACTCTTTGCTTACTCAGTTTTTATTCTCACTTCTCTCTCTCTCTCTCTCTCCTATACCTTATTACCCTTCTCTACCTACTATATACATATATACATATTCTCTACCTACTATATACATATATACATATTACATCCAGAAGCCCTACTTACCCTGCTTCACCTTACTCTTCTGTAATCCTTGCTCCACTGATTGGCTCTCATCTTCTTCTGTTTCTTCCCCGCTCCGTTCGCCCTTCGGGCTCACTCCGCTCCCCTACCCTGCCCCCAAATCCCACCCGCCCCCAGCACCTCTACCTATATCCCTCTGGTAACCACACCCTCTTTCACTCTACACCAATTAACCGCCTACAACCTAGACACACCCTACTCCATCCTATTACATCCTTTTTCCACACCCTCTTCTTTCCCTCATTGTTCCACCCACAACTCTAAACTCTCACTCTACTACTTGAACCTCTTTGCTCCACTACACCTTCTCCAACTACCACACCCCTCCACCCCACATACTCCATACTCCCTACTATTTTCACAATTTTTACCATATTAACCTTGCATAATACTCCCTAATAAACATATTCAGAACCATTACAATACTATACAACAAAACAAACAAAATCAACATGCTCTTGAAACCTTCATCCATCCCTATTTTACTATTACTACTTCTTAAACTTTCATATTTTCACTACCTCACCCAACCCTGTACCCCCCACCACACACAATTCTATCACATAACTAACCATCTTAGTTCCCCTCTAACACATTCACACTCTTCTATCTCTCCCCATCTTTACCCTATAAAATATCTCCTATTCTTCTCATACAAACTGCTCACCACTCAGAAAAACCTCATTCCCATAGCAACCAAGAACCCCTTTTTAACCACAATAAAACACAATCCTCGTATTAAACTACTACATTACCTTTCCAACCCTATCTTTCATCTGATTACCAGTCTTTTATCAGGTGATATCCATCCCAACCCAGGCCCCTCTACCCCCACCTCCACACACAAACCTACATTACTTACTGCTATAAACTCCCAAAGCATAGTCAACAAAGTCGCAACCCTCCATGCCTGGCTCACGCATAACAAACCTGACATCCTAGCTATCTCAGAAACATGGCTAAAACCCTCTATAAAAGACTCTGAAATAGTTCCAGCTAACTACTCAATTCTTAGAAAGGACAGGTCCCACAAGAAAGGAGGTGGAGTAGCCCTCCTTTACTCATCTTCCTTACTAATTACTCCCTACAACAAACCAATCCCACAATTTAACAATGCTGAATTGCTCATAACCCTCCTACAAGTTAATAAGCATAAAAACATATGTGTAGTATCCCTTTACATCCCCCCAGGAGATAATATCTCCACGCTTGAAGATATCCTCTCCTGGCTCTCCAACAACATCAGCAATGAAACCATAATCTTAGGAGATGTAAATATTAACTGGGCCTCCATCCAGTCACCAACTACCCCCCTTAACATCAACCTATATAATTTTTCCCAGCTTATCAACTCTGTTACACACCCATCAAAAAAACTCTCTAGTGGCAGCATTCTAGATTGGATTCTAGTATCACATCCCCACAATTTCTCAGATAGTGGTACTCTTCCCGACCCTCTAGGTGATCACATGCCCACCTTCACTCACCGTCTTCCCTGTATGATACAACACACCCACAATTACATTACTACCCGTAACCATAAAAACTTTAACTCAACAACCTTTTTAAATTCTCTAAAAGTAGTAAACTGGAACAATCTACGGACATTAGCCTTAGATGATGCAGTTACTTACTTTAACTCAACATTCTTAGAAATACTAGACTCCCAAGTCCCCCTGCAGACAAAGAGAATAAGAAATAATTCTGCCCCCTGGCTTACCAAAAACACACTATCAACCATGCGCCTCAGAGATAAAGCCTGGGGACTATATCAGAAAAACAAAACCCCTGAACACCATATTGATTACAAAACACTTCGAAATAAAGTAAAGAAGTCTATTATCTCTGATAGACAAAAATACTTTTTTACACTCCAAAACAATAATAAAACAAATCCCCAAAAGTTTTGGAAAGGAATTTCTACCCTCCTTAATCCCAGTAAGCCACACACCCCTACCCCAGACCCAAATGTCCCTGATTTAGACTTAGCTACTCAATTCAACTCCTTTTCATTGAATCTATTAGCAAGCTAACTTCCTCCTTCCTTAGTCCCACCTCACCATCTAATTCACCCCCACACTCTCCTGCAAACTCTCAGCCTTCCACTATCACTCCTCCCCCTTTACCATCTACTCACAGTCTATCCTCCAGCTCTTCTCCTATCTCAACTTCCACATCATCCTTACCTTCCTCCAACTCTCTTTCTTCACACTCAACTCTATTTTCACTAAAACCAATACCCACTTCTACTATAAAGAAACTCCTTCAGAAATTGAAGCCATGTACAAATGCACCTGATAACATTCCCTCTTACTTCCTAAGTATAGCTGCTGAAGCAATTGCCTATCCTATAAGCATTCTAATAAATCGTTCCATCCATGAATGTACAGTGCCCCAACTCTGGAAACAAGCCTTCATCATTCCTCTGCATAAAGGAGGTAACAACTGTAACATCAACAATTTCCGTCCCATTGCTATCCTGTCACCCATTTCTAAACTCCTAGAAAAATGTGTCCAACTCCAACTCTTACCACATCTCTTAGATAATAACCTTCTAACCCCTACTCAACACGGGTTTAGACCAAATCATAGCACTATGACAGCCCTACTCTCCTACCTAGAGACTGTTAATAAAGCACGTGACTCTGGCCAAATTGTTTCCACCTTACTACTTGACCTCTCTAAAGCCTTGATACTATCTCACACAGCCTACTCTTAACTAAACTTTCACAACTTCACCTCTCTCCCTCCTCCGTGAACTGGTTCTCTAGCTATTTATCAAACAGATTCCAAGCTGTAAAATGGAAAAAGGCCACTTCCTCCTTTCTTAGTACCCCTACCGGAGTTCCCCAAGGCTCCATTCTTGGTCCCCTTCTTTTCAATATATTTATAAATGACTTCCGCAAATCCATTCCATTCTCTAACATCATCCAATATGCAGATGATTCTACCATTATCTGCTCAGATACATCTCCCTCTATACTCCAAAAGCTTACACAAGAAGCTTTCTCAATTACTGAACATTGGATGAAAATAAACCACCTAGCTCTCAATGCCTCCAAAACTAAACTTATGGTATTTACCCCCTCAAAAACTACCCATTTCGATATGAACACATTCTCTATTACTAGCGAAAATAACTCATCCTTGGAACTGGTGACTGAAACCAAATTACTTGGTGTCCAAATTGACAACCAGTTTAACTTCAACTCCCATCTACAACTAAATATCAAAAAAACCCATCAAAAACTAGGCATGCTCTATCGTCAAAATCAATTCCTCACATGCTCCTCTAAAATTACTCTCTCCTCATCTTTTCTTATCCCCTCCCTTCTCTATGGAGCTCCTTTGCTAACAAATCTACAGTCCTCTCTAAAAACAACTTTCTTCATGCTATAACAAAATCGCCAGGTTCGCAAAGCGGTCACAGGTCCTCCACCCACCACTGCACCTCTCTCCAAAAACTAAACTGGCTTGAGTTACCTAATCAACTCAACTACACTCAATTAACTTTAGCCCACAAGCTCATTCTTAACCCATCTCTCTGTCCCTCCCTGTCCTCCACCTTCAGGATGCACCTACCCAATAGGGCTTTAAGATCTAACAATCAAAACCTATTAGAAGTACACAAACCAACTCGTCCTCCAGGCAAAACCTTACTATCCTTTAACCTAGCTCGTCTCTGGAACTCACTTCCACCATCAATTCGCACTACTCTCAATCATAACATGTTTAAAAAATCTCTTCATATGTATCTAAGCTCCCAATGGGAATGCTCTTGCTCCCACCCTCATAAAAGCTAAATGGAATGCTCTTGCTCCCACCCCTCATAAAAATATGGTATTTACATCTCCCTTCACACTCATGTGACCTGATTGTACCTTATAAGCTTTTGTCCTTACAAAATAACCACTCTGTATGGGTAAAGCAACATCACTCTTCTCTAAATAGTATTGTTTGAATTCCTAAAGTTTGAATTTATTTTTAAATATTTTGAGTATTGTTTGTTTGTTTCCTGAAGTTTCAACTCATATGTCTGTATCTTGTACTATTGTATTTATCATGACACTGTTTGTACCTACTTTGTTACTGCTTTTTTGGAGCTTTTCTCCCCAGGACTCCATTGAAAACGGGTTCTTTTGACCCAATGGACTATCCTGGTAAACCAACTGCAAATAAATAAATAAATAAAATAAATAACAGGTTGTACGGGGATACTGCCATCCCGCATGGGTGTTCAGAAGTCTTTATTCCCCTGAAGAGTTGTACTGGATTTAGCATAAAAAGTGTCAGTGAATTATAATTTTTTTCTTTTTTTGTGATTGAGCTGACACTATTTATATAGGTATCAAATATTTGTTGAGATCTTCAGTTAACTGATCACTATTTTTGTTGGATATAGGTCGTCTGCATTCCAGTTTTAGCTTTGGTTCTGTAATAGTGTGGCTGGGAGAAACAGATCCCTCCTGACAAGAAGCACAACAGATGCCTAATTTATCTTCCCATCAAGCCTGAAATCCTTTACTGTTCTCTTTATTTAATAATATGACTGAAGGCAGAGGTCATAAGGCTACAGAGAACTACCTATGCTTCACAGATTAGAGTGACTTGTGTCTTGTGACTTCACACTTTCTGAAAAAAAAGAGTCTTCTTATCCTATTTCAGGTGAGGCAGCAACTGTCTTTCTTAAGAAAATTGCAAATTGAAGAAAAAGGCACAAATGTGACAAGACTCCTAAAATAAGTTTTCCATTGAGAACACTAGTTCCGGAACATAAGCTCGGCTCAGGGAGGAGGCTCATCTCCTCAGCTACCTATAATGGAACTCAGTATTACCACTGATGTTTTCTCTTCTATCGCTAAACAGTGTGTATTTTTGCCATGACCAAAGATTACTTTTTCCCCTGCCTTTGACAAAGACTTCTCTTCTACATAAAATAAACTATGACATTTTGATCACAGTTATAATATGATTGGAGACCAAGAACACTTGAAGGGGAAATGGCCACATGTTCCCTCACGTCTGAATAATCAATAAAAACTACAAGAAAAACCTATCCGTGCTATAGTTTTCACTATATGATATCTTAAATCTCCTGGAGTAGAGGCCAATGGGATGTATAAAAGCTGCACTCTCTAAAGCCAAAAACACAGCATCCATGGGACCGGACAACATCACAGGCTGCGTTTTACACAAACTTCAGAATGAACTGGCTCCCCACTTAAGCACCATGTTCAATAATAGCCTCGCATCAGGCTTTGTGCCCACTGAATGGTGCACAGCAACAGTTATCCCACTCCACAAAGGGGGAGCCACCACTGATCCCGGGAACAATCGACCTATTAGCCTTACAAGCCTGGTCTGCAAGGCCATGGAATGTATCATCATGGAACTCGTAAACAAAGACATTGGTAACCTCCAAACTCTGGATCCCACCCAGTTCGTGTTTGTGAAAGGCAGATCATGCCTCCTGAACCTGATCGACTTCTTTGAGGCAGTCACCAAAGCCGTGGATGAGGGTAAGGTGGTTCACACAGCCTATCTTGACCTCGTCAAGGCTTTTGACACCATCACCCATTCTGGAATTATAGCTAAACTCACTAAACTTGGTATAAATCCCTACGTCACAAGATGGGTTGCCAACTGGCTCACTGCAGAACCCATACTGCGTGATAAGAGACCTTGGGACCCAGGTGGACAGTAGTCTCTCCTTTGATAGTCACATCGCCACAGTAGTCAGGAAGTCCTTCTACGTGGCACACCTCATCATAAAAGGGTTCTCATCCAGAAAAAAAGAGGTCATTGTTCTCCTCTACTCGACACTCATTAGACCCATTATAGAGTACAATGCCCCTTTTGGAATGTACCTCACAAGACATCTGCAGCAGTTGGAAAGGCCACAGAAGTACCTCACAAAGAGGATTACTGGCCTCAAACAAATGCCCTACACTGACCGCCTCAAAAAACTCCAGCTTTACTCCGTAGCATATCGCCTACTCTGAGGCGATCTCTGCCTAACATATAAAGCTATGTCAAACCCAGAGCTGTTGGACATGCTACATCTAAAGAAATCCCAATCCCTCCGAGCTACACGCTGTAGGGACCTAAACCTTGTCACCACAATAAACAGGACATGCTGGAGGGATAGATTCTTGTCCCAGAGACTTCCTATACTCTGGAACAAGCTACCCATCTGTGTCAAACAAAGTTCTTTATTAGCACTCTTCAAGAAAAATCTTGATGAGTGGATGGGAAATAGGAAATACACACCAGGGATCACTTCTGTGTCTGTTCTTGACAGTGGCACAGGAAAATAACTTTCTTGGGTGGCATAAGCCATGGAACTTTGCTGGCTAGGCTTACGTAGGCCCTTGGGCCGATAGCCTAGTACCTACCTATAAACCCCTTAAGGACATCATGGATTTCAACTGTATGGACTCTGAATATCCATGACTTTGTGGACATGCATATTTCAGCCTTCTTATATCCTCATCAGCACATAATAAGCAGACTGCTTGACTACAGTCTAAAAAAATAACCACTAAGGTGTCTGCAGAATATCCCAACTAAAAAAAAAAAAAAAAAAAAAAGTAAAAAGATCACACAGGCAAACTAATTAGTAAAACCTACAAGAAAAGCTTTGCCAAGCTAGAGTTTTCACTGTGTGATACCTTAAATCTACTGGAATAGAGGCCAACTGATGTTCTTCAGGAGTCATTTGCATATATCCCATGGTCCTCTGTTCTGTGAGGATTAAGGTATCACACAGTGAAAAACTCTAGCTTGGGTAGATTTTTCTTTTAGTTTTTACTAATTAGTTTGTCTGTGTGATTTTTTTTTTGCTTTCAGTTCTAAATAATCCAGACATGAACACCACAGAAACTCAGCTTGCAGACATCATATTCATCAGCATAAGATATGAATCTGATGGTCTCACAAGTGCTGTATAAACATCATTTCGACCAGCATCACTCTAGCAAGCATCAGCTTCAGTACCAGCTAACCAGTTACTGGTCTAGCTTGCTTGCAGGGTACTGAGATTGACTGTTCCATACTGATTTACCAGGCACCAGTGTTAAAAGTAAAAATTTCCATGCAACTGAATTATATATTTCATTCAATAAAGTTGGACATGCAGGAGTTGGGCCTTAGCTGTAGTTCATTCTCTTTGGATGAAACTCAGCATGTTGTAGGCACAGTTGCTGAAGAACTCTGAATAATGTCTTCAATCTGCAGGTAGCCATAGCCAATGTGCTTATCATAATCATGCAGTGCTATGGCAAGGAAACATTCATGGCTGTGGATAGGACAGCATGCCATGCCAAAGGCAGTGTACCATGCTGTGTTGTGGATAAAATAGCATGTAGTAATGTGGAAAAGGTAACATGCAGTGCTGTGGACAGAGTAGCATGCAGGACTGTGGCCAGGGTAACCTTCAGAGCTGTGGACAGGGTAGTCTGCTGTGCTGTGGACAAGATAGCCTGCAGTCCTATGGGCCAGGTTACTTGCCGTGCTGTGGACTGGGTAGTCTGCTGTTCCTTGGAACAGGTTGTAGGCAGTACTGTGGCCAGGGTAACCTTCAGTGCTGTGGACAGAGTAGTCTGCTGTGCTGTGGACAAGGTAGCCTGCAGTGCTATTGGGCCAGGATGCTTGCAGTGCTGTAGAGTGGGTTGACTGCTGTGCTGTAGTGGACTAAGTTGTATGCAGTACTGTGGACAGAGTAATCTTTAGTGCTGTTGACTAGGTAGTCTGTTGTGCTGCTGACAAGGTAGCCTGCAATTCTAAGAGCTGAAATGCTTGCAGTTCTGTGGATTAGGCTGTATGCTGTATTGTGGCAGAGTAACCTTCAGTGCTGTGAATAGGGTAGTCTGATGTCCTTTTGACAATGGGTTGCTTGCAGTGATGTCGACAAGATTGCATGCAGTACTGTACTGTGACCAGGGTAATATTTATTGCTGTGGACAGAGTAGCATGCAGTACTGTGGACCAGGTTGTTTGCAGGGCTGTGTACTGTGTAGTATACAGTACTGTGTTTGTGGAAGTGTACAAAACTGTGGGCTGCTTGAGCTGCAGGATTTAGCACATATATTTTCAATTTGTCCTGGCTATAGCCCTACAAATTTCACCAAAGACAGAAAGAGTACCTTTTTGGATTCTGTGATTAAGTACCTCCTGCTGTTTGTACCAAATCTAGGAATCATTTGAAGGGTATGAAGTATCTTTTGGCTATAGGACTTTTGTTTCATTGCCTGCAATGTTATGGTTCTAAAATTTAGAAGAACCAATGGAAGACATCATTCCAGTGAAAGCCCTGGCCAAAACCATGGAAGCCTGCCAGATTCCATCAGCCTTCCCTTGTTGTGGTTCAGCAAGGCTGTTGGTCCAGGTGGTAGAATCCTTGATATTTTCAAGGTGGCTACAACCAGCTTCATGATGGTCAGAGAAGGGTCTCCCTCTCCATTTCAGCTTAATTCACCATAAAAAGAAGCATGGATAAGGATCATGGAATACTTCACCCTGCAAAAAGTTATCAGGCAAGGAAAAGGGATGTACAGAAACTTCTCAACTAAAAGAACAACCCAAAAGATACCTGTACAACTGATGCACATTGATACCAAAAAGGCAAGTGATCTCAGGCCTATTCTGCACTTGAGTATCCTAAATACTATTATCCCAAAAAAGGCTTTTCATGCTACCCTCATTAACCTAGGAGGATAAATCACTGAATAAGTTCCAGGTTCTTCTAGTTTGACTAGCTACTTGAACACTAAGGGATGAGGAATGAGGAATGACAAAACTGTGCTTGCTTTTTCAGGGAGACAGTGTCCAGGGACATGCTGGAGCACATATTTGAGGACATATTCAGGTAGTGGTACTGATGTTCTGCTAGCAGCATGGTGCCACAGAGAGTAGGAATGGATGTTTGAGGGAAAGTGTCACTATGTAGGTGAGCTCTGAAAAGCAGTGCATGACCATGTCATGGCATTAGCCAGTGCATTAGAAAGAGGTAGCACCCAAAAGCAGAAAAGGCCACGGTATGACAGCTCCTGACCTGGCCGTGTTGCAATGGCTCAAGCTGGTGCATCTGCTTTAAGAGCATTTTTACATTGAGACTTGGTGAACTCCTGTGTGAAGGGCTGTCCCCACAAGGTAGACCCTGTCAGGTGTAGGTAGCACCGGGGGAAACGACATGTGACGCGCATAAGAGAGGATGGCAACATTAGGCAGCGGGTGGTTAATATTTGTTTAGTTGTCACTAACTACAGTTTAGTAAATGCCAAATATAAGAATGAGTTATTATGTAAGAGAGATCCTTTTTTTCAGATCCTGCCAGTAATATCTGAACAGCACTGAAAACTCATGCCCTGAGAATGGCAGCATTTTAACTGCTAAAAACCTTTATTTTTTTTTCTTGCATTTTACTTGTTTATTTAGCCCTTGTATTTGTGAAACTCTAGTGAGAGTGAGTTGTTGTTGTTGTGTCTTTCGGCTTTTTCCAGTTAGGGGTCGCCACAGCGGAACTCCGGTCCGCTAATAATTGGCAGTAAATTTTTACATGCCGAGTTGCTGGCCCTGACGCACAAACTTCAGTGAAGGTACGCCCATTCACGAATGTCTCCACACAGAAGATGTTCTAGCTGAGAATCGAACAGGGCAACGTCTTACTGTGAGATGAATAGGCTACCGCAGCACCACTACCACAGTCTTCTAGTGAGAGTGAGTATCTCACATAATTTTTCAAAATTAAAGAAATGCCGTGTTGGTGAGGAAGGGCACATTATTATCACTTGATTCATTATAGACTGCAGGAACAAGAAAATACATAAACTGTGATGTGCTTCGCTATTTGCAAGAGATATAACTGCACAAAACAACAAAAAAGGTTAATTCAGGGAAAAACTGCGTAACAGCTAGTGGAAGTAATATAACAGGGCTGCACGTACAACAGTGTAACCCATCTGTGTGATTTATGAGTGTACTGTCCCTTTAAGGAATTGTCTGCTTCAATATTTGTCTGAAACTGAAGTCATTTTATAACTACTGCTGCTACTTCACATCAGAAATGTGCTGGTAGTAAATGCCTCCGGCTGGGCATAGATCAAGATGAAGACATTTTAACACAATTCCATCTGTTCTCAGTGACAGATAAGTGAATCCATGTTAATGGTGCTAGTTATTCTAAGCTCTGTACTCAGGTGAAGGCTTTTACCAATCAGTAACGTGCTCACTGTTTTGTGACAAGATAATGACACTTTTATATGACTCAATCAAGCCTAACAGTGTATAGAATTTTGTAGTATTTTGCAAAGCAATACAAGTTTCAAAAACTGAACAAAACAAGCTTTTTAACTTTTTTCTGCTGTACTCTCTGGTTGGGGTGCCTTCTGTGCAGAGTCTGCATGTCCTCCCTGTGGTCGCGTGGGTTTTCTCCGGGTGCTCCGGTTTCCTCCTGCATCCCAAAGACATGCTGTAGGTGGATTGGACACTCTAAATTGGCCCTAGGTGTGAGTGCGTGCATGTGTGTGCCTTCTGTGGAAGGTTGGGCGCTGGGCTGACAACTCGACACTGTAAAACTCCACTGCCAATCATGAGCAGACAGGCGATCCGCTGCGGCGACCCCTAACCGGGAAAAGCCGAAAGAAGAAGAAGAAGACTGTTTGTCCACTGATAAAACATAACATGTAAGTCTGTGGGTTGGAACCCTGTACATTTCTTATTATTGGAAACATTATGTCTGTATCAACAGGATGTTTCTGCTAAAGGAGATTTTGCATGTTTGTGCATGTGTGTGTGCTTGTGTGTGTGTGTGTGTGTGTGTGTGTGTGTGTGTGTGTGTGTGTGTGTGTGTGTGTGTGTGTGTGTGTGTGTGTGTGTGTGTGTGTGTGTGTGTGTGTGTGTGTGTGTGTGTGAGAGAGAGAGAGAGAGAGAGCATAAGTACATGTATAATATATATTTTTTTCACTACTGTCTTTCTAATGCAGCCATTGATATATTTCAATGTGCTTGATACCTAACTTATGAGTGGATATGTAAGATGCATTTAAGTGGTAGCTGTCTCCTGCTAATTGTTAAAAAAATGCAACTGTATAATGAGCTGCTGTAACCTATTTGTAAAGATGCTGTAGCTCATAAACACAAATAAAGTGCATTTCTTCACTGCACCTTATGTGATGTTTGTATGCTACTACTGGCCGACATTTTAATACATCGAGATTCCAAAAAGTGTTTGTTTTCTCGAAGGAAAACCAGCACACACATAACTCCATGTAATTATTTGGCCAAACTGCCACTCATGTACTACTGCGACTATTTTCTAATTAATGGCCAAAAATGAGCCAATTTCAAGACTATATATAAACTTGATTAATTCCGGTTTGTATTATGCATAGGATTATAATTTAAATTATTTTCTCTTTGTATTTGAGGGAAGTAAGCATCTATATTTTACTTTAAGTTTGTGCTTCTGCATGGGAGAACTATCTTTATATAATAAGGATGTGCTGTAGTTTTCTTAGTTTTGTACTGTTACTTTATTCTCTACCAATGATTATTATAGCTGAAATAAAAGATATCCAGGAATGTGTTTTCATTTAACCCTGAAATGAAGTCAACTAAGCTGCTTTGCAAAGGATGACAAAGCTCCAAGACCTAAAGTTCCTAATTTGAAGAAATCTGAAATGCAATTTATATAAATTTAAAATTCTGTGTGTTTCATTTATGTATTGTTCCATCTGCTTTATATAGTGTTTTGTGATGGTGCATTTGCATTTTTGCAATCAAGAATGTGATATGTAACCATTAAAAAATGTTAATTAATTTCTTGCAATATAATGGGGTAACATCTAATTAATATCTGGTAGTTCACACCAAGCCTTTTTTTGATCATAGGTTATTTTACATGTATGTGTGTGTGCATGCATGTGTGTGCGTGCATGTGTGTGTGTGTGTGTGTGTGCATGCATGTGTGTATGCGTGTGTGGGTGTGTGCGTGTGTGTGAATGTGTTGGGGACATAGTGTGTATAGTACGCATTTTTTCTTGAAACTTCCAGTAGTTATAGTAGTCTGTTTTCTCCAGTATTCAGACCAAATTTCAGTGCTGCCACATAGAACTTATCTATGTCACTTTCATATCTAGAGCACAGTGAAACGTCATAGCCCATGAAAAGTATAACCGAATCATATCACATTTATTTTATTTGAAATTTGTTAACTTGGTAATTGCACTGAGTACATGGCTTATTTTGAGGTAAGACTCGTAGTTAAAAGTCTCAATATAGAAAAAGGCACAAACGGAAAAGTGCACTAGAACAGCTTTCAATATTATTAAGACAGATCGCTATGCAGGAAATAGCTGAAAAACAGAGGTCACAGTATTTATGCACACAATGGTTATGGAATCTTTAGCTCAAGATTTTGGATCCCTATGGCTAGATCTTAAACTGCTTAGTAATTTGCATACTTTTTTCTGGGTAAAATTCATCTCATGAAGAAGCTTTAAAGGTGTGGGTAGAACTCATTTCTTTATTTGTCTGAGTGAGGACAGACAAAAGATCCTTCCTTAGATGTCGGGTCACTCTGCCCCTTTTGCTGTGCTCCACTGTCTTTTGTTTTATGAATGAATCAGGCTGCCAACTCCAGTTTTAGCCATCAGTCAGCAAACCCTCAATGGAAAATGGTAAAGTAAGTGTTTATTGCATGAAAGTAGTATCTGTGTTACAGTGCTTGCTTTAACAATGTCTCAGATGTAAACATGTTATGGTAGTTTGGTCCTTAGTACATGCCTTCAAGATGTTGGAAAACTTCTGGAAACTCATTTATCCAGAATTCAGTCATTCATCCTCTGACTGAGGGAAACAATCGTATTGCTTCCACTGTAGTAACTTACACTGCTTAGGATTTATCCCAAGCAAAGATCTATCAAAGACTCTTCACACTGTCAGATTTAATAGATATATTCTTAGTGAATCAGCTGATCTTCTAAAGGTCCTTCCTTCATGGGGTAAAAATATCCTCCCTTCCTTCAGTAACTGCAGTTGGAGTTCCCTGTAAATTCTCTCTAAGCTGGGATATTAGATTTTCTTTTGTTACTTGTTTAGTAATTTACTGTCAGTTGTGAATTATTATCTGATTTACAGGATGGTGCTTGTTAGTAGCCGGGGCATATTGGTAGGCATTTCTGGATGAGCATATTTATGTAAGTGGTTCCTCTTATCACAGCATGCATCATTTGGGTGTACAGATGCTGCAACACACAAGATTTTCCTGTTAGTAATATTAAATTCTGATTGGTAGAATGGAATTCTAACAGATTAACTGATACAGGACAACTTTATCTGTTATTTACAGAACAGATGATTGTAACAAAGCAGATGTGTGTGAATGTGTGTGTGTGTGTGGGGGGGGGTCCCTTCAGAAAAATGTGTGTATGAGCAAAAGTACACACACACACACACACACACACACACACACACACACACACACACACACACACACACTTATTTTTCTGAAGGGGAGGAATGCAAATGGATGTTCTTTGAGTCAAAGCCAAACAAAAGTATGATGGTCTTATGTAACACATTTCATTTAATCACGAGATGTGTTATCTTTGACTGGAGACTCATTTATTTCAAGTGTGGCTGTATATATCCTATCTGCCTTCCCCTTTCCCTTTGTATGCTACAGAGCAGTTGAAATGTTTTGGCAGTATAGATGCTGCTGTGGAAATTGTTTTGAATATGAAGTTATGCCCGCTCCAAATAACATACAGGATGATAACATTAAATGTCACTGGAGAGAAACAATTAAACAACAGACTCCACATGGGTTATTGTATTGCAAGTGATAGTCGTTCCACAGGTGTGCCTTGCTTAAAGCACATTCCTGATGATCTTTTAATAGTATAATTTTTCATAACTGCTATTTAATGGCCTAGCAGGTTACCTGCAGGACTGAGTAACACCTTAACAGCCTTTATTCGGCACTTCTTTTTTCGTATTTCCCATTATGATTCTTTAACTCTGAGGAAATGGTAAAACAGGTGTTGCTAGCATTGCTCATTCAGAAAAGAATTGTGACCATATTTTACCCTCATACATTATTGTACATCACCAGTTTCCTTTATAGAAGTTTTAACACAATTTTGTAGAAGCTGCAACACCACCTCAAAATTACATACCACACCATAAATCAAATTATCAGAAATGTAATCTTGTAAAAATAGATATTTTACATCCCTGCCCCTTTATTCCTGATTATAGCAAACTTGTTTGCTCAGATAGCTTTTTGTGTAGTATTAAACCTGAACAGATACTGTCAGTAAAGTTAGAGATAATAGCAAACTAGTCTTCTCTTTATTTCTAGACTTGCCTAAAGCCTTCAACACAGTTTGTCACAGCAAACTTGTATTTCAAATGTCTTCATTAGGTCTCTCAGCCCACCTCTCTATGGTTCAGAAGCTACCTATACAATAAGTATCAGTCAGTAAAATGGCACTCTATGCTCTTTCCATACCTCCCAATCACCACTGGTGTACCAGAAGGCTCTATCCTTGGTCCTCTTCTCTTTAACAGTCTCAGCAACACCTTCCACACATCCACAAAACAGGGCTCCCTAATACAGTATGCAGATGACTTCACACTCATCTGCACATCTGTCAACATGGCACACCTCCAAAAATTACTCAGGAAGCTTTATCAGCAACTAAAACATGGCTTTGTAACTCACAACTCATGCTTAACCCTAAAAAGACCAAACTATTACTTTTTCCCCAAAACCCATCTCCCATGAAAAGACAAAATTTAAAGTCTTCTATTTTGTCAGTACAACCATTGAAGTCAGTTCTCATAACAAATTATTAGGGATGATAGTGGATGTTAATCTTAAATTTGACCTGCATATGCAAAATTGCATAAGAAAAACTCATCAAAAATTATAGATGCTTTACAGAGCCAAAAACTTTCTCACTGACGCAACTAAAGCTATAATTGCCACTACTTATCTCTTCCCCACACTTCTTTATGGTGCTTCTATCCTTCCTAACCTTCAGGCATCACGAAAATAAAAACCTGAACAATGCTATAACAGCGTTATTAAATTTGCAGCAAATAACCCTTTCAGAACCCACCACTGTATTGCATTAAAATCCTAAATTGGTTAGAACTACCCCAACAACTAACATGTATACAGCTATTTACCACCTATAAAATTATCTAGAATCCATCTGCTTGTACAGGACTAAATAACATTCGACATAACTCTTTTTTTCTAGTGGCTCCTTTAGCTGTTTAAAACTTTAATTTAAAGGCTCACTGCTGCTTTTCAGCTGTGAGTAACATTTCTGCTGTTTGTTTCCCACCCTCCCTCACTGTTGGTATAGTGTTTTTATAGTTGGTGGCTTTGCAGTTGCCCGACCCTAGTGTAAATTTGATCTGGGACCCTCCTCCCAGTCTAGTGTCATTACCTCATTCTACCCAGTACAGGGAGAGCATTTGAGAAGGCCAGTCAGCTTAGTTTCTGCTACTCCTTTCTCTCTTTCTTTTCTCTCTTTCCAAAAAAAAAAATTAAAAAAAATAAAAAAAAATAATAAAATTGTATCTGCTTTTACTGTATTTGTGTTTTTTCCTACTTTATTTTGGTTTTGCGTCATCTTAAAAGTACTCAATTGTATTTATTACTGCTTGGTGTAACTCATTGTAAGCCTTTTAGTTTAAGCACCTGGGCTTCAGACCAGTTTTACATTAGGAAGGTTTGTGGTCTGCACTGTAGTAGCAGAACAGGTAGCTTACATCCTTCTAAGTTGGGAACTGCTGATTGAGGGCTCAGTGTCTGTTATTCTAAAAGTGTATTAATTCTGGTTTAAGCACTTGGGCTTGAGGCCAGTTATTTTACATTAAGAGGGTTTGTGTTCTGCACTCTTGTGGGAGGAGTGGCTGGACTCTGTCCTTCTGAGCTGGGAATTTCTGGTTAAAGCTTATAGTGCCTGCATATTTGAACTGCTTCTTACTGAAATTGGTACACCTCGTTTGCTGTAGCATAGACTAGATCCAGGCCTGCTGAATCTAGCTTTGTTTGTATAACTTGAGCACTAATCCAGGCATTCTTTAAAGTATTCAGTTGTATTTATTACTGCTGGTAGTAACTTGATTAAAGTGCAGCTATCATTGCTAAGTCTTTTGGATTAAGCACTTGGGCTTCAGACCAGTTGTTTTACATTAGGAAGGTTTGTGGCCTGCACTGTGGTGGCAGGACAGGTAGCTTACATCCTTCTAAGTTGGGAACTGCTGATTGAGAGCTCAGTGTCTGTTATTCTAAAAGTGTATTAGTTCTGGTTTAAGCACTTGGGCTTCAGGCCAGTTATTTTACGTTAAGAAGGATTGCAGTCTGCACTCTTGTGGGAGGAGAGGCTGGACTCTGCCCTTCTGAGCAGGGAATTTCTGGTTAGAGGCTTATAGTGCCTGCATATTCTAACTGTTTCTTACTGAAATTGGTACACCTTGTTTGCTGTAGCATAGACTAGATCCAGGCCTGCTGAATCTAGCTTTATTTGTATGCTTGTTGTTTGTTTATTTCCTGAAATGCTAATTCCACCTAAAACGCGGCCTTTTAGCACTTCTGTGGATCCCTAGTGATATCTGCATTGCTTACTGTACCTATTTCCTTGTTTCACTTGAAAGAAAGTTACTGTTTGTCGTTTTTGCATTTAAGTTACCTGTAACACATTGCATTTAAGTTACCTGGCACTTGCTCACTAAAGCAATTATATAAGTCAGCTCTAAAAAATTAAAAGCACTACACCCTCACAAACTCCCCTTGAGTACCTTGTTCCCCATTGGCCCTTTTTTCAATTATAAAGGAATTCCCAATACTATTCTAGCATGTCCAAAGGTCAGTTGTCAATCTCCTCTCCGGTCCAGCTGGTGAATCTGGGAATCTTGAGGCAATGTTACAACTGCCTCATGTACACAGACAACCCTCTCCTCCTCCCAACAAATTCCAACACATGTGAGAGATGCAGCCAACAAATTCCAACACATGTGAGAGATGCAGCCATATAGCCAAACTGGAGGCTAAGCTCTCTCAACTCAGTACTGGCGTAACCAGTCAGGAGGAGAAGGAAACCACACTCACTACAATTCCAGTCTCACATAGACCTACCACGACAACAAACCAAACACATAAACATACTCGGAGGCTCTAAATAAAAATCTGCCTAAGCAGCAGAGACCTCCAAAGCAGACACCCAAGCAACCGCTACCCCAAAACAAAACACGTGCAACACATAGCTCACAAAGCCAGTGTGCCGAACAGTCACAGCCCTTAAGGCTAAACAACACACCTGATACACTTGTAATAGGTGACTCTATCGTCAGGCACACTGACGTCCCACTAACCAGGCTGAACAAGGAGAAGGTCACGGTGAGCTGCCTGTCGGGCGCTAGGATCCACCACATAACACAAGCACTCAGGTCACTCCAAGGCAAGTACAAATATGACTCAGTCATTGTCCATGCTGGTGTGAATGACCTGAGACATACCTCCCTGGACTACATGAAAAGAGACATAGAGGAGCTCTCTCAGCATGTAGCCCAGGCCGGTATGACCCTGACCTTGAGTAGAATCTTACCCTCACCAAGAATGATGCCACAATATGAAGACAAGATGATCAATTTCAACAATTGGCTTAAGTGTTGGTGTCATTCAAAGGGGATCCAATGCCTGTCAGCCTGGGATGACATGCTCGACAAGCCACGATGCTTCGCTAGGGACGGCTTGCACCTGTCACCCCTGGGCTTTCGGATATTGGCAAAGGCTCTTGCTACCCCCATAGTGCCTTTTTTAGGCAAGGCTCAAAAGACAAACCCACCTCCATAGGTATCACAAGGGATAAGAAACTAAGAGTAATGCTACTCAACGCCAGAAGTCTAAACCTCAAGATGCACGCACTCGAAACTCTCCTTAGCATGGAGAACATCGATATCTCTGCAGTAACAGAAACCTGGTTCAAGGCTCCCGAGAGCACCCAAGCACTACCAGGTTACACCTCATTCCATGCTTTTCAGCCGCAAAACTTGGACCGAACCTCAAAAGGAGGGGGAGTATCAATATTCGTCAAAGATACCCACACCTCCAGGTTGGTGGCACAGCACGAAGCATCAGAGACTATCCATGTGCAACTAACTGTGGGTAAAACTGCCTTCCAATTTATAGCCTGCTACAGACCACCCTCCCAAACACAGGAACCCCACTTGGCCTTCCTGAGAATACTGGAAAATATGAAGGTCTCTCCAAACACCATTATATTGGGCGACTTCAACTACCCAAACATAGACTGGGAGCATTACTCTAGCTCCAACACCCTAGCCCAAAGGTTCCTAGAATTTATAAACTCAAATGCTATGGAACAACTTGTTACCACTCCAACAAGAGGGGAAAACATACTGGACCTGATCATCACCAACATGGGGACACTATGCTCCAGACCAGAAGTGTATCCCTCACTTGTAAGATCAGACCATAAACTAATCTCACTGGATATTCACATCCCGACCCCACCCCCTGCCCAGAAAACCACAGTGAAAAACTTCTCTAAAGCAAATTTCACACACCTCAAAACCGAAGCGAAATCCTTCAAAGCCCCCGGGCCTGTGGAAAATACAGCCCAGACCGTAGAATCCTTTATAAACGCATTCTATGAACACCTTCAGGAATGCATGGATCATGCAATCCCAAATAAAACCAAGACCCAATCCTCCAAAGGCAGACGTCCTGTCTGGTGGACCCCAGCCATAAACAAACTATACAATAGAAGGAGGAAGCTACTACATGATAGAGCAAAATCCCAAAAAGGGAAGGCATCTCTGATCAGTATTAGCAAAAAACTACGGGCACTCATAAAATCGTCTAAGGCCAGCTTCGAGAGAAAAATTGCACAGGACACTAAGGATAATCACAAGGCTTTCTTTAGTTATGTTAGGAACCTGGGTGGGAATTCCCAGATATGCTCAGAATTAGTCCAAAATGACAAAAAATACACCGAGCCCACAGACATTGCCAACATCCTAGCTGACAGGTTCAGTGCAAATTTCTCCCCCCTCTCCCCACCAAAAGGGCAAATATCTATCCCAACAGAGTGCTGCCCCCCTGACATCTCAGATGCTCAGGTAAAAGCCGCCCTCTCCAAAGCAAAAAACACAGCATCAATGGGACCAGATGGTGTCCTGGGCTGCGAAATACATGAACTCCAAAAAGAGCTAAACCCAAACATAAAACTACTGTTCAATCTTAGCCTTACTACAGGATATGTACCCAAAGAGTGGCGTACAGCAACAGTGGTCCCTCTCCACGAAGGTGGTGCCTCAACGGATCCTGGAAACTATCACCCCATAAGCCTGAATAGCTTGGTCTGCAAAGCTATGGAAAGGATCATCATGGACCTCATAAATAAAGATATTGGGGACCTACAGACACTGGATCCTACCCAGTTTGGCTTTGTTAAGGGCAGATCCTGCCTCTTAAACCTGGTCGATTTCTTTGAAACAGTCACCAAGGCCATTGACGAGGGGAAGGTGGTCCACACAGCCTACCTGGACCTCGCAAAAGCCTTCGATACAATACCCCACTCGGGCATTATAGATAAGCTCACCAGCTTAAATATAAACCCCTATGTCACTAGATGGGTTGCAAACTGGCTCAAGGACAGAACCCACATGGTTAGAATTGCTGGAGCCATGTCAGACTCCAAACCAGTTACAAGTGGCATCCCACAAGGCTCAGTCCTGGGACCTCTCTTGTTCGGTATATATTTCTCGGCGGTACAGGCCAACACGGAAGGACTGTGGCTGACCAAGTTTGCAGATGACTGCAAACTGGGCACCATAATCGACTCTCCAGCCAACACAAGCATCCTCCAAAAGGGCCTCATAGAAACAGACAACTGGTGCCAGAGCCATGGCCTCAAGCTAAACACCAAAAAGTGTATAGTCATCCCCTTTGGCAAAAACAAAGTGCTCACAAATTACCACATAGGTGGTAATCCATTAAGTACAGAAGAAGTCATTAGGGACCTGGGGACCCAAGTTGATAGCAATCTCTCATTTGACAACCACGTGGTTAAAGTGGTTAGAAAAACATTTTATATAGCCCACCTAATCATGAAGGGATTCACATCTAGATCAGGGGAGGTCATCGTACCTCTTTACTCATCTTTCATCAGGCCCATAATTGAGTACAATGCCCCTTTTGGGATGTACCTTACCAGACACCTGCAGCAACTGGAAAGACCCCAAAAGTACCTCACCAAGAGGATCAAAGGGCTCAAACAGATGCCATATGCTGCCCGGTTAAAGAAACTCCAGCTCTACTCAGTGGCATACCGCCTGCTCAGAGGCAATCTGTGCCTGACGTATAAAGCCATGTCCAACCCGGAATTAATGGACATGCTGCACCTCAGAAAATCCAAATCCCATCGAGCTACGCTCTCGCGAGACTTGAACCTCAGCACTGAAATAAATAGGACATGCTGGAGGGACAGATTCATAACCCAGAGGCTCCCTTCACTCTAGAATAAAATCCCAGTCCAGGTTAGGCAGAGTCCCACATTGACTCTCTTCAAGAGGAATCTTGATGAGTGGATGGGAGATCGTAGGTTTACCCCGGCTATCACTTCTGTGTCACTGTTAGACAGAGGCACAGTATACTAACCTCAAAAAAAGGCATAGCAAAATTAATTTAAAATGGGTGGCGAAAGCCAAACACACTCTGGCTAGGCTTATAAATGCCCTAGGGCAGAGAGCCTAGTATGAACCTATGAACCCATGAACCTATAACTATGTTCCTAGTCGGTCATGATGATCTAATGGCCAAAATTCCTGTCTCTCCACAAACCTATTGAATCTGCTGGGAATTGTCTGTACTAGAACCATGTTGCTAAGTCCTGGAACTCCTTTTCTCTGTTTGTCAGGTCACTGCTCCCCTGCCATCCTTCAAAACCATTCTGAAAGACTTTCTAGCCAAAATATGGCTCTTTTCTTGCTCAGCACCCGGATAAACTATATCCCTAAATGTGAAGAGATACCTCTTCATACCTTACATCTCCTTAGAGAATGGGCAACCTGTACATTGGTACCTTGATTGGAGAACAAATGTTCTTCAGCAGGGTGAGAATCTACAGGTAAATCATTCATCCATCCAGCCATCCATCCACAACCACTTTTTCCCATTTTTGCACATGGTGGTCAGGGTGTCACTTCAACAGTGACAATCTTCTAAAGCCAAGGTTTACACCGCTGAGTGGTTAGCCTCACCATGGTATGTCTTCTGCAACAGACTAATACTAAGGGCCAATTTAGTGTGTCCAGTCCACCTACTGCATTTCTTTGAAGTGTGGGAGGAAACTGGAGCATCCCGAGGAAAGCCACATGGACACAGGAAGGACATACAGTCTCCACAAAGAAGGCACCCCAGCCAATAATCAAACCAGTAATGCCCGCTGAAAAAATGAGTCTGCCACTTCCACTACTATTTAAAAGTCTGGCAATTACATAACTAATTTGCAGTTACATACCTATGTTAATCCAGCATAATTACAGCTGGAACCCAAAGTGACGTAAGTGCCTCCTGGCCTTTCATGAATATTCATACTGTAAACATGGCTGAGTAGATTTTAAACCTTCATATTTTTAAAGGCTGCAAAACACACTTTATGTTTCTAACAAAGGAGTGTTTTTTCCTTTTGAAACAATATTGCACTTATTGTCACCTAAGATAAGAGCAGAATATGTTTAATAATGAATTTGAGTCCTGTATGGTTCGTTGGCAAAAGTATCTTATTTAAATTTCTCTTACTATGTTGGCATTTTACGTTTTATATTATCCATCTATGGTTTTATATACATTGAGTTGCTATGTGGTACTTGATGCTGTAGATTGATGTTGTGTCATGAATTTTATATTTTGAAAATTGATTTGGCTTAAATGCTTACATAAATAAAATTTAGATATAGGTGAGTCTCCAGGAAAATGCTGACTTGCTAAGGGAAAAGACAGTAGCTTCTTTAGCTGTAATTCATAGCGGTTGGGCGGTAGTGCCATTTACTTCAGGTGTCAGTACAACAAGATATCAGAGGTAGACAGAGAAGAGAGCATTGACATGGTGGACAGAGAAGAGAGCATTGATACATTTCTGTTTTATTGTGCATTGTCTTTTCACATGGCAGTATATTCTAGGAAATGGGGTAAGAAGAAAGTAGATCTAGGTTGTTTTCTATGGCTTCAGGACTTGGAACAGATGTTGCTGTTTTTTTTCAGTTGTAGCATTCCTAGTCATCCTGTATGCCACCCTAAAGTGAATTTCCAGAAGATGTGGCAGACTGTGAGTAATGGGCCAGGGGAAGTGAACCCTAGAGGATGTCAGAGGAAGCTATAGATACAGCGGATGTAGATCAGAGTGTGTGATTGTTATTGTTTATATATATATATATATATATATCTATCTGTATAATATGCATGCTTATCCAATTGTCATTTTCGTTGCTGGACAGATTAGTCAAAGAGGGAGCATGTAGATTAGTGTGTGTGTGTGTGTGTGTGTGTGTGTGTGTGTGTGTTGTACCTTTAAGAGCCATTGTAGTCCATGGGCACGTGCATATAAGTACTGAGCACGTGCAAGCTAGAGTGCCATTCTGAGTGAGCAGCCAGAGTGAAAGCATGTACGTGTGTAGCAGTCGATCAGTTATTTAAAGTTTAATGTTCCAGTGATCCATCCTGATGTGTTTTTGTGAAATAAACTACTTAAATGAAGTCCCAAGCCTCATCATCTTATTTGAATACACAAGACGAGCGACAGTGGACATCAAAAACTTTAGCAGCCAGTAGGTTCACTTCATAGAATTGTACTAAGCCAGTGGTTTGTCAGCCATTGCAGGCTTAGCCAACAATGTCATAGAAAAAAATCTTGAAAATCACTTTAATAGCTCAGGAAAAGATGGTCAAAGGTAGAGTTAATCTGGGAGATGCAGATAGAATATTTTCAGCAATGCATTAGGAACATCCTGAGAAATCAGTGACAGTTGAGAAGTATGTGTCATACACTGTGAATTCAATCTTCTATATAGTAGTTGCTTTCTGACGTTCAGTACAACAAACACACACGCTGCCAGTTTGAAACTATGACAAATATTTCCTGCTGCTTGTCTTAGAAATACTGCTGGTGTGGTACTAGGTCTGCTTGAGCGTGTTTCTCTTGTGGTTTTGGTATTGGACAATTAAAGCAAAGTATTTTGGGAAAAAGATGCTAAGGATGAAGCTGCCAGGTAACTGGAAAAGAGGGAGGCCTAAGATAAGGTTTATGGATGTGGTGAGAGAGGACATGCAGGTGGTTGGTGTGACAGAGCAAGATGCAGAGGACAGGAAGAAATGGAAACAGGTGATCTGCTGTGGCGACCCCTAACGGGAGCAGCTGAAAGAAGAAGAAGAAGAAGAACACTTAAAGCTGATGTTGAAATTGCAGTTTGGCTTGGCTGAACAGGAGAAGTGATGGAAGTGGCTACTGATATCGTCTTGTCATATGCAGCATTGTTCCTGTCTAGTGCTAACACCAAGAGGTCATTCTTTAAAGAACTAATAGCAATGATAGTATTGTGTTTATCTTTTCAAAAGTTCACAGAGACCTTCTCACTGTCGTAAAAGATGGTGAGAAAAGATGATGAAGGAATTATTCCTACAATTGACTTACAGCTAAGAAACTCTCCCCACTTAAAAAAAATGTTTGGGTACACATTTTATATAGCTGAGATAACATCTTTTTGACTATTCCTGTATTGTTTAGTGTATTTTGTCATGAACATTTCATGGAGATATAAGCTGCTTAAGTATGGTGAGTCTGTCTGGGCTTGTTAATTACTTGTTAATTACTTGGGGAAGCATAAGAGAGAGAGCTGGCTGAATTTGGTATACCTCTGTGTAACTCGGTAATGTCCTCTGTTAAAGATGTGGAAGGAAAACTATAACAAGTCCTTGGCAGAATAATTTCCCAGGATTCGTCTGTTTAGCAGGCAAGAGGCAGCTAAGATGTCTAAATGTTGAAGACAGTCTTGTACTGATATAGTCAGTAAAAGGTGGTAAAATGATTTGTAGTTTGGGAAAATGAAACCAGTTCCATTATTATTTGCCATTCAGGGCTATAAAGGTGATTTCATGGAACTTCTGGAGATGTGTCTGTCCTCTACTTGAAGTGTGCCCAGTTGTTTTCTGTGGTATTTTTCAGGTGAGTTTAATGACTGCTCTGGACGGTAGTATTTATATGTTTTCATTTTGTGAGGTCAGAATGTCTGGGCAATCAGCCATTACTGATGGATCTTTATAATGTTAAATGCAGGCCGCTCCAGGGCATTCTGCTGTAGTTTGTCCAGAAATCTGGCTAATAACATCTGATAATGTGAGATTTAGATTCTGTTCTCTTGCTCTATATCAGACATTTTGGAGTCCTGAAAAATAGAGTATAACATGGATAAGGAAGTAACTGGTACCACCCTGTTCTCATTAACTACCCGTTTGATTTGTAATTACTTTATGTGAAATAGTTTGAATTGTGGATACAGTTTCTTTAATTGTGCTTTGCTACATTTGTTCAAACTAAGAAATTTGATTTTTCTTACAGCTAGATTATATTCACTTTATACTTTTATTGTCATCCTGTTGAAGTCTTTGCTTTGGCTGTCCAAGTGGCATCCCCTGAAAAAGGGGCATTCTCTCAGTGGGCTGTAACAAGCTAACAAATCTTAAATAAAATACTTAGCGTGACCAGTACAGATACTGTGGGTTATCTGGCAATGTATGCAGGGGATAGGTGTCTGATAAAATGAACTACTTACAGTCTGCAAAAGAGCAGATGTAGTTGCAGGCTCTGAAGATTAAAATATGTTTTATTGATCATGTATTAATAACTTTATGTTTTGCAGATTGTTGCATTCCTTGCTTGGTCTACACTGAGTCAGAAGTAACAGCTTTCCTTTAATTTGAATGATGTGTTCTTTTATCTAGGAATGTTTGCCTGCAGAATACATTACAGTGTATATTCTATGCTGTGATGTCATGTTGAGGTAATCCATATGCTGTTGGTTAGTGCAGGTCTCATAGTGGAAATCCCATTTCTGTTGTACCAGAATACATACTGGTACATAGTCATTCTTCTCAACTACCATGATTTAAGCCCTCAGATTTAGCCTTCATCCTCCTAGATAAATTCAGACCTGTCTTTGGATACATACTTTGTTAAATAGGCAAACTATACCTGTACAAAGATCCTGTATCGTTAACTATATAGGATCGAACATATAAAAAAAAATTGTATTCTGAAAAATAAGAAAGTGCTTTTCTTTTTTACTCTGCTCTTATTTTTAAAGGCCGGTATTTTGATTTTAATGCTTAGAAGTTGAGAGGTATGTATGTGCATACTGATATGTAATTTGTATCCCGTATACCTAAATCAGATCTTTTCATCCCTGTAATGAATGAAGAGGATAACTGGAAAATGAAACAATGAATGCAATATACAGAATGAATGTATCTACTGAAGAAAATCAGTGACGTATAGTTTGGGGACCAAACAAAAGGGATAGAAATAATTAATAAATCTGATAAAGTCATGTTATTTTCCTGCTCTTTCAACTTTTTTGACTTGTTAAACTTCCTTCAGGTCACATTCATTGGTAGCCTAGGTTCTTAGAGTCTATTACAGTAAGCCCCCCAGAAACCAAAGGAAAGTTCTGGTGCTTCTATTGTTTGTCTCTTTTGGCTTTTCCCGGATAGGGGTTGCCACAGCGGAACTCCGGTCCGCTAATGATTGGTAGTTGATTTTTATGTGCCGAGTTACCAGCCCTGACGCACATCCTTCAATGAAGGTATGCCCATTCACGCATGTCTCCACACAGAAGATGCTCTAGCTGTGAATCCAACCGGACAGCGTCTTACTGTGAGGCAACAACGCTACCGCAGCACCACCCCGCAAAAAGTATGTTACAACACCGCATGCAAAATACATACTGCTTATACATACCATCACATATATGTGCATGCACACAGATAGATGCACACACACATAATCAATCACACATGCACAATATATATATATATATATATATATATATATATATATATATATATATATATACGCATACATACATACATATACTTGAAATAATGAATAATTGGAGCTTTTCTCCCTGGGTCTCTGCTGTGCAGGCTTCTCTAGTCAACAAATGTAGCATAACTGAATAAATAAATAAATATGGACTACTGTTCATTCTTCTACAGTTGATTTCTAGGCAGATACATAAATTCATTTACTGCCTACATTTAACTGATAATAAATAAAATTGGTACTGAATATTTAATGTTTTTAAAAATCCCACATAAGTGGATGAATTCTGTTTTCATTGTAATGCAGCACAAAAGTCTTTTCTTCTGTCTTGTACACTAGTAGCAATTCATTGGGGAAAACACCTATGAAGGGCTGACAACAGCATTAGGGACAGATTATCATTTAGAAGCTCATGGACTGCGGTGGTGGTGCTGCGGTAGCATTGTCGCCTCACAGTTAGATGTTGCCCGTTTGATTCTGTTAGTGCGTCTTCTGTGTGGCGACATGCGTGAATGGGCATTCCTTCATTGAAGGTTGTGCATTAGGCCCTGCAAGCCAGCACGTAAAAATCTACTGCCAATCATTAGCGGACCAGAGTTCCACTGTGGCGACCCCTAACCAGGAAAAGCCGAAAGACACAAACAATCATTTAGAAGCTCTTGGGTTCCTCCTTTGCTGTTCACAGGCCTGTCAGAATATACAGAAGTAGAAAAGTTGAGCTCTTTAGCACTAAGATTAAATTGTTCTTGTCCTGGATACAGCATATGAGATAGTAGCTAAAAAGATATGCAATAATTACCTTCCTTTGTATATGCGATTTTTAGGAAAACTTATATAGTGCAATATAGAGCACTATATGACTCTTGCTAATTTTCCAAGATTGTGCCTGCTGACCATGTGCCCACCCCACCACTGATTGTGCCTATTCATTCCAGTTAACAGGGTGGTATCAGCTGCAGATATTTAGGCAGCCATTGTAGTACTTTTTTTTTTAACTTTTGCTTGCCTAACCACTCCCCTGGTGGAAGATATGTACGCTCATCAAATAAGGGGCACGCTGTCCTGATTCACAAAGTCTGAATGCATGCTTCTTTTTATACATATAATGAAGATGACGTCATGAACATAGCATGGCAGACCCAAGAACACTTCCCCAGTCACTATGTTACATGCTGTCATACCTTTTCTCAGTTATGTGGTGGCACTGTAGTGGATTAGGCTACTTTACTCCTGCAGGATGTGACAGCATTAGTCACCTACTTCCCCTCTCTTTCTGGTTCTCTGCTGTTGAGTCACTGATCAGCCTTCGGATTGCTGGATAACAGGGCTTCAGCTCTCTGTGCCATGGAACAGGCATACTACCAGAGGTTATCTAGCTTTTCAGGCGTCCTGTGCAGCTGCCCAATCTGGTGTCCCCCTGAATGTTTCTGCTTGACTACTTGAGGGACAAAAAAGAGTTCTTTGCAAACTGTAGCAAGTTACTTGTTACACATATAAAAAGAGGCTTGCTATACTTAAAATACAGCACACCGAAGCACTTCATTCCTGATCAAGAATGCAGTATTGGCATTCATTTCTGAATACCTGTGCAGCTTCTACCAAACATGAAGGAGTGTATTACTTCAGCCCTGACAACAAATGTATTCCACACCCTTGACACATTACGGTCGGTGTGGTTGTCCCCTTCACCACGCTCTATCTACACCTCTGCATGCTATCCTTATGGGATGAAACAGCAGCAGGAGTCATTTGATTCAGTCTCAGAGTTTGGTTACCACCAACAGAACTCTATGAGTAACTCAGCACTATTTGCACTTAAGAACAGCTAAGATGTGCAGATGTGTAAACATGGCTTTTCATTCCATGGCAAGGTATAGCAAAGGCAAAAAGAAATCATGGGAAGTTGATAGATCTTGGCTGTACTTAACAAATAAAAATGGTTGTGATTACACTTTATCAGATATGGTCAGAAAATATATTTATTAACAGAAAAGTCTGTAAACTTAAGGTGTTTTCTGAATAAAGTATTTTTTTCACAAATACTGTTAATTTGCTGAGTGAATTCTAGCCTCATATTGCACATCCTGTGTTTGTATTTCCAACTGTAAACGCCTGAAGCATATACTTTTCAGTCAGTGAGCACATTTCTTCTATCTTTTCACTCTCTGTATGCTGGTGTCATTCATCCGGCATGGCCAGAGTAGCCCCTATGAATGAGAGTCTGTTGGTCCTTGCTGAGCCTTATTATACTGCTTCAAAGCTCTTCTGAGAGCAACCCAAGTTAATTAACAGGTCAGGAAGACCATTTAATAGGAATTCTGGCTTTCTTAGTTAAATGCCTGTGTCTAGGGTTCTGCTTTTTTGCAAAAGTATAATGAACATAGACTTGTAAGCTTTGTTATAAAGTACTGTGGATCTTTTGTTCCTTTGTATTATGGGGCACGCTTTTTAATTTTTATTTTGTAACACTCATTTATTTGTGGAATTAAAAGTATTCTGAAGTACTTCTATTTCACTGTATTATTGTGGATTTATACCTTTCCCATTGTGGATTTATACCTTTTCCCATTTCCTAACTGTTAGAATCTGAGCCAGTAAGAAGATGAAATTATATATCTGAGGTCATTGGAAAATTAATGACTTTGAAGAGATTAGTTTTTCATCTATTACTCTGCCCTATGGTTTAAAGGACATTTCCACCCAAATGTCAACTTCTTCTTACCTCAAAGTGTTTTTTTCTTTCTTTTAATCTAGCCCTAAGAGAGCCACATACAAAGAAAATTTACTCCCACTGATTTCTTTCCAAAGGTGTTTCTGTAGTATTTCTGCACATCTCTCTAGCTTTTTGTCAAATCCCATGTTATTTCTTTCCTGCATTTTTTTCCTTTATCTATAAAATCATGTAGGCTGACAGGAACCACTACATTTCAGATTTGCAACCATAACAAAGTAATTAGGCATGTCACTTATTTCAGCTGCAGGGTCAGTAAGTAATATTAAACCAAGGTACTAGCTGCAGTCGGTATTTATATATGTGTGTGTAGTCAGTTACAGATGACCAGCTCTACAGCATAACTTGAGATGTGGCTTGGATCTGCAATTTGAAGTACAAGCAAAAGGTCCAAAGGGGCTACTTTTTCCAAGTGTAACTTCCAGTATAGAGGATTATGATCGGATCACCACTCATAACATGTTTATTAAGTGTTTGAGACTTCGCTTGAGAGGTGAATCTTGGCATCCTTGTCGAGAACACATAATTAGAAGTTATGACCGGTGGCACAGTCATAATTCTTTGCAGTGCATGGAGCTTTATCTGCTCCATGTACTTCTAGTTACATGGGAAAAAAAGTGCTTTTTGCCAGCTTTCAAAGCCATGAAACACTTAGCAGATGCTGTCAGAAGGGCAGTGTGACACACTCCTATTACTTTTACAATCACCTCCATGCATTTCAACAGTCTGGAGATGTTCTTCGTGTTTCACTGTTGCAGTCATTACATTTGGGTAATCCTGCTGGCAGGTTGCCCTCAGTCGGCCTGAATTCCAAAGTCTTGGGTCCTGCGTCGGCTGCTGTCGCCCCTTCCCTGACGTCAGGTCATCAGTGGTATAAAAGATGCGGCCGGCGCCATTTTCTTTAGTCTTTCTTGCCACACGGTGCCCGAAGCAGAAGCAGCTCGCAAGTGCCGGTCGGCCGACTCCTGAGATTTTCGTGTTCGAGTTTCAGATCCAATGTCTTCAATAAAGCTAAGTACCCCGTTGGGGAAACTTTTTTTCTTGCTCCAGACTGATGTCAGAAAAAGTTAATAATTGTATTTCTTGTGGGAAGCAAATACCTCATAAGGATTTTCATTCTTACTGTATTCCTTGCCTAGGCCCTGATCACAATGTTTCTGGTTGTCGGTTTTGTGCTAGATTTAACCAATGCACTATTAAGCGTCGGTATGATTTTGCTTTAAACTATTTTGTACGCTGGTTTAATTACCCTGAAATGTCGTTGGACAGCTATCCGACTACCGGAGTTCACAAGAAAAGCAAAGAAAAGGAAAGAGATAGACAACTGAGGCCCAAAACCGACGACAAAGCTTCTCCTAAGCCAGCCACTGGTTCGCCGGTTCTCAATGAGGTGCTTTCGCAGCCCGTGATGCCCAATACTTTAGAGCCACAGGCCGCTACTGACTCCCACGTGGAGTCGGCCATGCCGCTGGAAACTCAAGGTATTGGAGCCTCGGATATTATCCCTTCAGATGGATCCGGAGCCGCTGAGCAGGCACCGGCTTCTGAGGATGTATTTAGACCTAAACATCTTTACATCAAACCGACTTCAGCTTCACAGACAAAGACTAAAGCACCTTCCAAAGCAAAGAAACAAACTCAAGAGCCACGTGGTCAGGCCTCTATGCCCAAAAAACAGATGCTCAAAATGGCCGAAGACTTGATTACCTTGATCAGGGGTTCCCATCCCCCTCCTGATAAGAGGCCTAGGCAAGAGACTGATTATGAATCTTCAGATCAGGTTTCGATTTCTTCTGATTCCTCTTCTGATCAGGAATATTCTTTTCCCCCCTATAAGGATTCTGATGCTGAAGAATCTATTCCTTCAGCTTCTCCTCTAGAGGACTATTCTTTTGGGGAAACCTTGCATACCATGAGGGAGCATTTCCACTGGGAGAGCCAAGATTTTTCATAATCTAAAAAGAGGCTCAGAGATTTCCTTTTACTACCTCAACACAAGCCACTAGCCATCCCACCTGTGTTAGACATTGTAGATGATGTGTTCTCGGAGTCTAGTCTTACCCCTGACTCCTTACCTCCAGCTCCTGTTAAGCCTGACAGATATTACAGGGTTCCTGACTCTCATAAATTCCTTTTTAAAAACCCTGCTGCAGACCCAGAAACTATTTCTCAGGGTCCCAAAGGAGTTAAGGCTTCCGCTGCAAAAAACCCTACCCCATCTGACAGAGATTCTAGGGCACTGGATAGATGGGGAAAAAAGGTTTACACATCTGCTACCTTGGCTATAAGGGCCTTAAACTGTCAGTTTCATATGCTCAAATATCAGCAACATGTCATGGCATTGCTTAAACAGAAAATGTTGTTAAACTCTGAATGTGCAGGAAACAAGGAAATGCAGAATTTAGTGCATGCAGCTGAACAAGTTGGATAGCATATTTTGCAATGTGGGTTTGATTCTGTAGAGGCCTCCTGCAGGGCCGCAGTTACAGGTTCTGTAATTAGGAGGCATGCTTGGTTAAAGGAACAAAATCTGCCTGATCATGTTAAAGTTAAATTATTAGATGCACCTTTACAGCATGATACTTTATTTGGTGTTAAGGCAGAAGAGGTGTTAAAGAAAATGGTGGACAAAGCTAAATCTATGCAAACGGTCAAAGATTTTTTACAAGTACAGCCACCTAGGTTTAGTAGACACTGGCCAACAAATAATTGGTCCTTTCCTGTGTCTGACAGACCTCAAACGAGCAGATCCAGACGCCCTAGAGGCAGATCCCAGGCGCAAGGTTCATATCACTCAAAGCAATGGGGGGCTACTACCTCCAAAGTTGGAGATGACAAATCACAACCATACAGGAAACGGTCCCAATGACTTCCCCCAGCCTGCACCAAGCACTTATCTCCTGGCAGCACCCTTAGGGGGAAAATTACCACTTTTTTTCACAAAATTGGCACATTATAACCCAGGACAAGTGGGTCCTAAATATCGTGTCACAAGGCTACAAGTTCCATTTCCATTCTCTGCCAAAGGCAAACGGCTGGCTAGATCTGCCAAAAAATCAATTGGACAGAGGCACAAAAACAAGTCTCATCCCTCATGGACATGAGGGCCATTCAACAAGTGCCAGAGCAAGAGCAGGGACAAGGATTTTACTCAAGACTGTTCCTGGTACCTAGAAAGGATAAGGCCTGGAGGTCAATACTGGACCTATCTATTTTAAACATATTCCTGGATATACCAAAATTCAAGATGTTGACTTTGCAGCAGCTTCTGCCCATGCTGGGCAAGAACGCTTGGCTTGTGACTTTAGACCTAAAAGAGGCCTCAGATTCAAGGCTGGCTCAATGCATTACCAATTCTCTGCACTGCCCTTTGGCTTATCTACTGTGCCCAGGGTCTTTACAAAGTGCCAGGCACCAGTAATTGCATTCTGCAGACAAAGAGGAATTCAAATATATCCTTACTTGGACAACTGTCTAATTCAAGCAGAGAACAAGGACATTCTTCTACAGCATCTGGCATTTGTGAAAAGACTTCTAACATGCCTAGGGTACACAGTCAACGAAAAGAAATCAAAACTAGTACGCTCTCAACAGATAATATTCCTGGGTGCAAGTTTAAATATAACTGCCCAGATGGCTTATCTCACTCCAGACAAACAAAGGCAACTGACTACCTATTTCAAAATGTTGGCAGCAAAGGCCCAGTTATCTGCAAGAAAAATTCTGCAGGCTTTGGGCTTCATGGCATCCTGCATCCTACTAATTCCATATGCAAGACTACATATGAGGAAACTTCATTGGTACCTAAAAAGTGTTTGGACTCAACATTGCCACAGTCTGGAAACTATGATTACTCTCATTCCCTGCCTGCAACAGGAGTTTCGATGGTGGGCAAAGGCTTGTCATAAAAACAAGGGACAGCCATTCACATTACCCCCAGCCAGGCAGACACTAACAACGGATGCATTGGATTATGCCTGGGGGGCCCACATGGCAGGAAGATGCATTCAGGGCACATGGACCTCAAACCAAATGCATCTACATATCAATCAAAAAGAGATGCTAGCAGTTCAAAATGCTCTGACAGCCTTCAAGGACCTACTTCATCCAGGACAACTACTGATAAAGACAGACAACACCACAGTCATTTGGTATATAAACAAGCAGGGGGGCACACATTCTTACCCCCTTTGCAGACTAGCCATGACTTTGTGGGACACAGCACATTGACTTACCAAGTACATCTGCAGGCACAATTCCTGCCAGGAAGGAAAAATACTCTGGCAGACAAACTAAGCAGAAACCTCATGGATCCCCACGAGTGGAAATTGGATCCAAAAATATTCAGCATAATAACAAGGAAATGGGGATGCCCGGACATAGATCTTTTTGCCTCCCCTTACAACTGCCAACTAGAGATTCTGCACAAGGACCTATCACAAGCAAGCATGGAAAGTGGACACCCTATCTTACAGCTGGAAAGACCTATCAGTATATGCATTTCCCCCTCTGCCTCTCCTCCCCAAGCTACTCTTAAAGGTCAGACAGGAGAAGCCAAGGATGATACTGATTGCCCCAGACTGGCCTCGCCAGTACTGGTATCCAGTACTAAGGAGCTTGTCTCAGTGCCCAGCTTGGACCTTACCTCAAATACCTCAGCTACTGTCCCAGCAAAACATTCAGATCCTACACAGCCAACTCAGAACTTTAAACCTGACAGCATGGCGAATAATGTAGTCATACAAAACACTCCTCTCAGTAAAGCTGTGATGGATGTCATTTTGGAAGCCAGAAAGCCTAGTACTAGAAAATCTTATGCTGGAAAATGGAAGAGATTCTGTGCTTGGAACCAGGCACAAGGAACTGATACAGCTGTGCCAAATATTCCTCAGATTTTGCAATACTTAACTGAGATGCTGGATAAAGGCCTATCTTTTTCATCTATTAAAATTCATGCCTCTGCCATTTTGGCTCATTACAATGTAGAGCCACCAATCTTTTCTCATCCCTTATTAAAGCAGTACCTCAGAGGAGCCAAAAATTTAAGACCTCCGAAGAGATCACCATTGCCTGCATGGGACCTCAACTATGTCTTGGAAAAACTCACCTTGCCTCCTTTAGAGCTAGCGGCTACTGCTGATATAAAGTTTTTATCTTAGAAAACAGCTCTGCTCCTAGCAATAACTTCTGCAAGACGAGTTTCAGAGCTACAGGCACTCATGGCTGTGGAACCTTTTATCATTTTTTATCCAGACAGGGTCGCTCTGAGGACAAACCCAACATTTATGCCTAAGGTGGTGTCCAGTGTGGCTCTCAACCAAACTATTCACCTGCCAACCTTTTACCCAAATCCACAGAGCAAGGGGGAGAGAATTCTGCATTCTTTGGACGTACACAGACAGCTTAGATTCTACTTGGACAGAACCAAAGTTTTCAGAAAGACTGAGCAATTAATAGTGGCATATGCTGCAGGATCACAAGGAAAGGCTATTTCAAAGCAGACTATTTCAAAGTGGATAGGCCACTGCATTCGTTTCTGCTATGTACACCATGGCAAGCCAGTACCTAAGGACATTAGGCCACACTCAGCCAGAGCTGCAGCCACTTCAGCAGCCTTTCTCAAGGGAGTACCTACCAAGGACATTTTAGAGGCTGCTACCTGGAGTTCAGTGCACACCTTTACAAAGCACTATCATCTGCCATTCTACTCTAAATCCAGGGCAGGCTTTGCCACTGCAGTTCTGCAGGGCCTCATAGCCACTCCTAATGCTGTTTAGCTCCAGCCTCCCAACCTTAGCTTTGGGACTCTACCCAAATGTAATGACTGCAACAGTGAAACGCAAAGAACATAGTATAGTTGTGTACACTTACCATAAATGTAGATGTTCGAGTGTATTCACTGTTGCAGTCCGGGTTACCCACCCAACATCCCCCTTTCTTATATTGGTGCATGTATTTATATATATATATATATATATATATATATATATATATATATATATATATATACATGGCATTGGCCGCATCTTTTATACCCCTGATGACCTGACATCAGGGAAGGGGCGACAGCAGCTGACGCAGGACCCAAGACTTTGGAATTCAGGCTGACTGAGGGCAACCTGCCAGCAGGATTACCCAAATGTAATGACTGCAACAGTAAATACACTCGAACATCAACATTTATGGTAAGTGTACACAACTGTACTTTTCATAGAATGTCCAGATTATTGCTTCATATTTTTGGTCTATTCATCATAACATCAGTGGTTTTCAGACAAATCACCAAGGACTGAAGTTGCTAAATAATGACATACATATGAGGTTCAGGGTTCATATATCTCCAAAAATGCTTGCTAACACATCCTGTGATTCTAGCCACTTTTTAAGTTAATTACAGGAAATTAGGGGCACAGTTATTGGAACAGACAGCAGGCAGAAACATTTTTTTTGTTCTGCTGCTGTCATTTTCTGGGTAGCACAGGCAAATTATACTGCCAAGTGCTAGAACTGACCTTAACAACTTAAGCAGGGGATGTTTAACAATTGTTAAGCTCGGGTCATGTGCCATTAGGTTTGTCTTTTTCTGAATATCAGAGTGTAATCAGCGCACTACACATAAATTAAACCTGCTAAGAACCACAAGCAAAATCAAAAGGCCTTCATTGTAAAAAAAAAAAAAACTGACACTTAAAATAAAACTAAAAATACAATTGTCACTTCTGAAATTAACACATTTTTTTTATAAACATTAAGTGCTTTCATAAATGAAAAGAGTTCGCCAGACAGTCAATCCCTGTACTATATGGGACTTGCCAGTGATTTCCCTCATAGGGTTTATCATGCCTCCAGGAGAACAAAATAAGTCAGGCCTAGGGATGAATTTACAGACATCCATCCAAATTGTAAAGGATTGCCTTAAAGGAAGCACACCCATCACTCTGTTTTATAGGTAACAGGTTATTCAAAAGATGGGGAATCTTTGAGTAATAAAACTGTCCCTCCAGCACGTCTCACTTAATTATTGATGGAGACTTAAGTCCTTAGTTTGAGTGTATTTGAGGCCATTTGTTTTGTATAAACTCATAACAGATCTGTAACATCAGTATAAAAATCCATTGTTTCAACAACTTCTTTTCCAGATGAGTGTCAGTGAAAATTGGTTCTTCATTGGCATTTAACACCAATATATACATATTTTCTTTTACTGTATCTATTCATGATTTTACAATGGCATGTTGGAATAGTTCTTGTAGAAAATCTGAATGTAACCAAAAGTGTTTAATTATTGCTACCTTTGTTATGAGGACTTTGTGCCTTCTTTGAATTGCTTCTTTTCATAGCATTGTTGGAATGGCTAATTGTATGTATTATTTGGTTTGAAAAATCTATATTCCTTCTGATTTTATTCCTCATAAAATATGGTAAAGGAGTATACATCCAACATCTGAGATCACACAATAAATAAATATGATGATTGTGTTGTTTGGTTTATGACTTGCAGAGTACACTGTTTTAACAGTTTGTTCTTACCTAGATCTGCAACTCTTCCTACCTTTCTTCCTGTTCTGAGGTTCACTTCACTTTCTGCTTCTGTATAGTTTCTGCCTTATCAGAATAATGATGCTAGAGTTTATGTATCTTCCCATCTGCACCAAACCCATCCACTATAACTCACTTTGCCATTTTTTCAGTCTTTATTTCACTTTCTTGTCTGTGGTTACTTTCTGATTTAAACAGGGCAAATGGTGCTAGAGGATCTGATTAAGTTAAGCTGTAGCCATGCTCCTAATTGAGAGATATACTCTGTCATGCCTCCATCATGAGGCTACTTTCTTAGAAGACAACAGATGTTCAGCCTAAGAAAAATGGATGTAAAACTATGGACTTTTGAAAAGTACACATAACTGTTCCTTAGGCGGATGCATTCTACCACTTCTTTATTTTGGGAAACTGTGCCTGAATTATAAGGAAAACAAATCAAAAGCACACTCCTTTTTTATATATATTTTCTATATATAGCAGCTGATTTCTTGCCTTTTTCCAAGAATCAGAGACTTGTTAAACACTCACAGCGTCTTTATTAACAAGAAGGAAAACGATCTGTAGTACACAAATCCTTTCTTCTCTGGATATTTTTTTTGGTTCCTTGTATTTGCTCATGAATATGACTCAGCATTATAATTAAGATCTGTATGACTACAACAGGTAAGTAAACCACTTTTCTAGGCTATCTGTCAGGGGCGATAGGCTTACCATTGTGCAGATGGGCTAGCTCCTTCTTGCGAATTCCAGTGTTTCTTGTGGTGGACATTGCTACCCTGTGGAAGATTCTTGCATATTCCTTAATATCACTTTCAAACATTGGAAATGTGGTGTGATATGTTTCAGGGCTCCCTACTGAAATGTTGGGACTCACAATGTCAAGTCCCAAAAATACTGAAAATACAGGAGCAGAGCAAAAATTGAACATTGCTCTTCTCCTTTAAGCTTGTTTTTTGACCCCTTTCAGCCCCACTTGCCCTGAACTTGTATATACCAACTCTGATGTCACAGTACCTCAAAGAAAAGGCAGAATTCTGAAAAATGTCAGTCTTGGATTTTTACACACACACACACACACACACACACACACACACACACACGTTCAGATTTACTTCATTCAGGCTTCCCACTTTTGGTCTCAGCATTATGAGTTTCAATATTTCAAAATGTTACCATCGTTCAGATTAATAGATATGCAAGAACATTGGGGTACATTCTGAACATAAAAGAGAGATTATGTATGAACAGTGTGAGAAGTATTTGTTCATGGAAAGAATGATGGATAAGAGAGGTTATTTTCCTGAGGATGAAGTTGTTTCAAAATTTTTTTAATGCTACACAGGAGAGTACAATATAGATGAAAAGAGATTTGGGGAAATTGAGTGATGTAGGATGGGTTCTGCTTAGGACTGAAACCTGAATGAGCAGAAGGAGAAATAGACAGGAGGATGGTGAAAGTGGCCCTTACCTACTAATAATATCTGTTTTTCTTTGTTTTACTTAATGTACTTCTGTCAAAAGTAGTAGGGGTGTGTATGCATCGTACTGCTACAATGTTAAATGAAGGTACAGTGGAAAGCTAAGAAGAATATTCAGCCAACTTTTCAAAGAAATATCTTTATGCCAGAATTCATAGATTCATTGATGGTCACATTGCATCCCCAGATGCACAAAAATTATTTGCATACCCTCAAATAAAAGCTGTTCAGTAAAAAAATAAATAAATAGATAAATCATGGTCCTTTGGTTGTTTAGTCCCCCAACTGCTGGTCCTTTGGTTGTTTAGTCCCTCAACATTGAAGTACCAGCAACATATTATGGAACTAATTAAACAGAAAATGGTGTTACTTCCAGACTGTGCAGAAAATAGATTTACAAGAGTTAATGCATTCTGCAAACCAAGTTAGTAAACATACCTTGTATTGTGGGTTTGATGCCTTAGAAGCAGCTTGCAGGGCTGCTGTCACTAGGTCTGTACTGAGAAGGCATGCTTGGCTGAAGGAAGAAGTCTTGTCAGACCATGTCAAAGCAAAATTACTAGATGCTCCATTAAATCAGAATTGTTTGTTTGGCACAAAAGCAGACATTGTTCTTAAAAAGATGTTAGAAAAGCTAAATGTATACAAACTGTCAAAGATTTCTTACAGGTGCAGCCACCTAGATTCAGTAGGCATTGGCCTTCAAACTGGTCCTTTCCAGTCTCTCCCAGGCCTTCTCAGTCCAAACCCAGGGGAAACAAACTCTGTCATTGTCCATGTTGGTGTGAATGACCCAAGACATACCTCCCTGGACTACGTGAAAAGAGACATGGGGGAGCTCTCTGATCTTGTAGCCCAGGCAGGTATGACCCTAGCCCTGAGTAGCATTCTGCCATCACCCAGAGTGATACCGCAGTACAAAGGCAAAATGATTGACTTCAACAATTGGCTAAGCTTCTGGTGTCATTCTAAGGGGATCCAGTATCTGTTTGCCTGGGGTGACATGGTCAACAGACCACAATGCTTTGCCAGAGATGGCATGCACCTGTCACCCTTTGGATTCCGGATACTGGCTAAGGCTTTTGCCTCCCCTATAGTGCCTTTTTTAGGAAAGGTTCAAAAGACAAATTCACCACTGTGACAGGAACAGGCAAGCAAAAACTAAGGGTGATGCTACTCAATGCTAGAAGTCTAAATCTCAAAATGCACTCACTCGAGGCACTCCTTAAAATGGAGAACATCAATATCTGTGCGGTGACTGAGACCTGGTTCAAGGCTCCAGAGAGCACCCCTGCATTACCAGGCTATAACTCATACCACACTTTTCGGCCATGTAACCTGGACCGGAACACCAAAGGCAGAGGTGTGTCCATATTCATTAAGGATATCCACACCTCCAGGCTAGTTGCTCAGCATAATGCAGCCAAGGTTATCCAAGTGCAACTAACTCTGGGCAAAACTGCAATACAAATTGTAGCTTGCTACAGATCCCCCACCATGCCCCAGGATTCCCACTCCTCTTTTCTTGATGTACTGGAAAATATTAGGGTTCAACCAAACACCTAATAATGGGCGATTTCAACTACCCCATCATTAACAGGGAAAACTACTCGTGTGCCAACTCCTTTGCTCAATGCTTTCTGGAATTCATAAACTCCAATGCCCTGGATCAACTTATTCACACCCCCACCAGGGGCAACATTATCCTAGAGCTAGTCATTACCAACATCAGTGACTGGTGTTCCACACTTGAAGTCACTGCCTCATTGGTCCCATCTGACCATAAGCTAATCACCCTAGATATCCACATCCTGCCCCTACCCCCCATTAAGAAAACCATGGTAAACAATTTCTCCAAAGCCAACTTCATGCTTCTTTAGACAGAAGTGGTGAACTTCATGACACCCATGCAGATGGACAATACAGTTACCACTACTGAATCCTACACAATTGCACTTTATAAGCACTTACACGAGTGCATGGATCATGCTATCCCAAACAGAACCAAGATGCTATCCTCCAAAAAAAAGGAAGCCAGTCTGGTGGTCCCCTGCCATAAACTAACTGTACAACAGAAGGAAGAAACTGTTGCAAAAGAGAGTAAAATCCCATGAGTGGAGGAGCTCCCTTGTCAGCCTCAGTAAGAAGTTGCAATCCCTGATAAAATCCTCCAAAACTAGTTACGAAAACAAAATTGCCACTGATTCTAAAGACAACCACAAAGCATTCTATAGCTCTGTCAAGAATCTCAATGGCAGCACTCAGATTTGCTCTGAGATACAGCACAATGGCACTAAATATACAGACCCAACTGATATTGCCAACATCCTGGCAGATAGGTTCAGTGCTACCTTTACCCCCTCTCACCCCTTAAAGGGCCCATCCCTGTACCGGAAGAATGCAAAGTTCCTGTAATCACGGCTGCACAGGTAAAAACCACACTCTCCAAAGCCAAGAGCACAGCATCCATGGGACTAGACAACATCCCAGGCTGCGTTCTACATGAACTGCAGAATGAACTGGCACCCCACCTAAGTACCATATTCAATCATAGCCTCACCTCAGGCTTTGTGCCCACTGAATGGTGCACAGTGACGGTTATCCCACTCCACAAGGGGGGAGACACCACGGACCCGGGGAACTACCACCCCATTAGCTTGATGAGCCTGGTCTGCAAGGCCATGGAACGTATCATCATGGAACTTATAAACAAAGACATTGGTAATCTCCAAACTCTGGATGCCACCCAGTTCAGGTTTGTAAAAGACAGATCATGTCTCCTAAACCTGATAGACTTTTTTAAAGCAGTCACCAAAACCATAGATGAGGGTAAGGTGGTTCGCACAGCCTATCTAGATCTTGCCAAGGCTTTCGACACCATCCCCCACTCTGGAATTATAGATAAACTCACTAAACTAGGTATAAATCACTATGTCACAAGATGGGTTGCCAACTGGCTCACTGACAGAACCCACACTGTGAAAGTAGCAGACCCCAAATCCGACTTGGACCAGTGACAAGTGGAGTACCACAGGGTTCAGTCCTGGGTCCTCTCCTGTTTGATATCTACTTCTCTGAAGTACAGGCTAACACAGAAGGTTTTGGCTAACAAAGTTTGCAGATGACTGCAAACTTGGAGCCATAATCAAAACTCCTAACGATGTGGACATCCTACAAAAGGGCCTCATTGAGACAGATGCCTGGTGTCAAAGCCATGGCCTCAAGCTCAATGCCAAAAAGTGCATTGTCATCCCCTTTGGTAAAAACTCTGTACCCATGAACTACAACATAGGCGGTAGTATACTTAACACCGAAAGTGTGATAAGAGACCTTGGGACACAGGTGGACAGTAGTCTCTCCTTTGATAATCACATTGCCACAGTAGTCAGGAAATCCTTCTACGTGGCACACCTCATCACAAAAGGTTTCTCATCCAGAAAAAAGGTCATTGTTCCCCTCTACTCATCACTCACTAGACCCATTATAGAGTACAACGCCCCTATTCGTATGTACCTTACAAGACATTTACAACAATTGGAAAGGCCACAGAAATACCTCACAAAAGAGGATTACCTCAAACAAATGCCGTACGCAGACCGTCTCAAAAAACTCCAGCTTTACTCCGTTGCATATCACCTACTCAGAGGTGATCTCTGCCTAACATACAAAGCTGTTTCAAACCCAGAGCTGTTGGACATGCTCCACTTAAAGAAATCCCAATCCCTCCGAGCTACACGCTGTAGGGACCTAAACCTTGTCACCACAATAAACAGAACATGCCAGAGGGATAGATTCCTGTCCCAGAGACTTCCCATACTGTGGAATAAACTACTTATCTATAGCAAACAAAGCTCCTCATTAGCACTCTTCAAGAAAATCTTGATGATTGGATGGGAAATAGGAAATTCACCCCAGGGATCACTTCTGTGGCTAGGCTCGACAGTGGCACAGGAAAATAATTTTCTTGAGTGGCAAAGGCCAGGGTACCTTTTTGGCTTGGCTTGTATAGGCCCTAGGGCCGATAGCCTAGTACCTACCTATGAACTGCTACCAAACAACTTGCATCTGTTACTAAACCTGAAACATTGCAAGACTATATATGTTAAAGAAACCATTGTTTCCATGATGATAGTTGTACCTGCTAAAAACTTCTTTTATTGATTGATTGAGTGATTGGTTGATTTTTGAATGACATTTACACTGTAAGCACAACAATTCCTCCATTTCCTATCCCAAAAGTACATTTTCCTCATCACAAAATTATTCTGACACTACCCCATATAGAACATTTTTTTCTGTTTTGCTCTTCTTTGGTGTGTCTGTGCTGTTCACCTTCCTCAGTGTACAGCATATTAAGTCTAGATGACACTTTTTAGCTGTTTGTCTGTTTGGCTTATGCATCATTTTATCCATCATATTTTATTCTTTTTAATTTAAAAGATCCCCCATAAAAAAGTGTTTGTAGACCTTTCTTCTTCTGCCACTGAAGTAATAAACTTGACTGTCAGGGGATGTGAGTCTCTTTTACTGCTGTGTCCTAACATTTACAGTTGCCTTCTCCCGCAGGATTAAAGAATCTATTAAGTCTTTGGAGATTCACAGCTCTTTTACTGTGCTTTGTCTAAGAGGAGCTGCAGCTAGAATGTTAAAAAACTGATACAATAGTCAAAAGAGAGAATAAACTAGAATGAATATTTGTAACCAAGTTATTCCTGGCTTTGTTTTGTAACTGAAGAAGAAAGGGCTTATTATACTTCATTTAAAGCATTATGAATGAGAGCATTACTGGAATAAAGATACCGATAGTCCACCTCTCCTTATGAAAATAAGCAGGAATCTGGTGTATTACCATTTTAAATAAACAGGAAAAAGGGGCTGTACGACAGGTTAAGGCATTAAAATCTGAAGACACTGAGTACAGTGTAGGAAAGAGAGGGTTTATCCAAAAAAACAAATTATGTGTTTTCCACAGTTGTTCGGTCATTTCTGGTTTGAACAAACTGTGATGCTGTGGTAACGTTAGTATTGCAACAGAAAACAATAAGGTAAGATTATATGTATGTTTCATAATGGTCCTTAGACCACATCTTCACAATAGTACTGTATAAAAAAAATAAAAAGACTGTATCATTGAGGGGTTGCATGATCCTTAGCCCTGGAAAGTAAAAGGAAACATTAGGTAAACTGTCAGCCTAACCTAATATCACTTCCTGAACCTGTTCTACTCTGACTTCTTGACACATCTAAGCTTGAATCACATTAAGTTGATCAAAGGAACTCATAAGTGGCAGCTCAACTACACAATTTCTCATAATGAATGTGCTTGAACTTGTCATGTCATTACCAAATGTCATACAAATAAAATGGATTTCTGCAGGAGGTGACTCCTTATAGCCCTGTGTTGGGTAATTTACCTCCCACTCCTCACATTTTATTATTCTTTCCACAATGTTGCTGCTACATGAGAAGGGGGAATATCTGACAGGTAGAGAACACTTCTCTCACTCTTTCTTTGAGAAGCATCTACCTTGGACCACCCAATATTAACCAGGATGTAAGTATCCTGGTCTTGTTCCATTGTGAATTAAGTGAAGAGACATCAACAGCTACCACCACAAGCTACTGTGTGCAGGTAACTATGGTTCAAGTTTGGGTGATCGTAAGCCTTGAACACTACACAGAATTACCGTGCACCCCAACCCACCCCAGGTCAGCGTCATAGGAATGGTGGAGAGAAAAAGGCACTTGCCTCAGTGCCAAATTCTAAGGGACATCAAACCTTAGAAATAGCTTAATAGTTTGCAAGCTGTCATTAAGTGATCACAAATTTCATTGCTTTCAAATACCTTGATTTTTAAGGTAAGCTGTGTAACTTTAAATAAGAAATGGAAGTTTTACAGTTTGCAAGGTGTCTGTAAACAGTTATTTTTTAATGGTATCATGGGTTATCTTATGAAAATTCTTTGTTGTCAGTTTTCAAATTGTCAATGAGCAATTGTGATCATTTTTAGGCAGGGGGTAGGAAGCGGTGAGGTGAGTGTTTTACCCAAGGCACCAAAATGCCTTGCTGCAGCTGTACTACAGATGACTAAAATTCACTGAATAAACAGAAACAAGATAACCATTCTTTCTCTTTTTTATTTCTCCAAGTATTTTGGATTTCTTATACCATGATGGGGATGGACCCCATTCCTAAGTCAAAGTACGATTAAAGTTCATGAAATTAGTATTGTTTCATTCTTTGATTTCAGCCAAAAGTGCTCTTTGCAGCACCCGCAATGTACCCAGTAATGACTCCTTCTACAATTTGTACAGGGTTACATATATCGGTAACATATCTAAATATGACTGTAGATTCTTTTTTATAAGACCCATTGCTCCTACTACTATTGGAACTGTGTGGGTATCTTTCTTCCACATTGCTCTCGTTTCTGTCTGTAGAGCCTGATATTTTATGACTTTGTGTCTCTCTGTACGCAAGACACAGTAGTCACTGGGTATGGCGATTTCAATGATCAATGCTTCTTTTGTCTTCTTTTCATGGACCACTATATCCTATTTTCTAGCATCTATCTTTTGAACTGTTGGTAATGGACAATACCATGTGATGTAAACTTCATCATTTTCTATGATGCCTTGTGGCTCATGTTTCCAGTGTTTTTCGGCCACTTCAATACCATAATGTTTGCACAATCCCCAGTGCAACAGTCTTGCCACATTATTATGCCTTTCAGTCCTCCTGCCATTAGTATGTCACAACCAGCAATGAGATCTGCGACTGTTTCCAATTCAGTCTTACAAAACCTACATTTGTCTGTTTCACCCACATGTTCAATGGACTTTGTAAACCAACGTGTATGCAGCCCACTGTCTTGGGCTGCCAGTATTAACCTTTCATCTGTTGGTTTGAATTTGCCTCTCCTTAACCATTCCTGCATTCTTTCCTGATCGACTATATTTATGCATTTTCCACATTTTTTGCCTTCTCATCTAGTCCTTCGCTTTATATTCTTTCTTTTGTTTTTTTGGCACATTGATTTGCTGTCTGATTTTTATCTACTTCTGCTTTGATTTCCATTCTTGCTTGACGCCAATATGCTTTTGCTAGATTAAGCAGAGAAGTCATCTTAGATTTATTCTCCTCATGTTTCAAAACTTTCACTACATTTGGGTCTTGTGAGGTCAGCAGATATGTGTGGAGTCCCACGATTGCAGATATATACATGTAATCAATTTCAAGGAGGCCCATCCCTCCTTCAGAATGGGGAATATATAATCTTGGTATGGCCTGATTTTTATAAATCATTTGATGAGCAGGAAGCATCCTTCTTGTTTTGCTGTCTAATCTATCCAACACATTGTGGGACCAGTCAATCACTCCAAAACTGTAAGTTAGGACAGAAAGAGAAAGTTGGTTTATAGCTTGGATTTTGTTCCTAGATGTCAGTGCTGTTTTCAGGATTAAGTCTTCTAAAGTATTCCTTACCAGGTTATATTCACATTTCTTCATGTTTTATTGTTGATCCTTCATCATTTTTCAAATATTTATACACTCCCTCTTGCTCAAGTTATTGTATATCACATTCTTGCCCCAAATTGATGTTTTCCTGGAGCTGCAATTTTCCTGCTTTAAAGGGTGCTTTTGCATATTTATCAAAACCAAATGGCATACTTATATCATCTGAAAATGTTTTGACAACTTGCAGTTGTGCTTTCAGTTTGCTTGAAATTAAAATCATTCTCTAGAGACTCCTTGCTCCTTTATCTGTTTAAAACTTTCATTTAAAGGCTCACTGCTTTTTTTCTGCTTTGATAAACATTTCTGTAGTGTTTTCTGTCTAAGTAGTGTTAGGTAGCAGCTGGAGCATTGTCCATATTCAGGCTTGTCTTCTGGGCCTAGTTGGTTGTTTGCAGAGGCTGTGGGTCTGAGTACATGTTCCAGGCCATCTTAGTTTAGCAAAAAAAACATTTTGCATTTCAGTGAGAGTGTAATGTGTATGGTCATTGGCTGATTGCGGTTACCTGGACTACGGCTTGGCATAAGCACCTCATTGGTTCTTTCGAGCATTTTTTAAAGTTGTTTCAAGTTTCAAATTTCTGTTACTTAAGAGGTTACCTTGTGAGTGTTTCTGCCATTTTACACAGAGCTAATCAGAGGAAGGGCACTGAGCAAAACTCTGATCTGTGATGTATAACTTTAAGTATCCTGCTTTTTTGCTTATTTTTACCAGTTATTGCTTATAGATATTTATAGCACTTGTATTGTCTGCTGCATACTTTTTACTGTATTTTATAGCTATAAACTAATCTACATGGTTGTACTAAAATTTTCTGCCTCACAGGGCCTGATAAATAAGGTTTTTACTGTCACACTGTTTGTAAATCTTTTCTTGCTATTTTTTTGTTCTGATTTCCTGCCAAGGAGTGTATCATATAACTGGTTGGTGTCTTTGCAGTTGCACGCCCCTACTGTAAATTTGATCTGGGACACTGCTCCTAGTCTAGTGTCATTATCTCATTCTACCTAATACAGAGAGAACATTTGAAAAGGCCAACCCACATAGTTTCTTAACCTTGAATTATCTTCTGCTCCTCCTTCGTCCCTTTCCACTTTACTAAAAAACTTCTAAATTTTAAACTTGTTTCCTACCTTTCCTGTAACTAGTCTAGTCCAGATACAGATTTGCTGTATCCAGGACTGTTTGTAAGCTTCTGAGCGATGTCAGAGTCTGCTCTTCAATTTTTCCCTTAGATCTACTAGTTTTATCCTCTCCTGCACTTTTACTAGCTAATTAATCTAGCACTTTACCAGACTTCTTGTAGCAATTATTGTAGCACACAAAAGTGTTACCAGCACTAAACGTTCTACAAGAAAACAGCTCCAGTACTTATTATTAATGCCCACCCCTCCAGGCATGTCTAAAGGTCAGTTACCTGTGCTTTCTCCTATTAACTTGGTGAACTTGGGCATCTTGAGGTAATGTAGCAACTGCCTCATGTACACTAGCAACCCTCTCCTCTCCTCTTACCTCCCAACACTCAGACGTGTGAGAGATGCATTTATATATCCAAATTGGAAGCCACGCACTTTCCAGCCAGGACCAGAACAGCTGGTCAAGAGGAGAAGGTCAACACTTGCACCACACCACATGGAACACATAGCCCTCCAGAACACACACAAGCACTGCCTTTACATAAAAACACAAACCGCACACCTGCCTTCATGGAGGCTCTCAATAAAATTCTACCCAAACAGCAGAGACCTCCAAGGCAGAAATGCACTCGACCACAGCACAACACTAGTCGTGAGACACATAACTCTTTTAAACAGTGTGCCACTCAACCAAAGCCCCAAAGGCAAAACAGCATGCCCAACACACTAGTCATAGGTGAATCGATAGTGAGGCACACTGATGTCCCACTCACTAGGTTGAATAAGGAGAAAGTAACAGTCAGCTGCCAGTCAGGCAGTAGGATCTGCCACATAACACATGCACTCAGGTCCCTCAACAACAGGTACAAATATGACTCTGTCATTGTACATGTGGGTGTAAATGACCTGAGACGTACCTCTTTGGCCTACATGAAAAGAGACATGGAGGAGCTTACAGATTATGTGGCCCAGGCAGGTATGACCCTAGCCCTGAGCAGCATCCTACCATCAACCAGAATGATACCACAGTACAAGCAGAAAATGATTGATTTCAACAACTGGCTAAGTTTCTGGTGTCATTCTAAGGAGATCCAATATCTGTCTGCCTGGGATGACATGATTGACAGACCTCGATGCTTTGCCATAGATGGCCTGCATCTGTCACCCCTGGACTTCTGGATACTGGCCAAGGTTCTTGCCACCCTTATAGTGCCTTTTTTAGGTGGTGTTCCAAAGACCAAATTACCACCATAACAGCTACAAACAAATGCAATTTGAGGGTCATGCTGCTCAATGCTAGAAGTCTAAATCTGAAAATGCACTTGCTCAAAGCACACCTTAAAATGGAGAAAATCGACATTTGTGCCATAACACAGACCTGGTTAAAGGCAGCAGAAGGCACCCCCTGCAATACCAGGCTATAACTCATTCCACACCTTTCGGCCCTAGAACTTGGACCAAATCTTCAAAGGTGGTGGTGTTGCCATATTCATAAAGGATGCCCATAGCTCCAGACTGGTAGCCCAACATAATGCATCAGAGATACTTCAGGTGCAACTAACATTGGGTAAGACAGCATTTCAGGTTGTAGCCTGTTATAGGTCCCTAACCATGTATCAAGACTCACACTCCATATTCCTAAGCACCCAGGAGAATATTAAGGTCCAACCTAACACTCTTATACTGGGCGACTTCAACTACCCCTCCATTAACTGGGTAAACTACTCATGTACCAATACACTTGCCCAACATTTCCTGGAATTCATTAATTCCAATGCCCTGGACCAGCTTGTTCTTACCTCCACTAGAGGTAGCAACATCCTTGACCTGGTTATTACTAACATGGGCAACCATTGCTGTACACCAATAGTCAACTCCTCCCTGGTTAGATCTGACCACAAAATAATCACCTTGGAAATCCACATCCTCCCCCACCCCCACAAAGGTAACCACCATGAAATACTTCTCCAAAGCTAACTTTGTGCTCATAAAAACAGAGGTGGCTGACTTCACTGCCCCCATGCAAAAGGAGATCAGTTGCATGATTGCCAAATCATACACCAATGCACTGTATGAACACGTACACAAATGCATGGATTTCGCCATACCCAATAGAACCAAGATGCTCTCCTCAAAAAAAGGAAGCCAATCTGGTGGTCCCCTGCCATAAACAAACTCTACAACAGAAGGAGGAAACTGATGTGGAATAAGGTAAAGTCCCAAGACTGGAAAGACTCCCTTATCAGCCTCAACAAAAAGTTGAGATCCCTCATCAAATCCTCTAAAGCTAGCTGTGAAAACAGAACTGCAGCAGATAGTATAGACAACCACAAGGCCTTCTATAGTTATGTAAAGAATCTCCATGGCAATACCCAGATTTGCTCTGAGCCTCTGCACAATGGTACCTCCTATACTGAGTTAACAGATATTGCCAATATACTGGCCGACAGATTCAGTGCCAACTTTACCCCCCCCCCCCCAAGGGACCAGTTACAATACCAGTAGATTGCCAGGTACCCAGTATTACTGCTGCACAGGTTAAAACAGCACTGTCCAAGGCCAAGATTAAAGCTTCTGTGGGACCTGACAATATGCCTAGCTGTGTTCTACTTGAACTACAAAGTATACTGGCACCTCACCTGTGTGTCCTGTTCAGTCACAGCCTCACCTCAGGCTTTGTCTCTACCAAATACTACACTGCTACAGTCATCCCTCTCCACAAAGGAAGAGCAACTACAGACCCTGGGAACTATCACCTCATTAGCCTGACAAGTCTGATATGCAAAGCTATGGAACGCATCATTGTGGACCTAATAAACAAGGATATAGGGAATCTCCAAACTCTGGATCCCACACAGTTTGGTTTTGTGAAGGGTAGATCATGCCTGCTCAACTTGGTCAACTTCTTTGAGTCAGTCACCAGAGCTGTGGATGAAGGCAAGGTGGTTAATACAGCCTACCTTGATCTGGCCAAGGCCTTTGATACCATTCTCCACTCAGGAATCATAGAAAAACTCACTAAGCTAGGCATCAACCCCTAGGTGGGCTGCAAACTGGCTCACAGGTAGAATCCACAGTGTGAAAGTAGCTGACTCCAAGTCAGACTGCTGACCAATCAAGAGTGGAGTCCCACAGGATTCAGTCCTGGATCCTCTCCTGTTTGGTATCTACTTCTCTGAAGTCCAGGCCAACACGAAGGGACTATGGCTGACAAAGTTTGCAGATGATTGCAAGTTGGGAGCTATTACTAACTCCCCAAGAGATGTTGACATCCTACAGAAAGGCTTCACTGAGACCAACAACTGGCATTAGAACCATGGCCTTAAGCTCAATGCCAAAAAATGTGTCATCCTCCTTTTTGGGAAAAACCCATGAATTACCACATCTATGATAGTCCACTGAACACAGAAGGCATTATAAGAGATCTGGGAACAAAGGTTGACAGCAACCTCTCTTTTGACCACCATATTGCCACTGTGGTCAGAAAGTCCTATGTGGCACATCTCATTACTAAGGGTTTTGCATCCAGGAAGAAAGAGGTCATTGTCGCCTTCTACTTTTCCCTCATTATGCCAGTCATTTAGTACAATTCCCCATTTGGCATGTACCTCACTAAACACCTGCAACAACTGGAGAGGCCACAAACGTACCTCACAAAAAGGATCCTAGGCCTTAAACATTTGTCCTATATGGACAGACTAAAAAAACTCCAACTATTCTGTCTCATATCGCCTACTTAGAGGGGATCTCTGCTTGACTTACAAAGCCATGGGCTGACCCAGCTCTGTTAGAAATGCTACATCTGAAGAAATCCCAATCCTTCCACACTTTGGTGTTTTCTAGGAGCCAAATTATAGACATGGCCTAAGCTGTTAAGTAGATAGCTTAGTGGGTTAAGGTCAAGGCAGAATAGCAGCGGTGGCAGAGAGTCACCCTGGAATATCCTTCTGAATTTTTATCCCTGGGATAATAATTTGTCCTTTATCATGGCGTAATTGCAAAGTGGTCTGGCAATGTTTCATATTCACTGTAATGTAGTCGATCAGTGTAGGATGTATCTTATACATTTTTAAGCACTCTTTTATCCATGAATGTGGGATACTATCAAATGCTTTTTTGTAGTCCATCCAAAACATACTTAGATTCTTTACCTTTTTACAGTTATCCACTGTGACTTTATGACTTTTGACAACAAATGATCCCTTGTTCCATATGAATTTCTTTTATTGTTCCTTTGTTCTACTGCCATAATTGAGTTTTCTTCTAAATGACTATAAATTCTGTTGGCAACAATTCCCATGTATAGTTTACATGTTGTTGGAAGACAAGTTATTGGTTTATAATTTTCAGGGTAGCTTGCAGATTCACTCTAAAGTAAGAGCATTGTTTTTCCTGTTGTTAGCCAGATTGGTGTCTGTTCGGGGTGCACATATAAATAGTTCTTCCTCATGGCTGTATCTTCGTACAGATATGTTAATACTTTTAGCCAAAAGCATCTGGGCCTGGGGTTTTCCCAATTAGAGGATTTTATTAACTTTGTTTCAATCTCTCTGGCTGTTACTTCATCCCATTTTATGTCCTGTACCTTTAGACTTCTTATTCTTTCTTTTACTTCCTCTGTCCATTTAGCATTTGTTATGTTCCACAGGATCTTCATAGATACTTTTCTAAAATGTATCTATATCTTCCTTTTTTGGCGGTCTTTCAATTCCTTTTACCTTGTTTCCCAATTTTCTATAAAACATTTTTGGATCATCAATAATTTGCTTATTTTGTACTTTTCCTTTATATTTTTCTGTGTATCTTCCAAGTTTTTCTACCTGTGCTGAGATTTTTATTTTATTTGTGATAGTGCATAATATATCCTGATCTGTTCAACTACTGCACATTGCTTTTATCACGACTATCTTTCTGAGTATTTTTGCTGATCTGTTCCCTCTTCTATATTCATCTAACAGTGACATTTCTTGTCTTAATCGCTTTATAATTTTCTCTGTTCAATACTTCCATGATGGTATTCGATTTCTCCCCTTCCTTTCCCTCACTACCCTGTGTTCTTGTGGTAGAACTTTATCAGTTATTAATTTAGCTGCACAGTAATATATCCTGTTTACTTCTGTGATATCACATGGATCTCTGTGGGCAGTTCTAATTACAGTATTTATTTGTTTTATCAAACTTCTGACTTTTTGAGTTTTATTGACCTTCTGCGGTCTATTTCTTTCATTGATCTAAATATGGCTGTCTATCTCTATTAAATCAAGCAAGTCTTCTCAACTCATTTTCATCTAAACTAAGGGCGCATTTTTTTGTTTTCCATTTCCTGTGGACATTCTTTAGAAAGTTGTATAGCATCTTCATGTGGTACATTGTCTTAAATTTCATCCTGTCCATCTGTTGCCTTGTCATATGGAAACTCACTGATATATCACTCCTCAACATTGACTGCATCAGAATTTCCACAGATTCCTGTTCCTTTCCTTGCTGTCCAGCTTCAAGTGAACATTTATAATGGTTTCCTGTGGAAGGCTCCAAAATATCTTCATGTGGGACCTCACCAATTGCTTGCCGTTCCACTGGTTTCCCTTAATTTGGATACCCATTGCTCTATCCTGTTGTGGTGCTTTATGAATTAGATTTTCTGCACTGAATCCTTCTCTGTGCAGGTACTCCATAACCTCAGTTTCTCTTTCTTTAACTTCTCCATTGCTAATCTCCTTTTCTACTTTTCTTCTTTGTCTTCTTATTTTTTGTATTGTAAAGTTTTCCATGTCCAGATTCCTTTGCCTGTATTTTGTTTCAAATATCTTTGGTGCTAATCTTTTTGTATTGGTTACTTTTGCTTTCTTCTTTGCATAAATATTACACCATATTAAATCTCTTTTTCTTTCCCATTTCCATATTTCTTCTACAGATGTCTCTTGATCTTCCTGCTTCTCCTTACTTTGGGGACTCACTCCATAATGATGTGATGTAACCTATGTTCATAGGTTCATAGGTAGATACTAGGCTATCTGCCCTAGGGCATTTATAAGCCTAGCTAGAGTGTATTTGGCTTCCGCCTCCCTATTAGATTAGCCTACTGTGCCTCTGTAAAGTAGGTCACAGAAGGTACCCTTTTAAGACTAGTTTACTGTGCCTCTGTCTATCAGGGACACAGGAGAGATGCCAGGGGTGAATTTGCAATTTCCCATCCACGCGTCCAAATTTCGCTTGAAGAGGGTCAGCGAGGGGCTATGTCTAACATGAATTGGGATTCTATTCCAGAGTGAGGGGAGTCTCTGGGAAATGTATCTGTCCCTCCAGCATGTCCTATTTATTTTTGTGCTGAGGTTTAGGTCCCTGGAGCGTGTAGCTCTAAGGGACTTGGATTTTTTGAGGTGGAGCATGTCCATTAATTCTGGGTTTGACATGGCTTTGTACGTCAGGCATAGATCGCCTCTGAGTAGGCGGTAAGCAACTGAGTAGAGATGGAGTTTCTTTAGTCGGGCTGCATAGGACATCTGTTTGTAGCCCGTGATCCTCTTGGTGAGGTACTTTTGGGGTCTCTCCAGTTGCTGCAGGTGTCTGGTAAGGTACATCCCAAAAAGGGCATTGTATTCAATTATGAGCCTGATGAGTGACGAGTAGAGGGGCACAATGACCTCTCTTGATATAGATGCGAACCCTTTTGTGATAAGGTGGGCTATATAGAAGGTCTTTCTAACCACTTTGGCAATGTGATTATCAAAGGAGAGATTGCTATCTACATTGGTCCCCAAATCTCTAATTATTCTTCCGTACTTAATGGATTACCACTTATGTGGTAATTTGTGGGCACCTTGTTTTTCCCAAAGGGGATGACTATGCACTTTTTAGCATTTAGCTTGAGGCCGTGGCTCTGGCACCAAGCATCCGTCTCTGTGAGACCCTTTTGGAGGATGCTTGTGTCAGCTGGAGATTTGGTTATGGCCCCCAGTTTGCAGTCATCTGCGAACTTTGTCAGCCATAATCCCCCTGTGTTAGTCTGAACCTCAGAGAAGTATATACCGAACAAGAGAGGTCCCAGAACTGAGCCCTGTGGGACGCTACTTGTAACTGGTTTGGATTCGGACATGGCACCTGCGATTCTATGTGGGTTCTATCTCTGAGCCAATTTGCAACCCATCTTGTGATATAGGGGTTGATATTTAAGCTGGTAAGCTTATTTATGATGCCCGAGTGGGGTATTGTGTCGAAGGCTTTTGCAAGGTCCAGGTAGGCTGTGTGGTCTACCTTGTCCTCATCTATGGCTTTGGTAACTGTTTCAAAGAAATCAACTAGGTATAAGAGGCAAGATCTGCCCTTAACAAAGCCGAATTGGGAAGGGTCCAGTGTCTGGAGACTCCTAATGTCTTTGTTTATGAGTTCCATGATAATACGCTCCATAGCTTTACAGACCAGACTAGTCAGGCTTATGGGGCGATAGTTTCCGGGGTCCGTTGTGGCACCACCTTTGTGGAGTGGGACCACTGTAGCTGTACGCCATTCTTTGGGTACATATCCTGTAGTAAGGCTAAGTTTGAACAGTGACTTAATGTGAGGGTTTAGTTCTTCTTGGAGCTCGTGTAAGATACAGCCTGGGACACCGTCCGGTCCCATAGATGCTGTGTTTTTTGCTTTGGAGAGGGCAGCTTTCACCTGTGCATCTGTGATGTCAGAGAGGTTACATTCAGTTGGGATAGGCATTTGCTGCTTTGGGGGGGAAGGGGGGGAGAAGTTTGTGCTGAATCTGTCTGCCAGGATGTTGGCTATGTCTGTAGGTTTGGTATATTTTGTACCGTTATGCAACAATTCAGAGCATATCTGGAAGTTTCCGCCCATGTTCCTGACATAACTAAAGAAGGCCTTTTGATTATCTTTAGTGTCTAGGGCAATTTTTCTTTCGAAACTGGCCTTTGATGATTTTTATGAGGGATCGAAATTTCTTGCTAATACTGATCAGAGATGCCTTCCCTTTTTGGGATTTTGCTCTGTCATGTAGTAGCTTCCTCCTTCTGTTGTATAACTTATTTATGGCCGGGGTCCACCAGACTGGTCTCCTGTTTTTGGAGGAGTGAGTCTTGGTTTTATTTGGGATAGCACGATCCATGCATTCCTGCAGGTGCTCATAGAATGCATTTGTAAAGGATTCTGCGGATTGGGCTGTATTATCCTCTGGCCCAGGGGCTTTGAAGGATTCCACCTCACTGTTGAGAAGTGCAAAGTTGGCTTTTGAGTAATTCTTTTACAGTGATTTCCTTGGTTGGGGGTGGGGACGGGATATGGATTTCCAGGGAAATTTGTTTATGGTCTGATCTTACCAATGAGGGGTTTACCTCTGGTGTGGAACATAGAGTCCCCATGTTGGTGATGACCAGGTCCAATATGTTGTTCCCTCTTGTGGGAGTGGTGACCAGTTTTTCCATTGCATTAGAGTTTATAAATTCAAGGAACTGTTGGGCGATGGTGTTTGGGCTTGAGTAGTTTTCCCAGTCAATGTTTGGGTAGTTGAAGTCACCCAATAACATAGTGTTTGGAGAGACCTTCATATTCTCCAGTGTTCTCAGGAATGCCAAGTGGGGTTCCTGTAATAGGGAGGGTGTTCTGTAGCAGGCTACAAACTGAAAGGCAGTTTTGCCCGCTGTTAGTTGCACATGGATGGTTTCCAATGCTTCGTGCAGTGCCACTAACCTGTAGGTGTAGGCATCTTTGATGAATATAGATACTCCCCCTCCTTTTGTGCTTTGGTCCGAGTTTTGTGGCCGAAACGCATGGTATGAGTTATAACCTGGTAGTGCTGGGGTGCTCTCAGGAGCCTTGAACCAGGTTTCTGTTACTGCACAGACATCGATTTTCTCCATACTGAGGAGAGCCTCGAGTGCATGCATCTTGAGGTTTAGACTTCTGGCATTGAGTAGCATTACCTTTAGTTTTTTTATCCTTGGGTTGTCTATGGAGGTGGGTTTGTCCTTTGAGCCTTGCCTAAAAAAGGCACCATGGGGGTGGCAAAAGCCTTGGCCAATATACGAAAGCCTAAGGGTGACAGGTGCAAGCCATCCCTAGCGAAGCAACGTGGCTTGTCGAGCATGTCATCCCTGGCTGACAGACACTGGATCCCCTTTGAATGACACCAATACTTTAGCCAATTGTTGAAACTGATCATTTTGTCTTTATACTGTGGCATCATTCTTGGTGAGGGCAAGATGCTACTCAAGGTCAGGGTCATACCAGCCTGGGCTACATGGTCAGAGAGCTCCTCTATGTCTCTTTTCATGTAGTCCAGAGAGGTACATCTCAGGTCATTCACACCAGCATGGACAATGACGGAGTCATACTTGTACTTGCTTTGGAGTGATCTGTGTGCTTGAGTTATGTGGCGGATCCTGGCACCCGACAGGCAGCTTACAGTGACCTTCACCTTGTTCAGTCTGGTGAGTGGGACGTCAGTGTGCCGGACATTAGAGTCCCCTATAACAAGTGTATTTGGTGTGTTGTTTGGCCTTGTGAGGCACACTGATTTTGTGAGATATGTGATTTGTGGGTATTGTTGAGGGGTGGCTGTTGTTTGGATATCTGCTTAGGAGATCTTTGCTGTTTAGGCAGATTTTTATTTAGAGCCTCCAAGTATGTTTTTGTGTGTTTATGTGTTGGGTATGCAAATGCAATAGGTCTGTGTGAGACTGGATTTGTGGTGTGGGTGGTTACCTTTTCCTCCTGACTGACTGTGCCAGTCTTGGGTTGAGAGAGCTCTGCCTTTAGTTTGGCTCTGTAATTGCATCTCTCACATGTATTAGAGTTTGTTGGAAGGAGGAGAGGGTTGTCTGTGTACATAACACAATTGTAACATTGCCTCAAAATTCCCAGATTCACCAGCTGGACTGGAGAGTAACCTTGAAACACCATACCAGACATACCAGATTAGTATAGGGAACTGTTTTTTTACTGATCAGATTAGGGAAGGGAACTGATTTTTCACTTGATCAGGAAGGACCAATCGGGAGTCTAATACTTATGAGAATTCAAGGAGGATGTAGTGCTTTAGTTAGTTAGTGTTTCCTTATAAGAGCTGAGCCAGTGTGTGTATGTTTGAGTTGTTTCGGTCTGCATAAGATATTAAAGCATTTAATGTTAGTGTATTGTCGTTGGTCTGTCTAAGTGGTGTAAATCCAGATTGTTCAGGAGAGATGACTTTCTCTATCAGGATTTTCAATCTATTTGCGAGAATAGTAGTTAGTATTTTTGTATCTATATTTAGAAGGGAGATAAGTCTGTAGCTGTCGGGGTTTTTAGGGTCAGCTTGTTCTTTTAATATAAAAATGGTTTTGGAGGCATTAAAGTATATATCATTTATTCTATTATTTATTATGTAGTTCAGTATATAAAATAGAATTTTGGCTATCAAGTGGGTAAAAGTTTTATAGAATTCCGAGCTGAGTCAATCTGGACCTGAAGCATTGTGTGCTTTCAAATGTTTGATAGTAGTGATTATTTCACTAGTTGATATAGGTTCACTTACTTTTTTCTGTTGGTTTAGGTCTAGTTTTCGAAATCTCAGGTTTTGAAGAAAGAGGGTTCTATCTTCCTTTGAAGCTTGTAGTGTTTGTTCTCCATAAATCTGAGAGTATATCTATTCAGATATTTTAACAATGTCCTCATTTTTTGTGTAGTGTTTTTCTCTATAGTTTACTTCTGTTATTTTGGTGGCAGTTTGGCGCTGAGTTATAATTCTGGCCATTGCTCGAGATGGCACTTGGGCTTATTCTGCATAGGTGGCTAACATTCTGGTTTCATAAAAAGATAGTTTTCTGGTTTGTAATAAGTATAGATCTCTTTGTAGTTTCAAAAGGTTAGTTTCCCAAATGAACTTGAATTTGCTTGCATTTTTGTAGGGAGACTTTGTAGATATAACCTTTATTGCAGTGTGAGATTTGTAGATATAACCTTTATTGCAGTGTGAGATTTGTAGATATAACCTTTATTGCAGTGTGAGATTTGTAGATATAACCTTTATTGCAGTGTGAGATTCCTCTTTAAAGGCAGGTATTAATGAGCTTGTTCAGGAAGTTAGTGATTGAGCTAAAATTGTCTTTTTCTGTTTATTTCAAAGCAATCTTCATTCTCTATGTAACTACCTGTACATCAAGTAGCCAGTGTTTCAACACAAAGTTAAATCAGGCACTACTATCTTTCTCTATGTGAAGGAATGTGGTTAAGTCACCATTTCTGAGCATGTTGACCTGTCTTTTATGTGCCACTTACATCTTCAGTGAAATTTCCAGCTACCCAAACATGGTTTGAATGGAAGGAAATGCCTGCTTAGTTTTCATTAACGAATGCTTCTGGTTTCATTCATGTTGCTCATCTTTAAGGCTAACTGGGGAGCATAACCATGACCTTTATGACAGAAAATGCAGTATCATCAGAATAAGGAGAAGAAAAAACATTGATAGTGGAAATTCAGACCCAGCCTTGATGGAATTGCTGCATATCTGCAAGACAAACTCCACTCGCACAACCCACATGCAAGGCCTTAACCTGGTCTGTGACATTAATAAAACTTGTTGGTGGGATCGATTTGTGTCCCAAAGACTCCCATGTCTGTGGAATAAACTCCCTCTCCATGTCAAGCAGAGTACATCACTAGCCCTCTTTAATGACTGGATGGGAAACAAAAAATATTCCCCTTGGATTCCACCTGTGTCCCTGCTGGACTGGGGAAACAGGTGCTGACTTTGAGGGGAACATGGGCAAAATTCTTGGCTAGGCTTATAAGGGCCTCCGAGCCAATAGCCTAGTATCCTATGAACCTATGGAAACAATAGCCCAAGAGATTTATGATTCAGCAGTCTAGCATTACATGGAAATGTCATGAGTGAATGCCCATAGAACTGACAGACCACTTCCCCCAATTAGACCATGATGGAGTCTGTAGGTTTCATGTAACCAACGTGGAGAGTCTAGTGCTACATTAACAGTGCAAAGAGGTTGAAAGAGAATATCTTTTTCTGTGTAAATAACAGTTATAAAGAAAGGATTTGATAATAAGATGGCAGTCACAATTACCACTGTGAGATGCTGTGAAGATGGAAGATCTCTAGATAGTATCTCTACTCGAGATTTGTACTTGTAGTAACAAATAGGGCCATACCTCTCAACCTCTTAATGTAAGAAATCTGGACAAAACCTGACATAATGGGGGGACAGAGGCCCAAAAATATAGACAGATTTTAAATATTGCTCTTATGAACTTAGAAAGCTGCTAGAATAAAGGGTTTTGTGTTAGCATGTGTTTTCTAAAGTATATAAATCCTGAAACTCAAATGCATGTTATTATTTAGTGACTTCGATCCTCAGATCATCCCAGTAATTTGCCAGAAAACCACAAATTTTATGAGAAAAAGGCTGAAAATAAGAGAGAAAAAAAATCTGGACATTCTGCAAAAATCTGGACAGTTGAGAGGTATGAATAGGGCTGGTACCAGTTAACCAACCATATCAGGTATGAATCTGTATTTTCATAAGAAAGTTATACAGGGTTTCAAAAGATGCAAAACTGTTCCAGATGAATCTAATCTGCTCAGTGGACTACAATCTGCTGTGAAGCATATGTCAGTTTATGTTCAAAACACTCACACACACACACACACACACACACACACACACACACACACACACACACACACACACACACACAAATCTCTCATTTACAAGCATCTGCAAGGCAAAATCTAAGGCTGTGATCAGTGCAGTAATTTGTATTGAAGATAACTGTGATCAACGTAATCATTTCAAATTTTGAGAAGCAGACTATTTTACTAGTTTGGCACTTGCTAAAGCAGGATTCTTACTTATAAATATCTAATCAGCATAATTATTTGCGGCAACCTATCATGTTTGTATTTTTTTGTATTTTTTCAAAGCTTCATCTGCCAGTTTGATTTTTTATTTCCTCTTCTCACTTTGTAGAGAGAGAGAGAGAGAGAGAGAGAAAAATCTTTATCAAAAGTATACGGCTGGAGCGGTTTCAGCAGCTACAATATGTTTATATCAAGTAACCAGTACTCTGTAATTTTATTAGGTGCTGTTTATTCCCACTTCAAATATTTGTTGGTCCCAAGACAGCAGGTAACATTGCACTTTTACCAAGAATTCATTGTATTTACTCTGGGAACACTTCAGACTGAAACTTGCTGTAATTAAATTTTTTGCAAGGTTTGTACTGCAATTTTTATCTGTATTAGTCGGCATGAAAGTACAGCTTCCAAAACATTGCTTAAAGAAATCACTGGGGAACTTTGTGATGAGAGCTTGGGAGCAATGTGGGTTGCAGGGCAGACCATGCACATCTTAAACAAAAACCTGGCAAATAAGACTTTGCTTCCCTTGAATGTTCTGCAGAGTAAAGTGTGTCTATATTATGTTTAAAAAATGTGGAACACTAATAATGACAGTACAGTGGAAGGTAGGAAGTGAGGGGCTCTAATTAAGATACAGAGTTTTGCACCTTTAAGTGTGAAAAAAATGGCTTTCTCATTTTATGATCTGAACAGTCCTTCATTGATTAAGGTACACAGTATTCATTTTCAATTGTATTTGTTCTTAGCATATACTGCTTTAAGATTTTCCTTAGAATAACACAGTGTTGTTGGGTGGCACAGTAGTGTAACATGCGACACTCCTGCTACACAGTTATTGGTACAATGCATAGTTTGCATGTCCTCCCTATTCTCATGTCAGATTCTGTCAAGTGCTCCATTTTCTCCTCACAGCCCCAAGATGTGCTGTAAATGAAATGGAATTCATTAGTGTACATCTCATGTGAGAGCAGATTTTATGTTGTGCATGCGTCTTGCCCCAGACTGAGGCCTCATTCAGCAATAGTTAATCTGCTTCTTTCCTGCTGAATGCCAGGATAGTCTCTGGCTCCCCCATGACCCTGAAATGGACCAGACGGTTAACTGGTGAATGAATTATTACTGAATATTCTGCTTAGCTGGTATTTTTGTTTTGCCTTTGGGAGGAGGTTTTTTCACAACAAGATAACAACAATCAAGTTCAAAACATTGCTTTTGTTGGTGGTGTTTTTACAGTAATTTTAAGTACATCTACTAAGCATCAAGGACTTGTTATGGAAAACAGTCATTTGTCCTGTTTGTTTACCCTGTACCTGCCTTTGCACATTTCTGTTTATGGATACGTCAAGCATTTATGACTCTTGCTTGGTCTAACTGCAGTTCCTGTAAGCATGGACATAGAGTGAATCAGGTATGAATTTTCATTTTGTTAATATATATACACTGTGACATGCTGATATATATCAACATGCCTTCAAATGTGTCTAGCAATAAGGAGATCACACAGTATTAGACAATAAAAAAGATTAGCGTGCAGCAGGAAGAAGTGAAGCTCATTTCTCTTGCCAAGCTTCAGAAGGGTGACCAGAAGCTTACCTAAAATATTCTGGCGATATGAAGTATGACAACCCAACTGGAGCTACTGGTGCAATATACCTAGCAAAATTGCCTTAACTACAGCGCTGAAATCAGGGCCTGGTTGAGGCTTATAGCCTGAAACTTCTAAAAGGCAGTCTGTTTCCTGGAGTGGCTACATAGGACTTTAAATAATTGGTAGACAGTAGCCAAGGAAAGTGCTTGGTTTAGGTTTAGAACTCCAGGCACATCATCTTTTTTTTTTGTTTTACTCTCTGGATTTTTGAATAGACCTCTGTTTTATAAACACACATACACCTCATCATATATATATATATATATATATATATATATATATATATATATATATATATATATATATATATATATATATATATATATAATATATATATATATATATATATATATATGGGTCTACGTTGTTAAGTTGAAAGTACAGTTCATCGAACCGTACGTACTTTGTTGAACTTACTTCTGTGAAAGTGCATTCCATCGAAAATGCACTTTCATGCAATAAAAAAATAAAAAAACTAAATAAAAAAAATATAACACACTGCACAGTATAATGCAGGGGCAAGCCCCCCTGCACCCCCCCCATGTGGGTGGCTGTGCCCCCCACACCCCCCACTTTACTATTCTCACTCCAAAATCGCACTACAGTGGGGAAAAGGGAATATTCCCTTATCCCCACTGTACTACAATCTCAACAAGAATTTCCTTAGTTGTACATCAACAGTATACGTTAATGTACAACTAATGCTACATGCAAACGGCATTTTTTTTGTTTTGTTTTCTTTAGTGAAAGTGCATTTTCAACAAAATGCACTTTCGCTAAAGTAATTTAGACAAAGTATGGTTCGATGAACCGTACTGTCGACAAAACAAATAGGACCCATATATATATATATATATATATATATATATATATATATATATATATATATATAGACATGCGTGTGTGTGTGTGTGTGTGTGTGTGTGTGTATGTATAAAAGTATACATATATATGTCTGTGTGTGTGTGTGTGTGTGTGTGTGTGTGTGTGTGTGTGTGTGTGTACATATATATATATATATATATATATATATATATATATATATATATATCCATCCTCAACCCCTTTTTCCATTTTTGTACATAGGGTCGGGGTGTCAATTCAACGGTGGCAATCATCTCGAGCCAAGGTTTACACCACCAGATGGCTAGCCCTGCCACAGAAGTTCATCCATACCACTCACTCCTAGAGCCTATTTAGTGTGTTGAATCCACCTGCTGCATGTCTTTAGAATATATATATATATATATATATATATATATATATATATATATATATATATATATATATGTATATATATAGTCAAACCCAAATATTTAGTGTATACATGACCTTATAATACCAAAAATGCACTAAATATATGCTAAAGAAGGTCCACAGCTCACTGTCAATTATCTCTCTAAAAAAGACTTTTATTAAAAATAAACAAAATGAGCCACTGAGGGTTATAAATATAATAAACACAGGTTAAGCGCTTTCACCTGCTGACCGCAGACTTCATCAGAACAATTTTCAGTGTATTTCTCCTCCTTATATAATATATTTTATAAAATCAAAGTCCAATGGGAATGCTCTATCATTTAACTCCATCATGAATAAAACAAAGCCTAATGAATATTCATTATTTCCAACAGTTCACATAATCTCCCTACACAGTTCTATTATGCATCCTAAAAACATTCATTCTCTATATATGCCTATTGTGACAAGTGCATATATGTATAAAAATACAATTATAGCACATTTATACATGATGTATTTATGATTATTATGTAATTGCACGTTTGTATATACAACTTTTGTCCTGTAATATTACATCCATTCTCACTAGGTTAACTTTCATTGAGCTATGTGCTGTTAATTCAAAACTTTGTTAGTGTGCGTGTACACTACATCTACATATTATTCATACTCTTGCATCTAAAATTGGCTTAGTGGGAATATAATCATTCAACTCCAGTTCTTTTGTTGCGTTTAACCTAAGTTGCCATTTAACTTTTTTTCGGCTAATTTAACCTTAACATTTCCTCCCCTAGAATTAACTTTAACATGTTCAAGTATCCCAAATGTAAACATATGGCTTCCGTTATGCTTAAGTATATGTCTACACAAGGCATTATTTCGATCATTTCTCCTTATGCAATAAGTGTGGTCATATATGCTGCTCCTCAATTGTCTATCCGTCTTACCCACTCGAACAGGTCATACACTTCGCCAAATAAATGACGTGTTGCGATAAACAATTCCCCTTTTTAAACCATATTTTAGTATGGTTAACATCCCCTAATGTTATTGTTTTTTCTTCTGTGATCTCCTCACACTGCTGACATTGCCCACATTTCTTAGTGTATCCATCTCTAATACCACCATTAAATCCTACGTTCCCGCTTTCAAACCTATTCTTTAAGTTGTACCCAGTCTTATACACATACTTAGGTGCTGTGCTCACTTTACTATAAATCATATCATCACTTCCTAGGATATTCCAGTTTTGTCAAATGATATTCTTTATTTCCTCAACATATGGACTATACTCTACCACACATGCCATATTATAAAAAATGTCCTTGTCTTTCTCAAATTCACTTCTACTCTTCTCCAACCCTATTCCAAGAAGAGGTTTGTATTTTCTCCCCATTCTTTTAATACATATTCAATGACTTAATTTATTAAATATCTGGGGTATCCCCTTTCTCCAAATAATGTACCTATATATTCTAATTCCTTTTCCATTTCATTAAATTTTGTTGTCATTTTCACAGCTCTAATGCATTGGCTCTTTATAATACTCCTTTTTTGACTCACTGGGTGACAACTGGTATATTCTAAATATGAGTTACTAAATGTTTCCTTTCTGTATATTCTAGATTTAAATCCTCCTACACCATTCGATGCAAAGATGTCCAAATATGCTATTCCAGTCTTATTGCTATTATACGTGAATTTTAAATAACTACTGGTACCATTCAAATACTTCACAAATGCTTCTACCTCCTTTATTGTACCATCCCGTAAGATGAAAATATCATCTAAAAACCTAGTGTAGCATATACATTTACTAGCATATCGACTTTCCAAAATATATTCATTTTTCCAGTCTAATAATACCATGTTTGCATATATGGGAGTGCATGCCACACCCATGGCCACCCCACCTTTTTGCCTGTAATATTCCCCTTCGAACCAAATGTAGTTAGTCAAGTACAACAGACATAAATTCACAAATTAAACTCGTCTTTTCCCATTCAAGTTCCATATACTTCTGAATACTATTGCTAAACCTTTCAAGTTCTTCATCCTTAGGAATGCATGAAAATAAGTCCACAATGTCAGTTGTTACGAACACTAGCCCTTCCTTCCATATTTCTGGTTTTAACCTTCCCAAAGAATCCCACGAGTCTCTCACTATATGGTATACTTCATAACCTCAGAGTATGCAAATTCAAAGCAATGTTTTGTGCTGGAGCAAAGCCTTGTCCCACAGCACTGCCACCCAGACCCTCTTCTAGTTAAATATACCAACTGTGAGTCTGCAAGATACCTGAAAAAAACAAATATTCTTCAAGTCCTGGTATTATGTAAATCTTTTCATAAAGTCAGTTAGCCTTTTTGTCAGCCAAGTCAACTTATTTTAGTGTTACCATATATTTATGATTATCATTCACTTTGTCTCCAACTCACTAGATCAACATACACTACAATGACCTCAAATGGATGAAACTCATTCCATCGTTAAAAAAAATGTCTTTTGTGTGGGGAAGTACACCCCCACATCTTTGCTAAACAATACATATATATATATATATGGTTCTACCTGACTTCACGACACAGCAAAGACCCCGACAAGAATTGAAAGCTCCAGAAGAGAGAGAAGAAGAAAAACGGCGACGCCCGGGGGTTGCACAGAAGACCGACACGACGGATGACACAACCCACCGGCCGAGGATGCGGCCATGGAAAGGCTGCTGTGTGTATCACACGGACGTGTGACGACGTCGGAGCAGGTAAGTAAGTGTGTGGAGATGTGTGTGGAAAGGGAGGGGTAAAGAAAGGTAGTGCGGGCTAGGTTAGGCGGGGCAGGGGTAAGTTAACCTGAGTTGTTAGGGAGGCGATAAGTGGGGTTAAGTGAGTTAGGGACCTTAGAGGTTAGGAGTAAGGGTTAAGTGAGTTAGGGTTAAGGATTTTGGTGTGCTTGTGTTGTGTGTGTGGTTTGTGGAATGGGGATGTGTTTTGTGGTGTGTGCAGTGTATGGGGTTTCGTGTTTGTGTACCGTCGGTTGTTTCGTTGTCGGTTATGTGTGGTTTCGTGTTTATGGACTGTCGAATATGTGGTGATGTGGTTGTCGGTGTTGTGTATGTCAGGTAGAACCATATATATATATATATATATGTGTGTGTGTGTGTGTGTGTGTGTGTTAACTCTGAGATTGAAAAACAGTAGAGAAAAGGTAAAATCCCACACCCCTGTAAGAGATACAAGCTGCATAACTTTCAAGTGTGCGGCTAATGCAGGACTTAAAGCTGTCACTGTCCAGCTGCCTGATCAAACCACCAAAACTACAACTGACAATGAAAGGTAGCAGTAAGAAAGGCAAGTTGAGCATAAACTGTGGTCTTCTCTCCCTTGTGACCATAACTGAGAACTCATCTACTTGAAGGGCAGTGATTTGTTGAGTTATAATTCATTTGTGCAGTCATTCCTAACGTGGGTTAAATATCCTTGAGAAGCCTGGCATTTCAATGAGAGAAACTTTGTAGTGATTTTTTTGAAATTTCTGCTGTCTTAGATGACAGCAAAAGCATTTCAGAAGAATGTGTCCATTTGTGCTTCACCTTCTGCATCTTAGCTAGTTGTCTGTTGCATAAGGATAATTTTTTTTGCCCAAGTTGCCCGTCGATCTTCAGCCCCCTCAGCTACTCTGTCCATTTCATTCTGAAGTGCGATGGACACTCATCTTATGTAAGTTCAGGGAACATGCAGTGGGCTGTCTGCTCTAGTCCTTCCACACAGAAAAAAGGAAACATTATTAAATCATGTTGTATATATTTGGCATTTAGGGGGTCAGACTGAAGGGAATGAAAAGCAATTTTAGTAAGAATAAAAACTTGACATCGCAAGTTTCTATACTTCTAAGAAGCTGAAAATGAATAGCCCATAGTCATAATTGTAGTACTGCTGTGATGTATTTATTTTCCTTGGCTGCCACAGCTTTCAGAAGTGATAGTGCTGACAAGATAACGTTGCAAGACTATTTCTGGGTGCACCATTCATTTCAGACATTTCTGCCAAACACTACAGATTTGACATCATAGGGATGTGATTGCCTGCAGTAGATAAAGATCTAATATTGCTTTGCTGCTTAATGGTTTCCCTTGCCACATTGTTATGACCAAGAAAAGGGAACAGATATGGTCTGCATTGTCCTCATTGTACTGAGCCCCTTCCACTCTGAAAATTCACGATTCAGTGTTTCAGATTTGACAAAAAGTTTTGCTCTGCTGTGTTTTTCTTTGTGCTGGTGTTATTTTAGAATTCCTAGTATAAAATGTCTATTTGCCTTTAAAAGTTTTAACATCCCATCTACTTTTCTTGATACTAGGAATACCTAAAGTAATCAATCAGTCATGAATCATTACTCATTGGCTCAATGACAACTTTCACATCTATCCTGGCATTGTAATCTCTTTTAATCAGTTTAGCTACCTCTGAAACATTTTGTATGGCTTGTTATAAGGTCACCTGGCTTGATAACATAAACCTTAATAGTATATCAGGTCAGTGTGCACCACTAAAAGACTGTATGTTTTTAGTGGGCTGGATGGATGGTATTTGTACTCCAGTATCCTTTAATACATCTGTGCCTTGTTTTCCTAACTCATACTCCATGACTACTTTACTTATGTCATGTCATCTGTTATCATATTGTCTTGACAGTTTACCCCTCAGCTAAAAGGCCAATTGGATTATCATTCTGAAGAACAGACAAAGTTTACTGGATGGAATTGATGTCATCTTAAAAGGTGACTGATGATTCCTCCATCAAGTGATGATTACTTTTCTGAGCTGTGTAATATCTCTAGAGTTGAACATTTTCCATTAACCTCACTGCCTGACTCTACAAACATTAAAATGACCCTGACTAAAGCTGACAGTTACCTGTCTGTCATCCACATAGATTTATAACAATTTTCAGATTATAAGACTTCTGTCTCTAGGATGACAGTACATCTGAGAATTTCAGGTTAGTTAATTCATTAAAGGTTGTGCCTTATACAGTCTACATTTCAGTAAAACTTATAAACATTTGTTGCTTTTGCTATTTAAAATTAGCAATACTGGGAGTGTATAACAGGGTTTTTAAACCAGTGCATGTACTAGAGTGCTGATCTTGTACTTTGGTGCATGCTAATCATGCCATCTATGATAAATTTAATGTTTTTGTTTTGTCCCCTTTGCAAGTTTTGATTTGCATTATCCATTTCCCTGTGTGGCACTGTCCAAATCAATCGGGTTAGCCTTTAATAAAGGAATTTAGTGTTTTTCTGGGAAGTAAGTGTAGGAAAAAAGACTTGAGAAGTGTTTGTGACCCCCTCCTGAAGTTGCTTGTGTT
>NC_056744.1:161248178-161283178 GCF_019279795.1 Protopterus annectens | reverse complement strand
CTGGTAAATTTAAGTCCCCAGCTAATATTATTCTTCCCACCTGTGTTTCGTGCAAGAAATGTATGAATTCCTCTAGGTCATCTGCACTTGACTTTGGTGGTCTATATACTCCAACAATTGTTATATGTTCCAGGGTTGTCTTTATTGTTAGAGTTACACAGTCTATAGTATTGGTGTTTCATTGAACATGTAATAATCACGGGTCTATATTAGAACACCGAACTTTCAAAATTTAGAGTGTTCTAATATCGACCTATTTTCAGCGAACGCTGAAAATAACGAAGAAACAGAAAACCAAATTTTTTCCTAGGGAAAGAATTCGGTTGTCCGTTTCTGTTGCTTCGGTATTTTCAGCGCGGTGGTGGAAAGTTACAGGTCGGGCTCAGGTAAGTGTGTGATTGTGTGGATGTGAGGGTTAGGGCAGGGTAGGTGAGTTAGGGTTAAGGCGCGGGTCAGGTAAGTGTGCGATTGTGTGGATGTGAGGGTTAGAACAGGGCAGGTGAGTTAGGTTTAGGGCACGGGTGAGATGACTGTGCGATAGTGACAGACCTTAGGTTTAGGGTTTGGGTTAAGGTAAGTAGACAGTTAGTGGTGTATGTATAGTTTAGTGTAGGGTTAGGTGTAAGATGTTAGGTGTATGTGTGTGGATTGCTGTTTGTTTGGTGTGCTTGTGTTGTGTGTATGTGTTTTAGAACAGCAAATTTTTTCCATAGGAAAACATTTGCTGTTCTGTATGTTCGATGTTTTAAATTTTCGATTAATAGAATTCGATATTAGAACACTCGAAATTTTGAAAGTTCGGTGTTCTAATATAGACCCAATAATCACAGGTCTCATAATTATCTTTAAACCCTATCATAACACCTCCACCTGATTTTTTGTTAGAATGTCTGTTACAGTAAAAACATTTATACCCTGATAGAACAAGTCATTGTTCTTTAGCCATGTTTCACAAATAATAACAACATCAGGCTTGTGGGAATGTAATACATTTTCCAATAAAAATAATTTTATTATTAATGCTTCTAGCATTAATAACCATAAGAGCTACATCAAATGTTGCTATCTGTGAACTGTTAAATTTTTGACCTGGCAAAAATCCTGCCTAGTATTTGTCAAATATTGTAAAACATCTGCTGCAAAAATTCTCTTCCATGATCTTGACAAATGCACGCCATCCTGTTTAAACACATGTGCCCAAAACTAGGCTTGGATGCTCTACACAGTTCCAGTTGTTAAAACAGGAAATTTTTTCCATGTAAGTATTTACCCAAAAAAATCTTTTCATTCACCAATATCCTTTCTATAGGTGATTTGTGAAAAAAACGTCCTAACACCAGTACAAGCAATACTATCTAAGAGGGCTCTCAGTTCCCTACCAACAGTCAGAGAATCCTTGCGGATGACACCATTTGTACCAACATGAATAAAAATGGATTCGTACTTCCTTACATTAAGGCGTTCCTTGGCTTGTTTCACATCTTCTATTTTTGCTCCTGGCAAGCATAACACTATTCAATGTTCATTATCTTCTCTCCAGATATAAGTATCAGTTCCTCTAATAATTGAATCTCCAATTACAAGAATATCTTCACTGCCATCTCTGAAGAATCTTCAGCTTTTAATACAGTAATATCTGCTCCGTCAATTGTTACTAAGGATAGATCTTCATCACCATTAATCTTATTAATCCTACTGTTTTCACTGTGTATTAAATTCTCATCCAGCTGGCACTGTAAATCCACAGCTTGAGCCACGCAGTCAACATCTGTCTTTCTCTTCCTTTTTCTAACAGTATTGTTCTTCAATCCTTCCATGTTCAATTTTGATTTCTTCATTTTCACCTGCCCCTTGCTCTTTTTTCTACCTTCTCTGTTGGAAAAACAATGCCTTCTTCTGTAGACTGAAGGTTTTCTGGTAGAAAAATATCATCATTCCCTGTAACTTGTGTGTTATATAACAAAGTGGTGTCCTTTTTACTACCTATTTTCTTTCCTTTACAGTCATTAATCAGTTTCTTTTTCTTCCTTATTTGTTGAGAACTTCTTCCTTTCTTTCTATTATGTTTCCTTCTAAACAAACTGGATCCTCAGATTGCTGAATACTTGCATCCAGAATTCCAGAGTTGTCAGCAGTATCGTGTTGTTTCATATGGGTTGAATGATCTTTGCAGACAACAGATGCATCATTTCCTAAATGTGTTCTATTTGTTCTACGCCTAATATTATTTAGTTCATCAGTCCAGTCATTAATATATGAAACAACAGTTCCCCAAGTCATCCCAAGTGCACAAGTACAATCATCATCATTAAGTCTAGATTTACTTCTAACAATGGAAAGCAAATCATCCAACCTTTGACACGAGGAACACAGATCGCCAGTGTTGTCAGCTGTTACCTTTAAATATGCATAGCATTTATTACACTGTACAAGATATTTATGCATTAGCAAATCACTAATTGCATACTCATTTAAGGAATCCATGTTCAACTTTAAATGAATAAAATATTGTAAAAGAAAAAAATAATCAAAATCGGTTACCATATAATTCAAAGAGAACTTAAATCAACTTCTGTAACAAAAAAAAATCACACCAGCAATATATAACTAAATACTAAATTATGTACAATATAATTGTTCTAACCGTACAAGTTCTGCAAGCCAGACAAAAGTTGTAATTACTTTACATCACTCACTATCACTCGCAGTCACACTTCTTTTTAACAGTAATGATCAATAAATCACAAACCAAGATAGGATTGTCTAGATATGCTCAGGATTCATGCTGTAGGTGGATTGGACACTCTAAATTGGACCTAGGTGTGAGTGCGTGCGTGTGTGTGCCTTCTGTGGAAGGTTGGGCTAGCAACTCAACACCATAAAACTCCACTGCCAATCATGAGCGGACAGGTGATCCGCTGTGGTGACTGCTAACTGGGAAAAAGCCAAAAGAAGAAGATATGCTCAGGATTTTCCTCTCTGCAGTCTGTGTGAATTTATAGCTGTCTAAGCCCCTTGGGTGAATAGAACTTGCCTGTTTAAAATCTATCCCTTTCTGACAACCAACGGTGAAATTAAATGTGAAACAACACAATATGAATCAAAGTAAGTCTTGTTAACAAGCTATCCCTTCCTACCTACAAACAGTTAAAAACAGTGATAACAAGGACAATATAAATTCAAGTAAAACTTCTCTAACCACTTAACTTTACAGTAAATCACAAACCAAGGTAGGATTTAGATATGCTCAGGATATATAACATTACTTAATTAAATACTGGAGACAGACCAGTCTGTCCGCTGAATGGATTTGCATGTAGATATCAACAAAATAGTTTTACTAAAGTATATCAAGGGCAAAATATGCAGTGTTCGACAGCAATGTAGGATGATACCTGAGAAAATGTATTTATATTCCATGCCTTTAAAGACTGCACATGCATAAACCAGTGGCCTTGCATTTGTATTTCATACATGACAGAAGTACAGTATTAGGGTTGATTTTCCATTTAGTAATATCCTTGTCATGTAGAATTTATGTCATACTATTACCCAGAATCCCATGTTGATGCACAAGTGTACCTGCACTTCTTGTATGAAACTCCAACAACGTAAATTGTATGGCTGAAAGAGCAATTTTGTCAAAGGGCTTCTTAATTATCAAGCATTCAGCTAGACTTATGAATTTTAAAGAGAACAAGCATTGCACATTGCTTGTCGTTTCTTAAAAAGGTGCACTGTGCTATTCTGCCTGCTTATTGACAGTGTTCTTGTTACAAGAAGACAATTAAAATGTCATTTTGGTGTGCAGGCTTCTAGCAGCAGCTTTTCTAGAACTTGTCATTTCAGTGTCAGCCTGCTGTTAACCTCAGAAGCTTACATTAAATAGAAACACAAGTCTGAATTGTTTTTATGTCTTTCACAAAATATGTTTTTCCTTGAGTTGCAGACTATTTAGGACAGTTTCTTTCTGTTGATACATGCTGTGTTGTTAGTGCATCTCAAAGAATATTCTGGCAATTTTAAAATCCATTTTTCTCTTACCTCCTGCTGTAGTGCACTCATGTACTGTTCCATGTATCAGACTTTTTACATTACATGACAGTTTTTCTAGCTACCATTTGAACTGTCTCCATGTTTACACATTGTAGCAATTACATGTAGATATTAATGGGAATAAAATATCCACAAAAATAGTTTCAGCAAATGTTATTCCCAGTAGTTGTACCGGCCTTTTACCTGCATTCTAATGTCTTCTCACATGTCAAGGGTAATTGATAGGGATTGTACCCTTGATTGACCAACTTTGTCAGCTTGCACACTGGTGTCCTCTTATAAAAATCGGATCATATCCATGTCAGAGTCTGAGGCAAGGTTCTGGATATCTGAGTGGGAATCCCTCACAAGCGCATTAGCATGTAAGGTTTTCATTTTTTGTAGGTAAACAAGTCCACTACAGTAGCAATCGTGTAATTATATAGAGTATGTATAACATGTTAGCGTCACTAAAAAGGTTATTACGCTCTACCTCTAACTCCCCCCACCCCCACCCAAAAAATGCACAGGTTTGAAAGTTTATAATTACATCTTGTGGGGAAGCATGGCCCATCACAGTCCAATGTGCCTTCCTTTATTTTGTAACTTTTTTCCCATTCCATAAGAGAGTAAAAATTGTGCTTTGCTAATACATAAGCATGTAATGTAGAGCGCTGACATCATCTAAGCCATTTGCAATTCACCTTGCATTATGTCTCCATGCAGTAGTAGCTTCCACACTTTGTCATACAGATATTATGAGGTATCATCTGTTAGCTACAATGATTTTTAAATCTTCTCCCTCTTGTGGCTGCTAGGTCTTTATGACTCACTTGCAAAACAGGCCAGCTTGTGCTACCAGGAATGCTACATCTAAACTAGCCTTGTATTTTTTTATTTTTTAACACTCCACCCACTATTTTGCATTCTCCATTATCCTACATCTTGCCATGATTTGCTTTTCAAGGAAATGAGGTCATTTTTATTTACTTTACATGGTCTCGCCTGTAAATATTTGTTATACATGCTGATACTCAACTCCCTGCAGTGCAATTGTGGAATGCATTGATTGTCAGTGGACTTACATTTATTGAAAGAACATTATTGAAGGCTGGTGTAATTTGCTGTAATTTAATATTGATGTAAAACAAACCAAGTACAAAAGGAACACTTAGTGGAGACAAAAAGCCACTGTACACCTGTGAGCATCATAATTATGGCTTAAATTTTTCTAAAGATAACTGCCAAATGAGTTTACTTGGTTGGCACCAAATAGTCACCGAACCATAGCAAAGACCTATAGTAAGCACACGTTATGTTTAGTAGGATAGAACATTTTTAGAGAATTTCTGTTCTTTGCAAGAAGGAACCCTTTTTGGATTTAAATAGGATCAGTTTATTATATTCTTGTGTTGGGCTGGAGCTCTTTGTTCTTTTTATTGCAGTATTTCTCTAGTATTTCCATATCACTTAATTATTTGAGTTTAAGAGGTACTACTATTCAATAAACTCCTTGTTATTTTTTTATTTTTTTTTTTTTATTGCAAGTGTAATGTCAGATCTAGCAGTGTATGGAAAGAGACGTTTCTGAATAAAAAAGGGCAGTACATTTCAACTTCTTGGAAGGTTTGCCTCCATGGAACCGTTAACTGAGTTGTTAGGTAGCTTTCTTTTTTTCTCCACCTGGTTATATTTATCTCATCTTCACTAACTTGTGGCAATTAACTGCCTATCCCCAACTTCTGCGGTTTCTGTTCATTCTCCATTTTACTGTTAACTTTCGTATTTTGCAGTACAGGCTGGCCACTTCCTCTCAGTTCTGACATACAGATAGCAAGTAGCAAATGGTGAAGCAGAGACAGACAAGGCAGATATTGTAATCTTTGCTTGCTTACATACTTACATGTAGGTGAACTGTACCTGCTAGGGCATTTTTTCAGTTATGACTTAGTAACAATAAATGTTTATCAGAACAACACAAAAAAACATAAAATCATAAAAACAAAAAATAATAACTAATACTGTCATAAATAAAGTTAATGTCTTGCAGAATAGAGACCGGCTGAGCAAACTACACATTTAAAAGCAGTTTCCTCTTCCATAAACATTTTAAGGTGGTGTAAGGGTTAGAGGTTCAATAAATAGGGCAGGAAATACGTTTGGGCCTCCAATGTAAATGTCTTCTAATATTGCATTTAAAAAAAAATAAATAAAACGATCTTGTTGTTTGAATTGGTCATCTTCTGGTTTTTGTATTCTATATAAGTATTAAATGATACGTTCCAGTGATTATAACAATGTAGAACTGTGATGATGAGAATAGCAGTTTCCTTTCTTAGCTGGTTAGCATACCTTCGTTGTGTTACATGATCAGTATCTACCAATTTATGTAATTACAGTGACAATGACAACAATGGTATCCAATGGTGTCTTCTGTACTTTGAAAGGAGGCCATTTTCCAAAATCTTTTATGTAAGAGGAAACTACTTGTAAACATACGTCTTAACCTCTTAAAGCAAGAAATCTGGACAAAGCCATAAGTAATGGGAGGACAAAGGCCCCAAAATAGGGACAATTTCAAAATATTGCTCTTGCAAACATAGAAAGTTGATAGAATAACAGGTTTTGCATTAGCATAGATTTTCTGAAGGGTATGAAGTCTGAAACTTAAATGCCTGTCATTATTTCCATACTTCAGTCTTTAATGATTTGCCAGAAAACCACAATGTCATGAAAAATGGACCAAAATGTGAGACAAAAATTCTAGAAATTCCTGGAAAATCTGTACAGTTGAGAGGCCTGCTTCTATATGTGTAGGCACTACCATGTAAATACAACAGTAGTTTGCTCAAATATTCTGTACTGTGCAAGACATCAGCTTTATTTACTACAGTAGTAGTTATTTTTTATTTTTGCCATTTTATGTTTTTGTGTTGTTCTGATATCCATCAATTCTGCTTGAGAAGAGTGACAAAGAGCTTTTTAAGTTTGCCCACTTAGGTGTATATGGCTAGGCATGTTATGGGTTCCAGTGTTCCTATGTCCCGAATATAAGAAGTTAAATCTCAGGAAAAGACTAAGACAACAAAACAGACCTATGCCACATTAAAAGAAAAAAAAACTAATGTTATACTTCAAGCCAGTCACCAGTACTTGCAGGCTGTTAATCTGTATGCAGTTACCCAAACATGAAACTGTTCTTCATTTCCATGTTTGTATGCATTTGTTTACTGGGGATAGCACTGACCATTTCTGACCAATTCCAGTCTAATTTTTAGTCTTTATATGTATTATCCTGATTTTTCATCATTTTGAAATTATAATTGATATTGTTTATGTTTTATATGTTGAAATAAATCTGAACATGTTGAAACCATGCTATTACATGGCTGAAAAGGGTGAGCTGTGATGAAGCAACTTACTCAGATAACACATGAATTAAAACATGAACACCTAGAATTCTAGCAGTAGATTTGGTTCATCTTTCATAACAGCAGATTTCTACATCATGAGATACATGGGAGACACATTTCTGTTTGTCAGCAACTTGAATATTATTGAGATGTAGTCTGCTGGTAGCATAGTTAAAATAGAAACACTTGAAGAACGCAGTATAGTTGTACTTCATAGAAAGATGGAAAGAAACAAGCAATGCCTTGGCCTAGCTACCCTGGTTAACAACCATCCTTTGGAGCAATTTGCATTGCTGTCCATATTGTGTTCAGCTTAGTCTTTGTCTACAGTAAAGATTTAGGTCATTTCATTACTGCATTGCAATCTCCTATCATCACTGAATTCAGTATGCTTTATAGAAGACGGTTCTATGTATCTACAGCCTACTATAAATGTACTTTGGCAGATCCCTCCTGAATCTTTCTCTCTCAATGATCAAAATATGGCCTATTATTCTTATGTATTTTATACTTTCAAAAATGCTTTATCATCTATTTCAGCTTTATTTATGCAATTATGGACTAAGCACATTTATAAGCTAAAATACAATAAAATAGCAGACAAATCAGAAAAAATATAAGGTATAGTACAGTGATAGCTAAGCAGAGAACACTGTCTTTCTGGATCATCCATAAAGTCTAGGTCAGAAAGATTTGTAAGTTCATAGGTGTATGCTAGGCTAATGACCAGTAGAGCCTTTTTACGCCTAGTCATGCATTCCATATTTCTGATAGGTTCTGGTGCCCTTGATGAGTGTAAACATTTTTCATAGGTGCCAATTCAAACCAGGGATGTTCCCCATCCAATTGTCCAAGTTACACTTGAATTGGATTAGGGAGGAACTCTGCTTCACATGAATGGGAAACATGTTCCAAATAAGGGGTAGTCTCTTGGATACATGCCTGTCCCTCCAGCAGGTCCTATTATGTCCTTTTTAGGTGGCCTTCAGAGGCAAAGAAAATGGGATAGAGTAGAACACTTCTGAAGTCGAAGATGTGGGCCTTAATGGGAAAGGTATGGGACTCCGATGTTTCCAGCCATGCTACTGCTGCTGCTGCAACTGCCAACAGCCCCAGGGTGGTAAATCACAGTACACAAAATCGGCAATGAGGGACGCTCATCTGTTTCAGGTAAGAGGGAGTCATGTTGTATAGGGCCCAAAAATGTCATCCTTTTGCACTTTACTAACTTTTGTAATATATTTATAAATCTTTTATATTTTTATCTTTTTTCTTACATAAAAGTTTTGATCAACCATTTCCTTTACCTTTCATAAATCTTCTTGTGTAGACCATATACTTTCTTGTTAGCCATCTTTTGAACAGCTTTGGCGCTATTTTGGTCCTTGTAAAGATGGAGCCTCAGGAACTGTGCACATTCCTCAAGAAAGTATGTCATCATTGAAATGTGGCCTTTAACACCACTACAGAGTACTAACATTTGCCAGGTAATTCCCCTTTATGGAAGGGGTTAACCAAGCCAGTTGAGTCTTAATTATAAGCTCCAGTTTCTTAACAATTGCCCTCTGGTTGAATGTAGATGCCAAGTTAAGGAAGAACAGTTCAGTCTTTGTCTCAGACAAAGCGGTGAATTGTCCTTCATTTGAATCCAGAAGCTAAGTTAAGGTAGAGTAGAACAGACTTTGTTTCACAGGTAAGAGTGACTGTCCATGCTTTGACTCTAGATGCCAGATTAAGTAGAAAAAGTACATGTCTGTTTCACAGAAAACATTGAGGCAACCTTTATGAGGCCTTGAACCCATTTTAGCCTCTGTGACTTTGCTGTTTTAACTGTGTTTTTGTTTTGTATCCTGGGCCAACCACTTCAGGTTATTTCCTGTTGTTGCAAGTGAGCCAGGAGACATTAGTAGACTTTGCAATTAGTTTCTTTGGCATTTTAAACTTAGCAGTGTGTCTAAATTTTTCCCTTTATTGCAGGAGACATTATCAAGGATGTAGATTATAGTGGTTACTTACAAGGTGTAAATGATTTCTTGATTCACTTACCTTGTCATTCCTATGTTCCTGTCTAGTGATTCCCATATCTCTCATAGTTTTATATAGCATCAACTATTTATTTATTCATTCATTTATTAGTTTTAGTGATCATAATGTCCAGCTGAGCTAGGCCCACTGATATGGATGTGGGAAAGAACTTCACAATTGCAACCATTTAAAACTGATACTGTTATGTCAGTAATTACTAAAACTGGTACAAAATCCTAACAAAAGAGACTAAATGTTTTTTCTCGATTTATATAAATAGGTGGTTTATGCATGCATGCATACATTGTATCAATCCGGGTAATGAATGCTCAGGCACCCTAGTTAAATAAAGCCAAAGCATGAGATTCAGTAAGAGAGATTCTCTCCACCCATGCTAATAAATAAAGCAAGATAATCAATTAGTGCGAAAGAGGGAGAAAATCTCTAATTAAGAGACAAAGTAAAGCCACAAATGGACCACTTTACATGTTACAGACAGTTCTAGAAGAAAACATTGAGAGAGCAGTTCCTGAGTCCTATTAGAGCCCTCTTAAGCTTCCTATAATGTAGAAACCTTAGGTGGTAAGGATTCTGTGTTGTGATAATCCTTTTTGAATTCCAGGAACTGTCTTAAAGACCAAATTGTATATGAAGAATTGTAGTAGCTGTAACTTAAAATATTCACCGAGTGTAGACATTGAAATGCTATTCTTATGTCTCCTGCTGTGCACCAGACACTGCTTGTTGTTTAAACCATGAGGTATGTGTGAAAGTTGTGTGTCATGTTTACTGTTATTTACAGCTTTGCCCTCACCAAGGGGGTCACTACTTTTTAAGTAGGAATTGTGCTTCTTTGTTTTTTAGCTTATTATTGTTGTGTTTTAACTTTTAAATGAATAGTGATTGAGTATCTGCTAATATAGTTGCCTTTTTAATTAAACAGTCTCTGTGATTTCAGTGAGCAAACCATTTGTAATCTTTTGGTATCAAGCCCTGAACATGTCTGAAGAAAGATCCATGCTGAATCAGTACATTTTCCTGGCTTTCAGATAGTAAAGTAAGTGAAGAAATAAATGAATAAAGTGTTCATTCAGAAAAACAGCAACCTCACTTTTTCAAAAGATAATGCCTTTCTCTGGGTGTCATTCTCCTGCCCCCAACTCCCACTCATAGGTTCATAGGTTTATAAGTAGGTACTAGGCTATCGGCCCTGGGGCCTATACAAGCCCAGCCAAAAAGGTACCCTGGCTTTTGCCACCCAAGAAAATTATTTTCCTGTGCCACTGTCGAGCAGAGCCACAGTGGTGATTTCCAGGGTGAATTTCCTATTTCCCATCCAATCATCAAGATTTTTCTTGAAGAGTGCTAATGAGGAGCTTTGTTTGATATAGATAGGTAGTTTATTCCAGAGTATGGGAAGTCTCTGGGACAGGAATCTATCCCTCCGGCATGGTCTGTTTATTGTGGTGACAAGGTTTAGGTCCCTAGAGCATGTAGCTCAAAGGGATTGGGATTTCTTTAAGTGGAGCATGTCCAACAGCTCTGGGTTTGACATAGTTTTGTATGTTAGGCAGAGATCACCTCTGAGTAGGCGATATTTCCTGTTGATTTCACAAAGTGGTTTCTCCATGTAAATCATCTGAAATATATATTGCGGTGTCTCTGCCAAGATTTCCATTGCCTAATGTGCTATTTTTGTTTGCATTTTTCTTAAAAAGATGTATGACATTGCATTTCCTATAATATTAAATCTAAATTTCCACACTTTAAACCATTTTCTGCAGTTTGCTATAACTGATTTAATTTTCTGCAGTCTACCCCATGCATTCCATAGGGAGGATTGTTTTGTAGTTCTGCTACCATGGTCAGAAACATGCCAAATGACATCATTCCGAATGACAGTATCCTGCTGACATCAGCTGAACTGTGAATGTACAGAAATGTATAAGATAATGTAGCATTATGTAAGTGGCACTCAGTTTTCCTCTGGGGATATCTGAGATCACTTGTTCATTATTTCAGCCACATGCCAAGTTTCTCCGACTTAAAAATGTACACATGTCCATTTCAACACATGCGACTGATACTTTCAACAGCTGTCCAAAGTATGCTTGGACATGTGATTACTGAACATTTTGTGTACTGATAAAGAATGTTTCTTGCCACAAAAAGCTTTAGCTGACAGTATAACAGACCTTGGAAACTACAGACCATAACGTCACTAATCTCAAGCCATGGAAAGAATTATCATGGAGATGATCAATAGAGATAGAGTAAACTTCCAGACACTGGACCCAACCCAGTTTGGTTTCATCAAGGGCAGATTATGCCCACTCCACTCAACCTGGTGGACTTCACCAAAGCAATGGATGAGGGCAAAATGATTCAAGCTGCCTACCTTGACCTGGCCAAGGCATTTGACACAATACCCCACTTGGGTATTGTTGACAAACTCAAGAGGTTATATACAAACCCATTTGTCATCCAGTGGATAGCCAACTGCCTCACAGACAGGACCCAGGAAGTTAGAATTGGGGAGCCCACCTCTAGAAAGAGGCCAGCAACAAGTGGAGTCCCTCAGGGAACAGTCCTTGGACCCCTCCTTCTTGGCATTTACTTCTCAGAAGTCAAGGCCAATGTCAGTGGTCTGTGGCTAACTAAATTTGGAGATGGTTGCAAATTAGGAGCTGTCATTGAATCCCACACTGACACAACTGTTCTCTAGGAGGGAGTGACACAGACAAACAACTGGTTTCAGAGCAATGGACTAAAATTAAATGACAAGAAATGCATAATAGTATCCTTTGGGAAGTCATCTATCCCTGGTAATTATCATATTGACAACACACCCCTTAGAGTTTATCCAGTAGTCAAGGACTTAGGGATATACATAGATAGTAATCTAGTCTTTGACCATCACATGTCTACAGTGGTGAGAAAATCATTCTATGTTGCAAACTTATAAACAAAGGTATGACATCTAAGTCCAAGGAAGTCATTGTTCCACTGTATTCTGCATTCATCAGATCTATCATTGAGTACAATCCCCCTTTGGTATGTACCTAACCAGGCATATCCAACAATTGGAATGGCCACAGAAGTTCTTCACTAAAAGAGTACAGGGTGTAAGTAAAATGTCCTGTGCAGACCGCTTCAGGGCCTTATCCCTGTATTCTGTCTCCTACATGCTTTTGAGGGGAGATCTATGACTGACATATAGGGCATTGTCAGACCCCACTTTGATGAGCCTCCTGCATATCCATAATACAAACAGCACCAGAATTACCCATTCTAAAGACTTAAACCTTGCCTGTGATATAAATAGGACCTGCTGGAGAGACAGGTATGTGTCCCAGAGACTACTCCATCTGTGGAGCAGGCTCCCCATCCATGTGAAGCAGAGTTTCTCCCCAACCCAATTCAAGTGTAACTCAGACAACTGGATGGGAAATTGGAAATTCATCCCTGGTTTGGCACCTTTATCTCTAACGGACACAGGCAACCTGTAAATGGTTTATCTCCCAGGCCCATGCTTACACTTATCAAGGGTATCAGAACTTGTCAGAGATTTGGGATGCATGACTAGGCTTAAAAAGGCTCTTGTGGTCATTAACCTAGTAAACACCTATGAACCTATGAGACGTCCTACACAGGCATCAGCCATCTCATGCATATTCACAATGTGAGTTTAATACACACCCCAGATGTAGTTTTTTTTATGTTTGCTGGTCACTGGCCATAGGCATTATAAAAGTGTAATTTTTAAATGATGTTTTTCACCTTGCTTCTTTATTTGTCTTACAACTCCAGATCCCTGCTGTTTTCATTGGATAGTTAATAGACACTCATAATGTCGAGCCTAGAAGACTGCTGCCATCCTCTCATGTTTGCTACATTTGGAGAAAAACGAGAAGGTGGAATACATTTATAGTGAGCTAGCTGTTCCTTGGATATGCATGGGTAAATGTAGATATCTGTATTAAAGTGGGAGGCAGACAAAATATTCAGGTTGCATTAGGGTACTGTACCCTTTAGGTGGCTGAGTAGTAAGTTATAAGCATAAGAATGTTAGCTGGAGAAATTAGTGTTAAGAAGTGGATGGCACAGTGGTGCAGCAGTTAGCATTGTCGCCTCACAGCAAGAGGTTCTCTGGTTTGAGTCTCGGCTGGGGTGTCCTCCCTGCATTCACATGGATTTCCTCTGGGTGCTCCAGATTCCAAAGACATGCAGCTGGAGCATTTCTCCCTGGGCCTCCACTGAAAAATGGACTCTGTCCCAGTCGGACTTTCCCAGTAAACCAATGTTAAATAGGTAAATAAAGTGTTGTTGTAAAAGTAGAGCATATAGTAGTAGTTATGTGATACTTAGACTCTGTATAGTATGTTGCACTTCACTGTTTATTACTAAGGCTCAAATATACACATGTATATAAATAGAGAGATGGAAATAGTTTAGGTGTGTGGGGACTTGCCCCCTCAAAAAAATGTTTCTGCATTTTTAGAATTTCAAAGTGTCAGTGTCTTTCTTTAACAACAACTGCTGAAGATTTTGAGATCAAATAATCATGTGTCAATTAAATGAGACCCCTTAAAACTATTTGCTTGCCTTCAGTTTTAGTCACTTACTTCTTACCAGCATATTGTTACTTTTGGTATTATTTGAGTTACTTTGTTTTATAACATTTTGTAACAATATTCTGAAATATTCTGTATTGTATGCATGACAAAATGAAACTTTCATTTCTTTGCTATATATGTGTAATGAAAATAATTATACAAGATTTGCAGTTAATAGCACCATTTAGCAGGATGTGCCCAGTAGCTGAGTAAGGCTACTGAGGCTGTTTCTAGACCCGGGCAAACAGAGCAGTTCCCCTGGGTTCTAGAGTGGCTGTCACACAAAAAAAGACAGCAGGCCATGAACAATTTGAGGAGAGGGAACTCTTTTTTTCTGCTTCCACTATGAGTGAGTGAAAGTGAATGCACTGAATATCAGAATCTCCAAACTGCATTCATAAAAATAAAAAAGGCAAAAAAACTAACTTTTTTAAGTGTATTTCTGGAGGGGGGGGGGGGGGGAGTCCTCCATGCACTCCCTGATGTGCCTGATGGGCAAGTGTCCCACACCCTCAGAACCTATGTATACCAACTCCATGGTTGCACCAACTCAAAAATGGAGGAAATTCCCCCCAAAAAGGGAATCACCTCCAGCACAACTCACTGATCGTGATTTCATATGGAAAAACTCCAGTTGTAAATGAACTGATCCTCAGGCAATTGAAGCTTGAATGCTCAGTTTTCAGCTTCCAGTGGGGTAGCACTTTTTTCTAGAATTTGCTTTGAGAAGAAAATGACCTGGATTGGTTCCGAATGTTTTCTAACCTGTGCTTATAAACCTGTACTGTACAACGCCTTTTCATGTATGCTGTCTACCCAGAATTCTTCAACAGTGTAGTTTGGAATAATTGTTGATCTGTGCATGCAAGAATGAAGTAATGGCAATAAATTGCTGCACACTGAATTATTCTCATTTGCCGTAGCAGTTTGTGAATAAGATGTTTTCTCCTAAGTACTATATAAATGGTTACCCCTGTTTAGCAATAGTTTTCTCATTATGAATTAAGCATGTCATGGCTGTTTATAATTTGCACACGTGATTAAAGGCATGTTAGAGTAGTGTGTAATGTATGTCCTGTAAGGCCTTTTAAAAGAAACAAATATCACTGGTAGGAGAGGCCTGATGCCTGAACAGAAGCCTATTATCATTTAGTTGTTGTTCAATATTTTAATAAAGGCCATTGATTTATGGCAATTAAAGTAATGAAATTCCAGTCTCTTGAGCTGGAAGCCTGAAAAATGTTCCAATAATTGCATCTGTAAATTTCAGAATGCAAACTTTATTTTTTTAATTAGTATTTGCAATCATTTAAAATGTAGCAACCAGGTAAAGAAATGTGAGCAAAGAGCAGAAACAAGAGGGAAAAAGTGTTTGTCTTCTATACTGAAAGTATAAATTCCATAAAATTATTTATGTATTGCAGCTGCTCAAACACTTCCAAGTTCTGTGGCACATTAGAGGCTGTAATTATGAAAATGGAGTGCTGGTCAGAAGCTATCTCAACAGTTTTGTTTTCATTTATTTATATATGTATGTAAAACAGATTACAAAGAGATGACAAACTAGGTGTTTAGAATATATAGGTTCATAGTTAAGTGTTAGAAAATCGGTCTGTAGACGATTACAAGCCGAGCCAATAACCCATATTCAAAAGTTCTCTCCAGCATTAAAGTGGAAACTATAAGATGAACTTGGGAGAATTTGAGGCCTGCCATCCAGTTCTCTTGGCATATTTTGATGGTGGCAAGGGTGCTTCTGCACTTGCCACATAATGGAAGTTGTACCAGAGGTGGGGGGTAGGTTAGGTTTATGAATCTGTCAGTCCAACATGTCTCTCTTATCTGTTGATGAAGGTTTAGTTCCTTTAACCTAGTATTTGAGGAACCGTTTGTTCTGTGAAGGAATAGATGATCAAAGAGGGTTTGATCTTTCAAGGCTAAAAATGGTAGACACAGATCCTCATGCAGGAAACTATAAGAAACTGAGCATAGCGGTCTGTCTGAAGTTTTTTGAGGCCACTTATCTTTTTAGTTAGGAAGCTCTGGGGGGGGGGGGTCTCTCAACTTCAGTAATATATTTTGACAGGGGCATGCCAAAAAGGCAGAGGTATAGTTAAGATGGGGCAAAGGCAGTAACTGCCCTGAATGTAATGTGACAGGGAGTGAGATTGGCAGATGCCATTCAGGTAGTAGTATAGTACCAGCATTCAGAAATGAAAAACAAATGTTGCTACATCATTTGCAGTCAGGGCTGAAATGTTCCAACTGTGGTATTTGCATTGTAGCAAGTCATTTATTACAATTTTAGCAAGTAACTTGCTTCAGTTTTTAAAAACATGCAAGACTTTTTTTTAAAAGGGACACCATATCTGGGAGATGCACAGGGTACCAGAAAAGCTATCTGCAATTCTACCTGAAGTGGTTTTAGATGAGCCACACAGAAGGCTTGCCTAACTATTCTGGTGACATGATGGTCAAAAGATAAGTAAATATCAATAAGAATGCCTGTATCTCTTATGACAGTATCTGCTAAATTTGTGTGTCTCCTATATGGTATGGGAAATGTTTTACTTATCAAAATTAACTAAACTACTTTTTTCACATTTAATTTGAGACCATTGTCTTTACATTAGTTGTTAACATGGGGGTTGGAAGCTAGTGTAATGGTTAAAGTTTTTTCTTCACAGTCACTAGATACAGAGTTTGATTCTCAACTTTGAAAGGAGAATTGGCTAGAATTAAAACGGCCCACAAGGGCAGGTAGTATTTGCTGAAACAATTGTGAATCAGTGGAAGACTGAAAAACAACTTCCAGTTTACACTGAAAGTGAGGAGTGTTTGCCTGAAGGCCTAAAAAGGTCTGTATACTGTAATAGATGCTAAATAGGAGAGGGTCACACTGAACCCTGCAGTACACCACTGGTAACATTTTTTTTTTTTGTAGTTCACTGAATTCATTTCCAGTGAAACAGTATTTCAGTTTGCTTGCATGGGCATATATTCACAGAGCTGCATAGAGGAATATCACCGGGATGGCAACAACATACCTTCAGTTTAAATTATTGGTATGTGTCATAAATTTATCACAAAAAATACAAAGATAGCTGTGATGTAATAGCATAAAATAATATAATAAAAATCTTGCAGTTTTACAGAAAATATATCTGAATGGTGCATTCAGCAGATTTTCTGTATTAACTGATTCAGATTTATGTATTTAATTACCTTACAGGATAATCCGGTAAATAAACTGGCCTGGTTGATTATTTTCAGATTGCTCTTGACAAAATGTAAAAACAAATAACACAATAATATGTAATGATAAAAATGTCAGGAAATAACTTGTCTGGTGATGCCTAGGAGGTGAGAATTGCAATAATATAACTAATGTAAGTTAAATAAGAGCATTGGTTAAGGGGAAAAAAACTGTCAGAGATGTGGCAAGCAACTAAAGCCCTTAAAAACATCAGTGAAACATAAAAGATTTGTCCAGTCTTATTCACTGTAAAGCCTTTAAGGTAATTATAATTAATTAGAAGACTGTGTGTGGTAATGGGGACTTTGCCCCTATAGAAAAACATTCTCTAATTTTCTTTTTCATAGTGTCTCTCCATATCTTGTTTGGGCATTCTGATTTATTTGTCATAAAATTTAAGGTCAAGACTGTTATAGAATCTCAACTTTAATTGCACAACTAAGGCTAAGGGCCTAATTTATTTATAGGTTAAGCTGAATTTTAAAGCAATTTCATATCTGTATTTAATTGTACGAGTCAGGAGGTGTACTCCACTGATTTCAGTTAAACTAGTCTGGGAAATTTCTTAACCTAGGAGTTCATAAAGTTACAAGACATCACTGCTTGGGTGGCATAGAGTTATAAAGCCTGACTATGACCAAGCGACCTGGGTTTGATTAGCAGCTCAGACAACTGATTGAATGGCAGGGGAGGATGGGTGTGCCTATCCTGGGAGGAGGGCAATGATGTCTGCGTCTCCTGTGATGATCCCTGATGGAGGCTTGGGACAGTGTCGGGAGGAGGCGTGGTCCAAAATGAGGCAGGGTACACCAGGCTGAGCTGTCATGTAGGTGGGATAATGCACTACAATGTCACCATTGCATTCCCACCCCACAGATGTAACTGTGTCACTGTGAGGAAGGGGAGGAGTAGGTATTTCATACAAGAAACCTCCCCTTGATGGAAAACAGAGATAGCTGAGCACCTTGGATACCCTTAGGATCTATAGTTGGCATCAGCATACTAGAGAAAGTCCAGTGGGTAAGGAGATTGACTAGTAGACCCAATGTGGATGTGGTTCACTGGGGTGCCAGGCCAATAACATGAAGGAAAGGGGACATAAAAAAAGTTATAAGACATCAGGCAGGGATAAGAAGGCCATTTCACCTGTAACGGTTGTTTACGATAGTTAGGGTTCAGGACAGATGAAAAACATAATTAACTAACTTATAAGAATATTTTTGCCAGGTTGCTTCTTGAGGAAAGGGGTTTAATAATAATAAGGAAATGTAAATAACTGCTGTGACTGCTCTTGTAAATATTTATGCAATAAATCTGTGGGCTTTGCTTTGTGAGATTTCAGTGCCTACATTTATAAGCTGAGTAATAAAATATATCCATGCTTATAAGCTATCAAACAAATTTAAGAAGATTGTGAGACTGGACATCAGCATGGACACTTTTATTTATAATACTTTTGTTTTCTCAATTAACTTATTTTATCATGCTAGTATCGTTAACATTTTAAGTGAACATGAGTCTCTTCCTAAACCACTGATTTTGCTGACTATTTTGCTAATTATTTGTCATTGATGGCCACCACTACAATTCCATTTATGTTTACCATCACTGTTGTACGTTTTTATCCTTTAGAAGAATTTTAACATTTGTTTATGTTCATTTAAATATAATGTTTATATTGTAGGTTAATATTTTACCACTGTTTTATTAAAAAAGTATATTTGATTAGTGTTGCAGACCCTGGCTCTAACAAGGTTTCCTAGATATAAACCTCTCACAAGAAGAGGAAGTGTGATAGAAATGTTCAGTCAAATGGTGATCAATCTACAGCAATGAAAAGATCTCCTAGAATCCATCAGTAAGACTTACAAGTTCACGTTGCTGCTACTATAGCTATACGGTGCAGTAGGAGGCACTTATTTATGGAAGACAACTTGTTACATTATTAAAAGCATCTGCAGACCTAAACCTAATGCATCTGGCTCATTGAGTTCTTTGAAAGCAATGCAGAGCCTCTAAGGATGGGCATTCAGCCTTTGAAATGCGTATTTGCTTAAATGTGAAACGTTTTAATGGCTATATCTTAAGATTCTGGTCCAGCAACTTACCATAGATAGCACTCAGACTACAGCTTTACCATGTTCTGTTTGGTGTTAGGATAAGTGCTTTACAAAGTTGCTGTCATAAAAAGCTTTGTGATAAGGCTTATGTATGCCAGTTGTATTTCCAGTAGCTATCATTTGAAGTGAGAGTGACTGACTTTTGGTGTATTGTTATATTAAGCAACAACTGAGACTGAGAGAAGGACATGGAGACAGACAGAGAAACTTTTGCATTTTAATGTTCAATGACTCCTCCAAGTCTACGACTGCAGTATTTTGCTGACACGCTTTCACAGAAAGCTTTCAGGCTAGACATTAAATGACTACACATTGTGGCCACATTAATTTAATTGGTATTTATGCATTATGAATGTAAACAATGTTTTCATATGGTTACATACTGAACTGTACAGTAGTTTTTATCTAGAATTTGTTAAATTTCAGTTATGTCAAGCTGTTTATTTAGGTTGCAAATTTGGATTTATTTTTTGTTTGTTTGGAGGACTCCTCTTCATTCCCCTCCATACTACCCATTATGTCTCACGCTCGGCTTTTAACTCATACTTTATATGAAGTAATACACTCTGACGTTTGTGGGGTTTATGAATTTATTTCACAGCTCTGAGTGCTTTAGGCCACTTGGATTCATCTTGTGCCTCATAGTATTTGTGATACAATAACATTCTGTAGAGAGTTACTAGTTCCAGAGTGATATGACATGAGAGATTGTGTAGCAGCAGAAAGGAGCTAATGTACATCATATCATTCTAAACGGCAGCCACAAGCTAGAAATAAATCATTATCATCCAAGTGGAATACAGCAGTAAATGGATATGGAAAGTTAAGAGAAACAAAACTGGTATTTAAAAAACTTGCCTTGACAGGCAACGTACCTTACAAATCCATTACATTTCTTTTAAAAATTGTTAGCATATTAATAGCGATAATTCAACATGTACACAATCTAAATGAATCCCTCTTTAGAATAACATTATCAAGTCCATCTTTGCACGTTTATAAAAGTAATATTTTTTGGAAAATGACAATGAGTTGAATATATTTTAATTGTTCTGTATATAAGAAAATACATGTAAAATATCTGAAGGTTTCACATGGCTAAACAAAACAAAAAAATGCGTTGGTGTGGAAAATGCAGGCAGTTTGTTTGTTGCCATATAAACTTTATACATATTTAAAATGCACTGCTAAATGACAGGCAGCTGCACATGCTGTTTTTAAAGATCCAGAAGTGTGCCTTATATTAAATGGCTAAAAGTATAGCTTAGGGTAGTGTCTCATAATTTCCTTTTGTTAATAAAAAAGTGACTGCTTATTTGCTAGATTTTTCCTTTTATCTCATGGTAGTTGTTTCATCATTTAGAATAGTACTCTGCTGACAAAAAGATGGACGTATTTTCCTTTCATTTTAAACAGCATAACTTGTGATGTTCAAGTGACCAAGCAGAACTAATGACCTCCATAGAGTGAGGTAATTGTATTGTTACAAATGGCATTTCTGCATATGTAAGGCTTGAATAGGAACATAGTAACCTAATACAGTGGTCTTCAACTAAAATTATTTTCTTCATGTCACACCTGAGGAAAACATCTAACTCATACTTTATATGAAGTAATACACTCTGACGTTTGTGGGGTTTATGAATTTATTTCACAGCTCTGAGTGCTTTAGGCCACTTGGATTCATCTTGTGCCTCATAGTATGTTACAATTAGTATGTTACAATTGCCTCATGTACACAATCTCTCATGTCATATCACTCTGGAACTAGTAACTCTCTACAGAATGTTATTGTATCACAAATACTATGAGGCACAAGATGAATCCACTCTTCAAATTTTCCCTTGAAACTACCTTCCTCGAACTATACTACTGATCTAATCAGCGTATCCTATAACTAAAAAGATCATCTCTACTTGACTCTAAGTAGACTATTCTCTATCTGTTAAACCTAGCACTTGCTCCTACAGTACTTATTACCTTGATACGGCACTCTTATAGATAGCACCCCAAAAAGGCAACCCCCCATTTCTCGGTCACCCACATCCCCCGAAATCTTTTTTAAAGTTTTTTGTCTATCCTTCTAGCATGTCGAGGGATCAGTTGCTAGTGTCCTCTCCTGCTCAGCTGGTGAACCTGGGAATATTGAGGCAATGTTACAATTGCCTCATGTACACAGACAACCCTCTCCTCCTCCCACAAAACACAAATACATGCGAGAGATGCAACTATACGGCCAAACTGGAGGCTGAGCTCTCTCAACATAGGACTGGCAAGACCAGTCAGGAGGAGAAGGTTACCACACACACTATAGACCCAGTCTCACATAGTACCATTACAACCTCAAATCATACACATAAACACACAAAGACATACTCGGAGGCTCTGATCAAAAATCTACCAAAACAGCAGAGGCCACCAAAGCAGACACCCAAACAACCACCACCTCAGAACACAACACCTGCAACACATAGACCTCACAGTCAGAGTGTCAAACAGTCACAGCCCTTAAGGCCAAACACAATGCCAGACACACTAGTCATTGGTGACTCCATAGTCAGACACACTGGCGTCACGCTCACCAGACTGAGTAAGGAGAAGGTCACAGTAAGCTGTCTGTCGGGCGCTAGAATCCGCCACATAACGCAAGCACTCAGGTCTCTCAACAGCAGGTACAAATATGACTCAGTCATTGTCCACGCTGGTGTAAACGACCTGAGACGTACCTCCTTGGACTACATGAAAAGAGACATTGAGGAGCTCTCTGATTATGTAGCCCAGGCAGGTATGACCCTGACCTTGAGCAGTATCCTACCTTCACCAAGAATGATGCCACAATACAGAGATAAGATGATCAGCTTTAACAATTGGCTTAAACACTGGTGTCATTCAAAGGGGATCCAGTATCTGTCTGCCTGGGATGACATGCTGCACAAGCCACGCTGCTTCAAGGGACGGCTTGCACCTGTCACCCCTGGGATTCGGATATTGGCAAAGGCTCTTGCGACCCCCATAGTGCCTTTTTTAGGCAAGGCTCAAATTCTAAACCTACCACCCTAGAACACAAAAAGGGAAAAAAACTAAGGGTAATGCTGCTCAATGCCAGAAGTCTAAATCTCAAAATGCACGCACTCGAGGCCCTTCTCAGTATGGAGAACATCGATGTCTGTGCTGTGACAGAAACCTGGTTCAAGGCTCCTGAGAGCACCCCAGCGCTATCAGGTTTTACCTCATATCATGCGTTCCGGCCCCAAAATCCGGACAATACCAAGAAAGGAGGGGTATCCATATTCATCAAGGACACCCACACCTCAAGACTGGTGGCAACGCATGATGCATCGGAGACCATCCAGGTGCAATTAACCGTAGGCAAGACTGCTCTGCAAATTGTAGCATGTTACAGGCCACCCTCACAAACTCAGGAACCTCACATGGCCTTCCTGAAAACACTAGAGGGATAAATGTATCACCAAACACCATCATACTAGGTGACTTCAATTACCCTAATATAGACTGGGAACACTACTCAAGCCCAAACACCCTAGCCCAAAAGTTCCTGGAATTCATAAACTCAAATGCCATGGAACAACTAGTCACCATCCCCACAAGAGGAGATAACATACTTGATCTCATCATCACGAACATGGGAGCACAATGTTCAACACCGGAAGTATACCCCTCACTGGTGAGATCAGATCAAAACTAATCTCGCTGGAGGTCTTCATCCCACCCCACCTGAAATAAAAAGACCACAGTAAAGAACTTCTCAAAAGCCGACTTCACACTTCTAAAGACTAGTGTGGTCTCCTTTAAGGCCCCGAGCGGAAAACAGTACTCAAGCCGCTGAATCACTTACAAATGCCTTCTACCAGCACCTGCAGGACTGCATGGATAAGGCAATCCCAAGCAAAACAAAGACTCTTTGTACCAAAGGCAAGCGTCCAGTCTGGTGGACCCCAGCCATAAACAAACTCTACAACAAAAGGAGGAAGCTACTACAAGATAGAGCAAAATCCTTAAAAGGTAAGACACCCTTGATCACTATAAGTAAAAACTAAGAGCTCTCATAAAATCATCCAAAGCAAATTTCGAGAGAAAATAGCTAAAGACTCAAAAGACAATCATAAGGCCTTCTTTAGCTATGTTAGAAACCTAGGAGGAAACTCCCAGATATGCTCAGAACTAGTTCAAAATGATGTGAAGATTACTGATCCTACAGACATTGCCAACATACTGGCTGACAGGTTCAGTGCAAACTTCTCCCCTCCCCAAAGGAGAGATATCTATACCAAAGCGATTGCAGCCCCCAAACATCTCCAGCCCAAGTGAGAACTGCTCTCCAAAGCAAAAGCACAGCATCCATGGGACCTGATGGTGTCCCCGGCTGTGTGCTCCACAAACTCAATGAGGAATTAAACCCACAGCTAGGACAGCTGTTTAATCAAAGTCTTACCTCTGGATACACTCCAGGGAGTGGCGCACTGCAACTGTGGTCCCACTTCACAAAGGCGGTGCCTCCACCGACCCTGGAAATTACCGGCCCATTAGCTTGACAAGCCTTATCTGCAAAACCATGGAGAGGATCATAATGGACCTCATAAATAAAGACATAGGGAATTTGCAGACTTTGGATCCAACCCAGTTTGGCTTTGTCAAAGGCAGATCATGCCTTTTAAACTTGGTTGACTTTTTCGAAACAGTCACCAAAGCCATTGATGAGGGAAAGGCAGTCCATACAGCCTACCTCGATCTGGCTAAGGCCTTCGATACAATACCCCACTCGGGTATCATTGAAAAACTCATCAGCTTAAATGTTAACCCATACATCACAAGATGGGTTGCAAACTGGCTGAGTGACAGAACCCACAGGGTTAGAGTTGCTGGCGCCATGTCAGACTCAAAGCCTGTCACAAGTGGTGTCCCACAGGGCTCAGTCCTGGGCCCACTCTTGTTTGGCATCTACTTTTCCAAAGTACAAACTAACACAGGAGGGTTATGGCTGACAATGTTTGAAGATGACTGCAAACTTAGCGCCATAGTAGAAAACACATCTGACACAGATATCCTTCAGAAGGGTCTCACAGAAACGGATAACTGGTGCCAGAGCCACGGCCTAAAGTTAAATGCCAAAAATGCATAGTCATACCCTTCGGGAAAAACAAGGTTACCCCTAGCTACCAAATAGGTGGCAATCCACTGAGCACAGAAGAAGTTATCAGGGACCTGGGGACCCAGGTTGATAGTAGTCTGTCATTCGACACCCATGTAGCTAAAGTAGTTAGGAAGACCTTCTACATTGCCCACCTTATCATGAAGGGATTCTCATCTAGATCAAGGGAGGTCATAGTCTCCCTTTACTCATCAGTCATCAGACCAATGATTGAGTACAATGCCCCATTCGGAATGTATCTGACCCGACACTTGCAGCAGCTGGAGAGGCCACAAAAGTTCCTCACCAAAAGGATAAAGGGTCTCAAAAATCTATCCTACGCTGCCCGACTGAAAGAACTCCAGCTCTATTCAGTCGCCACGCTGCTCAGAGCTGACCTTTGCCTAACATACAAGGCCATGTCAAACCCAGATTTGATGAATATGCTTCACCTCAAAAAATCTAGATCCATCAGAGCCACAAGGGCAGGAGACTTAAACCTCAACACGGCTATTAATAGGACGTGCTGGAGAGATAGATTCATCACCCAAAGACTCCGTATGCTGTGGAACAAAATCCCGGTACATGTGAGGCAGAGCACCTCGCTGGCCTTGTTCAAGAGAAATCTTGACCAATGGATGGGAGATCGCAGATATACCCCAGGGATTACCTCAGTGTCACTGCTTGACAGAGGCACAGCAAAATAATGGGTATAGTTCCCCATACTAAAGGGGTGGCGTAAGCCACAAAACGATGGGCTAGACTTGTAAATGCCCTCGGGCAGATAGCCTAGTTTGAACCTATGAACCTATGAACCTATATGCAAATGAAGAAAGCATACTTGTAAATGAGAGTAGAGCTGAGTACATTTAAATGTGACTTACGTTTGCTGCTTGCTATTTCTGGTAGTGTTGGCTCCCTGATGCTTTTAAGGCAGTACATTTTTCCATCTATATACTCATTTTGTTAGGTACTATATAGTTGTGATAAAGTATAGACTAATTTGATGAATCTGCTAATTTTCTACTGATTAACTGACTGATTAACTGATGTTCATGCCATCTTTTAACAATTCTAGCTGCATTAAAAAGCAATGAATTAAAAGTCTGATGAAACACACACACATGTACAGATACTAGAAGAATACCCAGGCTTAGCTCTATAACGTCTATCTCCAAAATGTGAGATACTGCATCTCATAATGTGGAACAAATGAGTAAGTGGTAGGGCACGTACTAATGATGATTGAAATGAGTTATATTTTTTAAAATGTTATTTTAACGAATTTATATGATTCCACATTATTTAGCATGGCTATTAAAAGTCTTAACACCGAATGTGTGACAGACCATTTCAGTATTAAATAGTGATAAACATGGACTATGTAAGGCTCAAAATGAGGAAGGTTCCTCAAAATAAGGTACACTTGAGATGTATGCTCACAGAGAGCAAGTATGCATATCTGCATGGATAACTTGGGCATTTTATTTCCCTTTCTGCTAAAGATTCTGTATCATTCATGCAAATAAATGCAATTGATATTCCCTTGAATTACAAAAAAAAGCAACTTAGAATTTTACATGGTGCTTAATGCCTCTCAGACTTCCACATCCAGGGTTTGTGTTTTACAGCCACTTATTTAACAGACTTCTGAGTTCAGTAAACCTTGGAGAACACACACATCATTCACAGTGATCTCAGATGAAATAGATGCATTTTTTTGTATTCACTGAGTTGGTAGTGAGTTTATACCACCAGTTCTATACACAGAATATTCTAGTAATATCTTTCGGCTTTTCCCGGTTAGGGGTTGCCACAGCGGAACTCTGGTCTGCTAATGATTGGCAGTAGATTTTTATATGGTGCCGAGGTGCCAGCCTAACGCCCAACCTTCAAAGAAGGCACACTCATTCACGCACACACTTACCTGCATGTCTTTAACGTCACTCGACTTCAGGGAGGACATGCAGACTCCACACAGAAGGCGCTTCAACAGAGAATCAAACAGGAGAACCTCTTGCTGTGAGGTGACAATGCTAACCTCTGCACCACCACGGCTTTATACACAGAATATTCTATCAGAGCAAAATTGTGTGGCAGACAAGCTGAGCAGGACCAGTGCAGATCATCACAAATGGATACTAGATATGGGGGTTTTCAAAGATTTAATCCATCTGTGGGAAACTCACAAAGAAAGTATAACTTTTCTGAATTGCTTAGTATTGTGATGTGGGTAACAATAGTATAGTCCATTTAGCCATGACAGAATCAGCAGGGCTACAGAATGTTCACTACTGGCAGTTTTACTAGCAATGAAGCTTTTACTCTGCAGTGTTTTCCAAGTGGTAATGGTGATGTTGTGCAGTGAAACTGTAATCAGTCAAAAGTTAAGAAATTAAAACAAACATAAATTAGTCAAACTATGAATGCATTAGGAACATGAAGTTCTCTATAGTGGCTTTTTTCAAGTTTTTTACTCTCAAAACCTAGAAATCGAATGTAGTGGTTATCACAATGCTACAGTGTCATGCATGAAACATTTAAGTTTGACAAAAAAGCTGTTTCGTCTTTGTGGCTACCACTATACAGTTGTCTGACCACAGATTTAATATATTTACATGAGGCAGGGGCAGGTGGTTTGCCCCCATGCAAAAACACATAGATTAGTTTTATAGTTCTCTTCCCAACTAGTGTGGATTTGGATTAACAATGTGCAATGCACTGCTTTGAAAGCAAGACGGTTTATCATTGTATATTATAGCCATGTAGCTGTAGCTATGATTTTTATTCTTTGGGGGAGGCTTGAACTCTTGTTTCAGTTTTTTGAGTGGTTGCTGATTATGAAGGTTTAGATGATTAGTGTGGCTAATCCAGTGTGTTATCATTTTTACTGTTCTGATATTCTGAGGCTTGCTTGTTTAATTGCTCAAAGCTAATGGCTGGTGGGTGTGATGATACAGTAGTATACAGGAGAAAACCCAGAACGTGCCTCATGCTTCCATTACACCTGGAATTAATTAACCAGTGTTCACTTAAGAGCAGGCTGCTCTCCAAACCAGAGCTCTGTGATCAACAAAAGAAAAAATGAACAGTTGTATGTAGGGATCTTATCTCGATGCCGAAGAAATGGAAACAAAACGAAGAAGCAACAGACCAGCTGGCTGATTGAAGTATGTTACAAATCCTGCCGTCAAGCAAAGAGGCAAACTGATGTGTAAATCACTGTTGTTGTCTTCTGAGCTTACAAAACAGAACAATAGCTGCCTGCTTGTCTGTTGCCTCAAGAATGTAGAAAGTAAAATGTAAACTAGTGATTTAATAAAGGCTGTATTGTGTAGGTGTTTTTGCATGTGTGTGTGTGTGTGTGTGTGTGTGTGTGTGTGTGTGTGTGTGTGCACATATATCTATATCTATCTATTTATACAGAGATATATATATATATATATATATATATATATATATATATATATATATAAAATATACATACACATAGATACATAGAGAGATATAGATAAACATAACCGCTCATCGAAACAAAAAATAATCAGTCTTACAGTGATCAACTGCTTCCCATCGAAAATGCAAATATTAATATACAAATGATCAAAAAAAGCCCTTACATTTTGATCAGCTATACGTACCTGCCTTTTCACTCTTGAAGAAAAAGCCACTCTGATGAAAGGTTATGCACCCATATATGTCTATATCTATATCTGTCGATATATTGCATATATATATATATATATATAATATATATTACATATATATATATATATATATATGTGTGTGTGTATGTGTGTGCCTATATATATATATATATATATATATATATATATATATATTTATATACATCTATATATATATATATATATATATATATATATATATATATACCCTGTGTTTCTGTACACGTATACATACACACACACGTCTGTATAAAGATATATATATATATATATATATATATATATATATATATATATATATATATGGGTCTACTGTACAAGACCGAAAATCCACTTGTTCGAAAACAAACAGTGGATCATCGGTTACGCGAAGGTGCACTTAAGTGAAAGTGCACTTCCACGAAGTACGGTTCAACGAACCATTAATGAACACAGGTGCCAAAGCACACTACAGTGAGGAAAGGGAATTTATGTGTTTCCCCACTGTAGTGCGATCTCGGAGTTGGTATATTTAAGTAGGGGGGTGTGGGGGGTACACCCCCCCACATGGAGGGCACAGGGTGGCTTGCCCACCTGCACAAACAATGTTTTTCTGTTCTTTATCAGTTTATTGAACTGATGTTCGTGGAAGTGCACTTTCGCTTAACCGTGGGTCTACTGTTTATTTTCGAAAAAGTGAGTTTTTGATTATATACAGTAGACACATATATATATATATATATATATATATATATATATATATATATATATATATATATATATATATATATATAAAATCTACTTCACAATGCCGAAATTTCAGAATGCCGACAACCCTATGGCCGACACCATATGACCGACATCCGAAATCTCGACATTGTAAGTAGACCATATACCACACCCCCCGTAACTTTAATATACCAACTCTGAGATCACACTATAGTGCAGGAATAATCTTTCCATTCCACACTATATTGAGATGCTGGTTTCACATTGATGGCATTCCGAATGTCGATCATATGGTGTTGGCCATACAGTTGTCGGCATTCTGGAGTGTTGGCAATGTCAGGTAGACCCATATATGATATATATATGTGTGTGTATATATATATATATATATATATATATATATATATATATATATATATATATATATATATATATGTGTGTGTGTGTGTGTGTGTGTACAGGTTCAGAGGTTCATAGGTAGGTACTAGGGTATTGGCCCTAGGGCCTTTATAAGCCTAGCCAAACAGTACCCTGGCTTTTGCCTCCCAAGAAAATTATTTTCCTGTGCCCCTGTCAAGCAGAGCCACAGAAGTGGTCCCCGGGGTGTATTTCCTATCTCCCATCCAATCAGCAAGATTTTTCTTGAAGAGTGCTAATGAGGAGGTTTGTTTGATATAGATAGGTAGTTTGTTCCAGAGTATGGGAAGTCTCTGAGACCAGAATCTATCCCTCCAGCATGTTTTGTTTATTGTGGTGACAAGATTTAGGTCCCTAGAGCGTGTAGCTCGGAGGGATCGGGATTTCTTTATGTGGAGCATGTCCAACAGCTCTGGGTTTGACATAGCTTTTTATGTTAGGCAGAGATCACCTCTGAGTAGGCAATATATGACAGAGTAAAGCTGGTGTTTTTTTGAGATAGTCTGCGTAGGGCATCTGTTTGAGGCCAGTAATCCTCTCTGTGAGGTATTTCTGTGGCCTATCCAGTTGTTGTAAATGTCTTGTGAGGTACATACCAAAAGGGGCACTAGACTACATATGCATCTACAACAACACCTATTTTAGTCAATACCATTTGGTTGATGCATACAGATGGGGGACAGGTCTGCGAAATTGACAATTTCCGGGTAGGGGAATATTCTCTTTCCTCAGAGACTGTGCAGTCTTGGAGTTAGTACATGTAATAAGAAGGGGTGAGGAAGGTACAGGGAGACTTACCTCTCTACAAGAAACACTTTTTTTTAGTTGAGTCACTCCAGCCAAGGTAATCTCTGGATCATGTGCAATGTCTCGTTCTTTGTTGATGTTGTTCATATTGATCACTGCTGTAGTAACCTTAGCTGTATGAGTTATATCCTGACAAGGATATAACAGCCAGTCAGCTTCCAAAGCTTCAGAGCATTGTCCATGCTGCTTTGCTGATGCCTAAGAGTATACTCCTCTGAGGTTTGTGAAGACTGACGGTCAGCTTGTGCTTTCCTTAGCTGGGCAGATGAGTTTCCTCTGAGAAAAAAAATTCCATTTTCTTATTTGTAATGATGTTTTATTACTTTCTTCTTCAGGAAAGTTATTTTAAAGCTAAGAGTGCTGTGTTTTAACAGATTGCCTTGAGACATCTTTTGCATTCATTCATGTCAGTCCAGTCTTAGCTAACTGATAAAATATTTTCTTTGGAGAAACTGTTTATTTTTCCCATTTTGGTGCTGCTATAGCATTTAAAAGTACTTTTTACTGTGTTTTTTTTTCTGTCAAAAAGAAAAAAGTACCTTTTCTGGACTGGTCGTTTTACTTGCATTGTTACTTGTTTCCCCAGGATAGAGGCACCATTTTCAGCTTGACCATGAAACAGATTGTCAGTCCTATGGTTGGTTCTTCTTCCTGTCACAAAAAGACAAAGTAAAGCACAGTCTTTGCCACCACAGCAGGCTAGCAATTTGCGTCAGCCACAGGTGGGTGACTCTTTAGTGGCCATTTGTTGTACTTCTGACCACTCAGCTTTTACTCTGTGGTGTAGCATCTACAGCCACTATGGACTGTAGGTGTGGCATTTCCGCTGTGGTTTTTGGGGTCCCCTCAGTGGACAAGGGAGAGCCATTCTTGTCATTCCTGGGAGACAGAACAGGGAAGGTTTCCCTGTTATTTCAGAATGCTGTGCTCATCCCAGGGGAAGCAGCGGCTGCAATTAGTAAAATGGTTGGTTCCATTTTTCCTGTTAGAAATAAACAGAAAACCAAGCATGTATCTACTCGGGGTTTAATTCAGGCTATTTATCCTTCCAGTAGAGTAGTTTCAGGTTAAAGAAGGGGATGTGTCCTTTCCTGAAGAGATTCAAAATTCTGAATCTCAACAGTAATATGCAGGACTGGATTCAAGGTTTTGTCGTCAGATTTCTGATTCAGACTAAGAGGAGAGCTCACTTCTGATTCTCCCTAGGGGTTTCTCTTTTTCTGCGAGTATTGCTAGAATGTGTTTTGAGTGGGAAAACACTGAGGTTTATCAGTCCGTCATTAAATATTATGAGTTGTTACAGAAGGATTTTCCAGAAACTACATCCATTGCACCTGTCCTGTCTGCTTTAGAGGATGTGTGTCCTGTTGCAATTTTCCTAATAGTCAGCCAGCTGTCTCTAAAAAGGAAGATAGGATGTGTAAAGTTCCTCCGTCTTTTCAATTTGTGTACTCTTTTCCCAAACCTGACCTAACAACTATAGGCTTAGCTCACCCCTCTGCTCCTTAGCACTTAATTAATTCCAGTCCTACTTTTTAATAAGGATGGGAAAATCCGTTGGTGAAACACATATACTTCTGCAACTTTGAATTTCAGCATTTTAAATGGTCAGGCACATATGTTAACATTTCTTCTAACATATTTTGAAAGTATGAGGATTGTTTAATCTATAGTTTCTTCTTGTGAATAAAAATCTGCATTAAATAACTTAGTTTCTTCCACTGCACAGGTCACTACTCACTGTTTGCAGTGTGTGTATAACTGTTGATACTTCTTCCAGGGCTATGGGCACTGCTGCTGCTTTAAAGTGATTTACTTGGCTGCATTCTCAGAACTTCTCAGATTATGTAAAAAAAATAGATATAAAATTCTCCCTTGCATAGAGAGTTGATGTTTGGCCCATCTGCTGCAGAGGTGATCAGAAAAAGTGATGAAAGGGCAAGCTGGAATCTATAAGATTTTTCAGACCTCCTTTCCCAAGTTGTCCAAGAGATTTTCTTTTGACTCGCCCAATTTCGGCAAAAAAACAAAATAAACAGTCTTGGCAGAATTCAGGTAAACAGACGTTTAAGAAGAAATGGCAATGAGGTTCCGAAAAGAAGTCTCAAACCTGCCGAAACCAGGGACACTCCAACAAGTCTAAATGACTGTTCAAAAGACATTATGACCCCCTCCCATCTTGGCACTTTTTCTCTTCAAGAAAGTCTGGATCTCTGCTTTTTCTCTTTGGCAACAGAGTGTTTCAGACAAAAGTCATTCATCAGGGTTACATATGGCAGTGGGAGGAAATTCTTCCTTTTTTGGGGTGGGGGGGGGCATTCCTCATCCTACAGATCAGACTCTTGTTTTTTCCCCATCTGTTCTTTATCACATGCTATACCTAGGAGTGATACAACCAGTTCCTCCATCCCTCATGGGGAAGGGGTTTAATTCAAGGATGTTCCTAGTCCTAAAAAAGAAAATGCTTTGTCACCATTTCTGGATTTTTATTTCCTAAACATGTTTGTGTTAGTGCCCAAATTCAAATGTATGTCACTTCTCAACCTGTTGCTTATTCTTCCTTTTTCAAGTTTTTTTGGTAGTGCTAGACTTAAAAGATGCCTATCATCACATTCCTATTCATCCACACTTCAGGTGTTTCTTAAGGTTTTGTGTGTCTGGATCACATTATCAGTTTTCTGCCTTACCCTTTGGACTCTCCACTGCACTAACAGTTTTCACGAAGTGCCTAGCTCCAGTTATAGATCATTGCAGGCTACAGGCTGATCACATGTTTTCCAAATTTAGATGATTTGCTTATCTTTAGAGAGTCTTTTTCAAAATGTCAGGAATCTATCTCTCTCTGTCGTGGGTAAGAGATCTTTTGCTGAAGCTGGGATTCCAAGAGAATTAAAAAGTCTTTCTTGACTCCCTCACACAGGATTATGTTTCTGGGATGTCAGCCAGACACCTTAGTTTAAAGAACATTTCTTCCACAAGAAAAATAGATTTTTATTTAGATCTATTTGTAAGATTTTCCACTCAGACTTTGGTCACTGTGAGGAAATACCTCAGGATTTTGGGTCTCATGGCATTTATGATTCTCATGATAACCATGGCAAGACTCCATATGAGAAATATACAGTGGTATCTGAAATCTCTTTGGTCCTAGCATCAACACCTTTTATCTTTTCAAATCCCAGTACTGGGGTTTGTCAGGAGTGAAATCACTTGGTGGAAATAACAGTTATCCTTTAATCAAGGTCTCCCCTTCTCTGTCCACACTCCAAAGCAGTCAGTCACCATAGATGTTTTGAACTTTACTTGGGGACCAGTTTCAGAAGAGATAAAAATGCAAGGGGTGTGGGTAACCAAGGACAGATACAAGCACATAGATATCACAGAGATACTTGCCCTGATCAAGGCACCCAATTCTGTGAGCCATCTTTGGTCATCGGGACCTCTTCAAGTGGTTACAGACAATACCACAGTAATGTGCAACATCAACAAGCAAGTTGGGAGCAGGTTATACCCCCTTTGCAGACTAGCCATGTTAGATTGGGATATGGTTTGAAAGCACAGTCGTACTCTACAGTTATCCTACATTCAGTCAGAGGAAAATTGTGTGGCAGACAAGCTGAGCAGGACCAGAGCAGACTGATAGACGGAAACTAGATCTGTGGGTCTTACAAGATTTGATCTATCTGTGGGGAGTTCCTCAATCAGACCTTTCTCCCTAATCTCTGAACAGTCAACTGGAAAAAATCTGTTCCAGGACTCCACATAAGAAGGCAAGGAACACAGATATATTTTCTTTTCTTTGGACAGGAATGTCCCTGTATGCCTTTCCACCCTTTCCAGTAATATCCAGGGTACCTCTGAAAATTCAGACGAAGTTCCCCAGAATCATTGTGGTGACTGCTTTTTGTTCCAGACAGCTGTAGTTCTCCCTTCTTTTAGATATTATCAGGGGCAGTTACCATATGTTTCCTCACAGAATGGCTCTACTGTCAGAAGAACATGAGTGTTTGTTACACCCTGACATCAATCATCTTCAAGTGACTGCCTGGACGATAGGGTCTTAATTCCTTTTAGCCACCTGTATTCTGAAGATGTGTAGCAGGTACTAATGGAGGAAAGAATGTCTGCTACTAGAAAATCATATATTAGTAAATGGAAACGATTTTCTAGGTAGTACCAGCAACATAACCAGCATCCATTCAGGGCTAGTTGTTCTCTAATTTTATAATATTTGTGTGAGTTACTATCCTATGGCCTTTCTTATTCCTCTGTCAAGGTTCATTTATCTGCCATTTCAGCATGTCTTCCCATGGATCCTCCTCTTTCAAGGCAGTCACATATCAAAATGTTCTTGAAAGGGGATTTTGCATTAGAAATCTCCAAGTAAACCAGTGGCCCCTTCTTATGATCTTAATTTTGTGTTAGAGAAACTGACACTTGATCCATTTTGAACTAGATAATGAGGCTGACTTGAGGTTTTAAACATGGAAAACAGTTTTACTGATTGTTCTGGCCTCTACAAGACCGGTACCTGATTTACAAGCTCTTAAGGTAAGTCAGCCATACGTCATGTTCCACAGGGACAGTGTTTCTCTGAGAACTAATGCTTCTTTTATGCCTTAAGTGGTATCCAAGTTTACTTTAAGCCAAACTCTTCATCTCCCCATTTTCTTTCCTAAACATAAAAATGAAGGAGAAAAGATACTCCATACATAGGATGTCCACAGATAACTAAGGTACTTTCCTGACAGAACTAAATCTTTCAGAT
>NC_056744.1:161223178-161243178 GCF_019279795.1 Protopterus annectens | reverse complement strand
TTTGAAAATGCCTGCTAACACAAATCCTGCATTTCTAGCAAGTAAGGTCATAAGAACAGTATTTAAAATCTGTCTGTGGTTTTGGGCCTTTGTCACCACATTATTGTAGGCTTTGTCTAGATTTCTTGTAAGAGTTTGAGAGATATGTGGTGTGGAGCCTGTTGCAGAGCACGGGGATCCTCTGGAACATATTTGTCTCACCAGCAGGTCTTATTTATGTTACAATGAAATATAAATCCTTGAATCTGGTAGTGGTTCTGATGCTGTTCGTTCTGTGGATGTGCAGTAGGTCCATCAGAGCTAGATACGAGAAAGCCCTGTATGCCGGGCATAGATTGCTTCTCAGTAATCTGTAGGAGACAGAGTGCGGAAATGGAGATTTACAGTGATCCATATAAAATAACGTCTTTATACCATGGATTCTCCTGGTAAGGAGCCTTTGTGGGTGTTCCAAATGTTGCATATGGTTAGTCAGGTACAGTTTGGTAAGGAAAGGGCTTCCACTGTTATTGTATACAGTAAACAAGAGCACGTCAGGTCTTCCTGCTTTATCATGTAAATTTGGGACACATTTCCACACTGTGGATAATGAGTATTGCTTTTTTAATGAATTATGATTTACTTGCTTACCATTCACAGCTACTTTAACTTTACTACTATGTTAAGGTTTCATGTGGTCTTTATGTTTCATTATATTATGATGTTAGCAAAGACAGCACAAGGCTTTAAGAGATGATCAGTTCTGCAGTTATCTATTAGTTGTTTCTCTTTAAGAAACTCATATCAACAGTCCCAACACAGTTTAAATTTTTGTTGTGATCTTTTTTATGTGTGTAATAGAATGTGATACCTTTCATCAGGCTTAGAATTGCAACAGTTGTTACACCCTTTTTGCTTTGACAGCTTTCTATGTTATTTTTTTTTTTTTTTTTGCATTTCAGTTTGTTACCAGTATTGTTATTGTTAAGAACACTCAAATACTTGATTTTATACAAAATCAAAATGTGTCCTAGCATTCTAAGCAAAAATATTTCATTAAACAATTAAACTTTTTTCCTGCAATTACTGTTTTGTTGGGACAGATGGTAACCACAGCAAAGCCTGCAGTTTATATACACAATTAAATAATCAGTTCTATTACTAACCTAATCATCGGTCATGACTAACATAAACTGTAGACTTGAAAATCAGGGCAAAAGACCCTCTGCAATTATTCAGTAAGTACTACAAAAACTACAGTAACTAAAGGAATACAGGATAGAGGAAGGAAGAACAGAAACAAAAACTGCTGCCTATTATTTTTCATTTTAGCCAAGGCCCAGTACTGAACTTTTCATCTGCACCAGACTACTTGTTTGCTTTTAGCTTACATAACGTGATTCTAATACTTGACAGTATTTGATACTTGCTATATTTCACATGGAATCAAGTACTCCTAGATTAAACCACTGCTTGAAAAGTTCAGATTCTTAACCAGCCACCCATTTCTATCTCATTGTTCTCCTGTGAAAATCCATAGCTTCTTAACTCTCCATTTTTAATTAAAGATTTCATAGCTTTCCTGCTGAAGTACATTAAGTTTTTGCACCATTTTCACACCATCAGTAGGCCCTTATTAAATCTGTTAGTTTTTGGTAGCTTAGAGCCCATTAAGATGTAACCATTGTCAAGCTAAAGACTTATTTTGCGCTGTATACTTGCTTGTTTTCGCTTTTTTAAAATATCTGTTTCTTGTGATCTGATATAATTTGAAAACTGTGGCATTTCTGCAAAGCCCCGCAGCTGTTTCCCAGTGTTTTTCTTCCTTTAAGTGTATTCTGCACAGAACAGGAATATCAGTTTTTAGCTTTTTTGACAACTAGCAAAAAAGTAAATTCAGGCTTTTTCACAGATACTTTGGGATGTGCTATTCAGGCTGAAAAAATCTCTTTCCACATATAATTAAGTGATAAAAGATTAAGCTATCTGATTCTTTCACTCAGTAGTTTATCTTCATTTATTAATTTTGACACCTTGTCTTGAGTATTACAGGCTTTGTTTATATACTTAATAATAAGACCATATTTGTTCTAAATGTTCAAGTGTAGCTTGTGGCGTTGAAGTATGTGTTAATTTAACAGCTCATTTATTTTCTTCTCACATTAAACTACTACATATAAACTTCATATTTAGTGGACTCTTCCACTGGTACCATTGCAGCGTTAATTGAAATCTAAGGTGCATTTTGTATTGTCCTTATTTTCTTTATTTTTTTATATCATTTATTTTTTTTTACAAAAATTCAAATGTGCCTGTACAATTAAAATGCAGTTTTCATTTCATGTGTAACTTTATTATTTTCCATTCATTCAGCTTGTCATTTTTAAAATTTACTGCTTGGTGAGAGGTAGTTGAAGAGATCATTTGGTCCTTGTTTTGTAATAGTTGGGATATAAAGCAAGACGTATTTTTTGTCAGAGGCTGCAGATGTCTTAATCATACAGATTAGAAATATTTATTTAGTTCCTTCTAAAAAGTGTCCTGAGCATCCCATTTTTGCAGGAAAATGAATATGAATGGAACATTCTCAACACCCCAGTCATTGATATTACTCTAGAAATCTTATGGAAACCGGTAAGCTTCTTGGTGCGGACCATTGGTGAGACAAATGCTGAAACTGAAAATTGCTTAGAAAATTACTAATTCATTTGAAAGGAATAGAATGGTAAGGAGTATGTTGTTTGAAGGGTCCATGGGGAACACTGCTGAACATGCTCAAAGCTGTTTTTACAAACCAGTCTTCACTTTTAAATGAATCTGTAGGATGTTGCTCAGGTTCTATTGAACCTGTGTGGTGAAACACTGACCACAGTAGAGGATGGTTTGGGAAATGGAAAGGGCTCTTTGAAAACTTCCTTAGTATGCACACCTCCACAGAAGGCACTACTTAAAATTCTAAATGTAGAGGGTCTGTCATTCTTTCTACATTTCTTTTCACAGCAGCAAGGTAGCAGGAGTGGATGGAATTTGTCAAGTAATGTTGAAAGCACTGGACAGAATTAGGGAATTGTATTTTCTTTGATGCTGCATGAAGCAGTAGTTGTCATTTGTCTGGACTCAAAAACTGGAATTACACGTGTTCACTAGTTTTGTTCCTTATGTAACAAGGATCACACCCTACAGCCTGTCAAGGAGAACCACTGCCAAAGTACTCAGGACATGAGCAATTTTAAAAGTTAAACAGGCAGAATACAACTTAGTGTAATATAAATGATCAGCTATTTGCCCTTATGAAGATTTCTGAGGGGTCGTGAGAGTTTGCTAGTCTACTTTACCGCTTTATTGCAGATTTGAAGAAATATATTGTCATGTTCCATAAAATGTGGTCAGGAGGGCTTATAGAATTGATTCTGTGGTCTGTTACTGTAAGATTTGTATAGTGCAATTGAAAGTGTGGATGGGGATTACATACTAAGTCTGTGGTTCACCAGTTTGTCAAGCTTCAGTAGGTTAATGTATTCCAGTCTAAAAAATGGTCACAAAATCCAGTTTAAAATTATTGAAATGATGGATACTTCCTTGTGTTCATGCATATAGTATTGCTTTACCTCTTCATTCACAAATCCAGCAAATACAGACATCATGTTTTTACACTGTGGTTTTTGAAAACAAAACCTACACCAGTTTAACAAATATTTATTTAAGTCATATGATCTATAAAAGAAAGCTCCATACCCAGCTTACAGACATATAGATCCTGTTTTCTTACACTATGATAACTCGGGTGCCAGGCATACATGTCCTTCCAACTACTCCTAAACTTTTAATCAAGCAATTGTAAAAGTGTCAACATCTTAAAAAAGCTGTAAATCACTTAAAATACATTTAAAGTCTTTCAAATTCAAAATATTTATATTCCAAAATGGTTATATTAATGGCAGTCTCCCTGAACGTGACAGTGCAACTGTTCAAATTGACCAGCTACTCCTACAAATAGTTTTCTTTTTCAGCTATAGCCAAGAGAAAAGCAAAAATTTGCATACTAATTTTAGATGATATTTCTATAGCCATATACAAATCTGACCCACTGGCAACCCTCTCAATCAAATCCTAGTCAACATTGAATGAGAAAACTTTATTTTGACATGTCCAACAACTTGAACCAAAATCCAGTACATATTTCAAAGTATTCACAGTTGTGTCACCAATTATACAACTCCATACCAAATTTAGAGGACACCAGCCATTGATACCCCATCTGGGCAGAAGCTGGTCCTTTCATTCCCCAGTGAAGATAGAGGAGTGTGGTTTCCCAACCAGCAAAAGGGCCAGTAAACTCACTAAAGCCCTTCTGAAGTTAAGTATTTGTCCTTGAAGTCCAAAATGTTATATACTTGTGTCAAGAAACTCAAGCCTTTAAGGCTTTTAGTGTTATCCCGCTCTCTCTTTCACACACACACACACACACACACACACACACACACACACACACACACACACACACACATACACACACAAACACGCACCAGACATGCACACAATTACCTTGCTTGAATGTGATCTCGATGCAAGCAATAATATTCATGAGAAAAGGCTGATGTCTTTTTAAATCCCACTGACACCTCCCATTATTACAGTAATATTCAAAAGATTGTAGGATATAAAGAATCCCAATTAGCATTCATTTGGGTATGTACCAGTGGCCAAGTTCATTCTAAGCTAACTTCAAACTTAGACTATCATCTTCATTCATCTTGTTACAGCTGAACTTTGACTGCTTATGGTACACAAGCATCTTGATTGCACAACAAAATTATAACAACTCTCTAGCTTTAAATAGCCCACTCTTTTGCCCAGTTAACCAAGACAAATGCAGGAAATACTACTTTATCTTAAATATTGCTTTTATAGGGCATGTCTTTTGAATGCACCTTTATACGGGGAATAATATGCACTATAGCCATTCCAATTCACATATTAAGGAATATGTATGTTCCACTGTGAATCAGTTAAGGAATCCCATGTCTTCTTCAATAAAACCATGATCATGTTGGGGAATAGCTAATGAACTCACAAATAAGACTCAGAAATGAATATGTAACATTATTAATCAATTATCATTCTAACACAGAAAGTTAAAATTAATCTTTCAAAATATTCTTTGTTTTAATTATTATGAGACAAGAGTAGTAACTTCCACCTTTTAATATTGCACCGCTAACTATGCCAAATGCAGGGAATGCCACTTTAAGTATTGTTTCCATAAAACACACCATTTAAAATGCCTTTAAAAGAAAACAATGTACACTATAGTGACTTCAGATCACATAATTGAGAAATAGGTGTGATTCCCTACCAATCAATTAGATAAGCCTCAGTTCATGCTTGATATAACCCAGATCAATATAAGAAAAAGCAAATAAGCCCACCAGTGTCCCTAGTGGTAAGGTTATTACAACACAACTCTCCATCTATCAGAATTGAAAGCTTAGCTGCATCAGACAATGTTATTTGTTAATTTTTCATGACACAGTGGTAGTAAATGTCATCTAGCAAGTTTTTATTTTACATAAGAAATACTAAATCAAAGCAGATCAACAGCATGCAAATAAATGATTTAACTGCAGAAGCCAAGATAATGAAAGGTCCCTAGTTATCCATATGTATAAACAGTCATCAGCCTGATTAAAAGTATATCTCCACAAATTAAAATAAACATATTTTAGGGAATTCTTCATAAATTCAGACTGTGCTAATTTTATGTCATCATCAACAAATGTAAATGACTGTAAAGTCTTCATCTTCGTCACTGATTCATTTAGCAGAGTAGACGGCATGTCACTTACTACTTCCTGAAATTTAAAACTACACTTTTACATGCCTCTGTTGAATCCACAAACAGTCTTCTCTTCTTAAAAAAAAATACCTTCAAGTGAAAACAAGCTTCACTGACTGTCCCTGCGATACAGCCAGCTTCACCAAGGTCTGAACTATGTCAAAAAATAGCACAACTTCATTTAATCCTGCAGCCAAGCAGTCCACCACCTCTTCTAGTTTCAGTTAGTTTCAAACTCATTATAAACTTACAAGACTTTCCCAATTAATAGCACACTAATTCCAGTGACATTCCATTTGTAAGTATCCTTTATCAAATTTTATAAAAATACAGTGTATTAATAAATACTTATGAGCAACTTTTAATGGAGCGACTAAAGGAGACAGCCCCCTTCCTTTAGAACATAAACACTTCATTCATAGCATCTGAATTTATTTCTGTGTGCATGATCATTTTATTCTTTTCATCTTATGCCATTTTAATCTACGGTGTGAACTTGAGCATTACAATGTGAGGTATAAAGTAATAGCATGAAAATTAGCATATCCAAATCCAAGGCTATGTTTTCCTCTAGGAAAAGGGAGGAAAGCAACAACACTTCATAGTGAAGGATATTACCTTGTGGGATCTTTCTCATAAATTATGACAATTCCAACCTTAAGCATGTACTATACCCACAGCCCTAAGATTCCTACATTGATGCACATCACCAAAAGTATATTCTTTTCAGGAGATATTCACCCCAACCCTGGCCCCCCTCCTCCACCTCTCAGAACATCTTCCAGACACCCCCATCTCCACCTCATTCCAACTCCTCTACCAAATGCTTAACCATATACTCATTGAATATTCCCAGCTTTCTGAACAAAGTCAGTGAATTTCACTCATGGATTGCCTATTACTCAGCTGACTTAATAATTCTCATTGAAACTTGGCTTAGACCCCACATCACCGACAACGAAATTCTTCCCACTTGTTACAATATCTTCTGCTTGGACAGGTCCACAAAAAAAGGAGGAGGTGTGGCTATAATTTATTCTGACCAACTTAACTCATTACATCCGAGTTGCGCCTCTAGGTGCATCTGCAGTTAACTCCGACTGACGCCTCCAGGCGCCAAATATTGCTTGTTCATATTTGCATCAATAATTCCAAAACCATGCTATGTACAAGGTTTTAATAGATTTCATTTTAAAGTTTACACAACAGCAATCTCAACTGATTTAATATATGACTTCTGTCTAGTGCAGGTAAGTAGATATTAACTGGTGTTTTTATGATACTAATTTACATAGGTATAATTTTCACATTTTCTAAATATCTCAACAAGCAAGTAACAAAAACGGTTAAAGTTCTCAGCTAGATGAATAAAATGATGATGACAGTATGCGTGTAACATGAGTGGTTGCTGAGATATTGTAAGTTGTTTACAAAATATTACAAATATAATAGTTACTGTATTTACTGTGACTTATAAAATTCAGTTTAAGAACCAGACCCTAAAGAATACTACCACTATAAAAATAGTTTGTGCTGAAGCGTTTGCAATTAATACTTCCTTCATAATCCATATAGTCCCATAGATATGAACATTTGCTTGAAATTAAGATGTAATTTGATTGGGTCAAAAGGCTTAGGCTCCACCCATTGGAAGTTACAATGCAAATTTCCTGAGCTCCATTGGAGTTAATGAGTTAACCTATCCCATGTCCATTTCACTCCCCAACTTTCTCCCTGCACAACTCTTAATTGTAAATTGCAGACTTAACCACAAAAAGCTAACAATTGCTGCTATATAATATATATATATATATATATATATATATATCTGTGTGTGTGTGCATATATATTTATATATATATATATATATATATATATATATATATATATATATATATATATATATATATATATATATTCATATTCCCAGGTAATAACATCCCCATTCTTGAACATATTCTGTCCTGCATCACTCACTACATATCTTATGAAACAATAATCCTGGGTGATGTCAACATTGATTGGCAAACCTTGACCACTGACTCCCCTAACTCCAGTATAAATCTCCACAGTTTCACATAATTAATTTCAACCCCTACCCACTACAGCAAGTCAACTAACTCCAGCTCTATCCTAGACTGGATCCTAGTATCCAATCCAAATGTGTACAACAACCCTAAAACACTGCCTGATTCTATAAGTGACCACTTTCCCATTTACATCCAAAAGTATTCCGTCCAACAAATTAGGGTACATAAATGCAAAGAGTGCTGTAGTGTCACCAATTTCAACCCTGATGAGTTCAACAATAGACTCTTTTCCATAAATTGGTCCTTCCTCTTTAACCTACCCCTTGAGAATGCTGTACACAAATATGCTGTACAGAAATGTAAATGCATTTTTCTTGACATTCTCAATTCTCTTGCTCCCCTTAAGATAATCAGAGTGAAATCACTATTCACACCCTGGCTTTCTCAGTCTACTCATTCTCTAATGCACAAGAGGGATAATGCTTGGAGGAAATGGCTAAAATCAACCCCCCCCATCCACCTCCAAACTTATAAAGAACTTCAAAACCTCACTAAAAACAAGTCAATAATGATAAAAAAATTCTACCTAGGACCTCAAACAACCCTGATAATAATCCTAAAAAATTCTGGAACACCATTAAGAAGATTCTTCACCCAGGTAACCCCACTATATCTAACCCTTTCCCTAACAACTCTCCCCTTGAAACTGCCACTATTATCAGCTCATATTACATTGACTAAATCAGCAAACTAACCCAGGATAGCCACAGTTCTGATGTCACTATTCTTCCTTCTCCCTCAGATGGTAAAACTAGGTTTCCACTCAAACTAGCCCCCACTGCCTACATAAAATCACTACTAAACAAACTAAAGCCATGCTCTCTTTCAGCAGACAATATACCACCTGCCTTCCTAAAGCTATCCGCTATCTCAATAGCCTACCCTATCTCAATCCATATCAACCAATCTGTCTAAGAATCTGCAGTCCCCTGTATCTGGAAACAGTTCTACACTATTCCAATCCACAAAGAAGACCACTGTACTGACCTCTGTAACTGTAGGCCATTCTGTCCCTTCTCCAAAATACTTGAAAAATGCATACACAAACAGCTTCTTGATCATTTTCTTCAAGAAAATCTACTCACACCTACCCAACACGACTTCCACCCAGTGCTTTAATCTCCTTCACTCATAATATCTCACAAGCCAGAGACAACAATAAACCAGTGCCCTGTCTATTTTTAGACCTCTCCAAAGCCTTTGACACTGTATCTCACTCTATGCTCCTCACTAAAATGTCTGATGTTGGTCTCTCTGATCCGACTCTCAGGTGGTTCTGAAGCTGCCTTACCAACAGACAACAGTCCATCAGGTAGCTCTCTTCCTTCTTACCCTTCATCCTTGTTAATACTGGTATATCTCAAGGCTCCATTCTCAGACCACTACTATTAACATCTTCTCAGACTGTCTTCATGCTACCTGCTCTCAGACTACCTTCATACAATATGCAGATGATTCCACTATCATCTGCACTTCTGATAATCTTCCACACCACCATGCTTTAACTCAAAATTCCTTCAGCTTCATTGAATGATGACTAACTGGCAATCAACTTGTACTTAATCCCAGAAAAAACTAAACTCCTCTTATTGCTCCCAAAATCTCTTTTTCATCTCAGATCTTAATTTGCTATTACATCCCTTGACAGTGCTATAATAAATGTAGAAACACACACCAAGCTCCTGGGTGCAATCATTGATGATCAACTAAAATCTGATCTACACCTCCAAAATTGCATAAAAAAGAATTACTATAAACTAGGCTTTGCTCTATAGAAGCAAAAAGATTCCACACCAATGACTCTAAACTTTGCCTTGCCTATGCCTATCTACTTCCCAGTCTACTATATGCCTCACCAGTCTTAACCAATCTACAATCCTCTCTAAAGTCTAAACTTGAACTCACCTATAACAAAGTCGCTAGGTTCACTGAATATCAACCATACAACTCACAGCACTACCTTTTTCCTCATATCCCTAAACTGACTTGTGCTCCCTCACCAACTCCTACTAGCTCAACTGCTCCTTACTCGCCCCATTATCAACAAACCTACCTTCTGCCCTGCCATCTCATTCCTTACCTCCTTCTGTACACCAAATCACTCTCTCCACAGCACTGACCAACTTCTCTTAGAAATGTACAAGTCCAACAGAAAAATTAGCCAGCATTTCTACAGCTACTTCATTGCCTTAGCTTCGAACAAACTTCCTCTGACCATCAGAAGTGTATCCAATACCCTCAACCTCAAAAAAGATTTAAAAGTGTCTCTACTGAACTTATGGATCTGCTGCTGCCAAAATCCTACCTAACTGTTTTAGCCCTTGCTCCCATCCCTCACTTCTCTTTATTCCACTATTAATTCACTTTCTGTTCTCCCCCTTTTACAACTCCACATCCAACCTTTTAGTTTACCTTAGCCTTACTGTCTTTCCAATCTTTCATCATTACACCTACCTAATCCTTCTCTCATTCTCCTTACACATGAAGCAAACTAATGTGATGTTTCTAAATTCCCCAAGTCTTCTAATCCACATATCTTTAATGTTTAACCTCCCCTAGAACTTTATGCAAAAACACAATCTACTATTTTAAATGTCCTCTCTCTTCTGCCTATGTACCACCTTCATCACCTCTTTACCTAGTTGTATTTTTATTTCATGTTTCTTTACTCCAGAGCTTGCCCATTTGTTTTATTTCTGTACTGTATTTCTGAGATTTTTTTTCTGTATCTGTAGTTACTACCACCTTTCTTCAGTACTCATTTACTGCATTACTTGTTGATTGAACGATGTTGTACGGTATGCCAGATTTTATTGGAATGTATAGTTACTTCCATATTTAATGTCTGTCATGTATTCAAAGCTTTATGTATTTTATGTTATTTCTGCTTTGATAACTGTTCCTTTTGGAGCTTTTCTCCCCGTGCCTCTGCTGAAAATGGGCACATGCTCAGTCGGACAAACTCCGTTAACAATTGTCAAAATAAATAAAGCATGATCATTAGCTATACTGCCAAAGAACACTACAATATCAACATAAATATTTTTGGCATTGCAGTGTTCTTTGGCAGTATAGCAAAATTGAAGCACAAAGCTCTATCTATGTTCTCTCCCTCATCTTTTGGAATGAAGTTTGGGTCATGACTGAAAGAAAGGATGAGGTAACACTTACTTGTGATTAAAAAAACGTGAAGTTTCTCTGTAAGGCCTCTAGGCATATTCCACCAAATGGAGTGAGAAGCTCAGGAATTCATAATAGCCTAAGTGCAAGACAACTTTTTATTTTAAATCAGCAAGATTGACTAGAGGTGGTTTGATACCTGATCTGCATGCTAACTTTCAGCCTTCCTTTGGGGCTCTGTTAGAAATATTCAATAACCAGATACTTAGGGAACAGAAAAAGGTATGTTGGGATGTTTTAAACACCTCATAATGCATCTGAACACCAGAAAATCCACAGAAGTTGAAATCTATAGCAGTGGAAAAAACTTCATTGCTTTGCTTTCCTAAACATGCGGTTCCCATAAAACTAGGATCAGAGGCCTACCGACAACAGATGGATGAATATGTTGTTAATAACTTTATGTCCTGAACAACCTCACTATTAATTATATATTTCACCTTGATGTTGTTAACCACTCAAACCCTGGAATTTATAATATTGCTTGAGGAAAATAATTTAAACACAAATGAGCCCAATGGTTCTTTGAGTACTGACAAGTAACAAATCTTTCATGATTTAGGCATTTTCCTGTTATGTTTAGTAGTTCATGCATGCACCAAGACTATATTTGACTAGGAACTGAGATAAAAGGTATATACTTAAAAATAATTAAACTTAGCAGACTTACTTGTTAAAAGGCAGCATACCCCAGAAGAAAATATACCTATACCACTCTAAATATCCAGCTGAGGGATGCCAGACTAATGTTAATCTGTTTTAATATTCTTTCCACAATGCCCTCTCTATCCCCATTATATGACAAGGTCTCTGTTGTCATTTTATTTTTAATTTACTTCAAATAATAGTGGTCCAAATGTCTATTTTTCCTTGATCTCTTGGAATCAGTATTTTTTTTCATTCTCATGATATTGTTAGCAATGTGGTAAACAAGCAATTTCATGTGGTTTTAACCATTCCTTTGGATAGCTAAATCTTGTATACTACTCACTTTCATTAGATCTTGGAATTAAACAGGTGTGGTAGGTAACCTGTCGTATTATAATTTTGGTAATCATTCATGATGGCAGCTAACAGCGCGAATGCCAGTCTTCACCAACTGATCCTATCTGATCTAGTTAGTATAATGTAAGTGGTTTCACAGAAGGTTATGCATGAAGATTGTAAAATCAGGTGCAGACAGCAAACAAAGAAATGGGGAGGCTGTGGAGTTTTTTTTTTTTTTTTTTTTGAGAGTAATGATTGTGCTTTTTTCTATGGGAGAGTTTTCTTTAACAAAATAGTTTGTAACTAACCGAGAAAAAAGGAACTGGAATGAGCTTCCAGTTCTGTAAAAAGTGCTTTCCAAAGTTTTATTTTATTCAACTTAAAATCATATTCACCATTATTTTATTGTGATTTATTCTTAAACAGAAAAATCATAGCAGTTGACAGTCTTTGGAAGGAACCTGACATAAGGAAAAACACTGGTGAAATTTCTCTTTGGATGCCTTTAGAAGCAGTATAAAAGTGCAAATGATAAACATCTGACTTAGCAAAATGAAAGAGAAAATGTGTAATTAGTACTGACAAAGCTCAAGACTTCTGAGTAGATGAAGTATGGAAACACAGTACATAATATATTCTCTTCAGGTGCAAAAAATGGGTAATTGTTAGCGTATATGGTACACTTTATAGCTGTGCTTCCTCTAAAGGCCATGGTATGAAAGTGAGATTGAATCCTTATACCCCTAGGGATTGCTGACTGCTAAAAAAAATCAGGCAGAGACTGTCATCTGTCTCCAGCAGTTTCCTAGTCATATAATGAATTGCTTCAGAAATTATCATTATCATGAGCAGTATACAATAAAAGGTACAAATAGATCTTTCAAATGTGCACCATGGTCAGAAAAGACTGCAGTATATAACAAAAACATTCTTAGAGAAATACGTGATGAAAAGGTTCCTGATATTTTCATTTTTATTTATTTACTCTTTGGTGACTAGGTTAGTCCCACTAGGCTAGTATGCTGTCTACGGGGAGTCTGGAGGTGGCATTTATACTACTAGGGGAAATTTGACCAGGGCATCAGGGAACTTCCCATACTCAGGATCGTATGGGGACATTATTGTTGGTAGTGTGTCCAACTTCTTGCTTCTGTTCTGGGCACATAGGCAGCTTAGAGAAGCAGTAGAAGTATAGCGAGCATTATGTGAGCTAGAAGATGGATAGAGGAAAGAGAAAGTGAGTGTAAGCATGGAGCAGTGCAACAGGTACAAGAGAGAGGTCAGTCAATGGGGGAAGGGTGAAAGACAGAAAAAAGAAAGTTTAAGAGTGTTGTTGTGAAAGAAAATAAAAAGGGTATAGGGTAAATGTGAAGAGAAGTAGCAAATTTTATTAAAAGATAGCTTAAAATTTTAGCTATAAATGTTAATAGTATAAAAATCTTAAAAGACGAATAAGTATTTTAGAATGGTGTGTATCACTCGATGGGTCTATATCATATGATCGAAGTTCCAAAACTTTGAATCGTTAAAGGACAAACTTTAATGACCAAAGTCTCGGAACTTCGAACACACACATAAAAAAGTGAAAACAGTAAAAAAAAAAAAAAAAAAAACGCTCTATGCAGGGGGGCAAGCACTCCTGTGCCCCACACCCCCCACCCCTCACTACTTAAATATACCAACTCCAAGATTGCACTACAGTGCAGTGAAGAGAAATCTTCCCTTTCCGCGCTCTGTGGCGATCTCCATTATATGCTTCAAGGTTTTACAACTTCGATCATTAAAGTCCTTTCTTTACTGATTCGAAGTTGTAAGACTTCGATCATATGATAGGAACCCCACTTGATATGCATATAATTATGCTAAAAGACACAAGAATATTAAAAGAAGAAGAAAGATCACAAACAGAAAAATTATGGGGTGGAAACTTTATTTGGAACATGGGGAAAAAAACGTTCAGGTATTGCACTGTTATGTAATGAAGCAATCAAAGTTCTATATTATACTACAGTGGAATTGTTTAGAACAATATTTCTAAACCTAAGACGGAAGAAACGTGTATAGAATTATTCCAGTTTATGTGTATGTTTTGATAAAAGAAAAAGAAATGTTTAAAAAATCTTAAACTATGTAAGAGTGAATATGCTTATGCTATTAGTGGGAGATTTCAATTATGACCTAAGAAAAATAAGAAAAGTAGGAAGTGATGTTAGAAAGGTATATGAAATAATAAAAGTGGGATAAAAACAGAAATTGATTACTTTGTAATATCTAATAGCCTAAAAGTAGCACAAGGAGGGATAAAGAAGATAGGGTTTTTAGATCATTTAGCTATAAGGGTGGAAGTGCAAGCAAATAAAGGCTATATAAGATTAGGTAAAGGCGTTAAGAGACTTAATGAAAAAGACTTGGATGAAGAAGACAGAAAAGAGATTAACCAGCTATGGAAAGATTGTGCAGATATGAGAAGGTTTTATGAAAAATTGGATGAATTGGTGGATAAGATTTAAGGAAAAATATAAGAAGTGTTTTTGGAAATATCAAGTAATGAGAAAGAGGAAATAGAAATTAAAATATAAGCAAATGAGTTGAGAGGTGTTTAAAGAAGTAATAGAAAAAAATAACTATCTATGAAAAAAGTTATATGAGATAAATCAGGAAAGGATTAAAAACATTTATATAAGCAACAGTATTTTTTACAAGGGAAAAAGGAAGAGGTTGCACATGAGAGAATAACAAGGGAATTCAAGAATAAGGAAGGCTAAACAGTGAATACACAAGAAAAAATGTGAAGAAATAGGAACATATATAGAAAATGCATTAAAAAAGGATATAGAAGAAAGGCAGAAATGGAAAGTTAAAAAATTAAATAAGAGAACAATAGGAATATGGAAAAGAATATAACTGTAGGCGAACTTAATGTAGTTTTAAAGGAATTATAATATGGAAGAATGACAAAATTTGTATTTCATGTAAGTATTAAATAAATGGTTAGAAAAGGAATAGTAGAAAAAACATATGTACAGGCGTTATGAAATTTATTTGGAAAAAAAAGGAGAAAAAGAGAAGTTAAGAAATTGGACACCAGTAGTATTGAATAATACAGATTATAAGATATTTCTGAGCATAATAGGGAAAAGATTGTAGATAAATTACTTGATAACACGATTTTGGGTAAGAAAGGGAAAGGAAGTCAAAATTTATTACTGATATTGAGAGAGGTGATAGATGATCTTATAACTAAAGGGGTGGAAAATAAAGTTATGGTAGGAGACTTAAGTAAAACATTTGATAGAATATAATATGATATCTTGTGGGTATAGTAAGAGATTATGGTATAAGTGATAAAATAATTAAAATATTTATGTCAGGATATGAAAATAATAACATGTGAGTGGTACTAAATGAGTGGTTAAGTGAATAAATAAAAAACAGAATATGGAATACGGCAGGAGTGTCCAGCAAGTAGCATTTTATTTGCATTAGTTATGAACATAGCTGTTAGTAATATGAATAGAGTGTTGAAAATGGCAAGATAGAACATAACAGGGGATATTCAAATTCCAATAATTCTTACTTATGCAGATGATACGGTCTTAATTATGAAGAATAAGGAATGGATGAAAGAAGGTATCAAAAGATTAAATCAGTATTTAAAAATGCTTGGTCTATGTATAATAAAGAAATAATGGTGGTATTGGGTTAACAGACAGTATAGAAGAGGTTCAATTTAATGATGAGGTTATAAATATATTAGGAACAAGAATTGGGAAAATGTACAAAGAAAAGCAATGGGAGCAAACAATACAAAAACCAAGAGAAGTCTGTATGTTTTGGAAGCCATATAAAGTGTTGTATAAAAAAGTGTATTTAATAAATATGGTATTTTAGGTAAAATTGTGCATTTAGCAGGTGTTTATATGATTCCATCTAAATTTGAAAAATAATTATCTATTTTATTCTCATTTATATGGGGATCCAGATTGAATCTAGTTAGGAGAGGGATTTTGTATGTTAAATAAGAGGAGGGATGACTGGGATTGATTAATTCAATTGTTTGTGCAGCATCATTGAATCTTTATAGTTTTAGCAGGACTGGAAGAAAAGAATAAGAATTTAGCTATTATGAAAGACAAGTATAAGAATTGTTGGAAGAAAATATGTTTTGGGAAAAGAATGATTTTATTTTTGTAAATGAAGACATGAAAGAGTATTAGAATAACATTTATTTATGGAAATTGAATATAAAAATGTAGGAAAAAATAGAAGAGAATGTCATTCTAATATAATCAATGAACACAGATACCCATGGAAGCATTTAGAAAATGAAGAAGAATATGCAATGAAGGCAAGACGTGCATGGCGTAGAAAAATTTATTAACGTAATTATTTTATGTGGAGACTGACAATAGGTAAAATAACATGCCTTATAAAAAAATACAAGAGAGGGTGTGTAATAATATGGGGAGGTTGAAACAACGGAACATGTTTTTCTGAATTCTTCAAGAATGAAGGAATTATGGGCAAAAGTATGTGAGAGTAAGATACTGAAAGTGTTTAAAAGTGTTGAAAATAATAAATACGATGCTGACATCATACATAAAGGCCTCACTGAGACCAACGACTACTGTCAGAACCATGGCCTTAAGCTCAGTGCCAAAATGTGTGTCATCATCCTCTTTTGGAAAATCCCTGTTCCCATGAATTACCACATCGATGATAGTCCACTGAACACAGAAGGCATTATAAGTGATCTGGGAACACAGGTTGACAGTAACCTCTCATTCGACCACCACATTGCTACTGTGGTCAGAAAGTCCTTCTGTGTGGCACATCTCATTACTAAAGGTTTTGCATCCAGGAAGAAAGAGGTCATTGTCTCCCTCTACTCTTTCCTCATTAGGCCAACCATTGAGTACAATGCCCCATTTGGCATGTACCTCACTAAACACATGCAACAACTGGAGAGGCCACAAGAGTACCTCACAAAGAGGATCCTAGGCCTCAAACATTTGTCCTATATGGACAAACTCAGAAAACTCCAACTGTTCTCTGTCTCATATTGCCTACTTAGAGTCGATCTCTGCTTGACTTACAAAGCCATGTCTGACCCAGCTCTGTTAGAAATGCTACATCTAAAGAAATCCTAGTGTCTCCGCACCACATACTCCAGAGACCTCAGCCTCATTACCACAATCAACAGAACATGCTGGAGGGACATAACCCAGAGACTGACCATGCTATGGAATAGACTTCCCATACATGTCAAGCAGAGCACCTCACTGGCCCTCTTCAAGAGAAATCTTGATGAGTGGATGGGAATTAGAAAATTTACCCCAGGGATCACTCCAGTGGCTCTACTTGACAGAAGCAGTGGGAACTAAGGTCGGGTAGCATGATGCCAGGGTAATCCTATGGGCTAGGCTTGTAAAGACTCCAGGGCCATTAGCCTTGTACACACCTATGAACCTATGAAAATCCTGGAACATGGGTATCATGGCAACAAAACACTATAAGGTAAAAGAGACTGATTAAAACTGTTTTCTTTTTCATGGACAATATGGAATGAGAGACTGAATGAAATTAAGTTTAATGGCAAATGGGTATTGTCTGAAATTTTGAAAAAGATATGTATTTGGTTGTGGAAAAAGGAGTAGGGGATCATTATAATATATAAAATTGTATGGTAGATGAAAAATGTAAATAATTGTAAAATAATATACAATATGTACTGTAAATAATGTAAATAATATGTATATGTTGTGTTAATCAATAAAGAACCACTACTCTTTTTTGATAGGTGAAGCCACGGTGGTACAGTGGTAGCGTTGTTGCCTCACAGCAAGAGGTTCTCCTGTTTGATTCTCGGCTGGAGTGCCTTCTGTGTGGAGTCTGCATGTCCACCCCATGGTCGAGTGGCCTCGAAAGACATGCGTGAATGGGCGTGCCTTCACTGAAGGTTGGGCGTCGGGCTGGCAACTCGGCACCATAAAAATCTGCTGCCAATCATTAGTGGACCGGAGTTCTGCTGTGGCAACCCCTAACCGGGAAAAGCCGAAAAGACAAACAACAACTCTTTTTTGATAGGTGCCATGGGATCTTTTACAACCACCTGAGCTACCCTCAACTCAAACAGATGGGGACTCATCTGAAGGATGGCACACTGAGTACAGCACCCCTCTTATACTGCACTGGAGTGTCAATAATAAATCTATCTGGTATGTGAATAGAACCCACAGCCTTCTATACTAAAGGTGACTGTGCGATCTGTTGCACTTTTGACAATGATATAAACTAGATGTTTTGTTACAGAGTGAAAATAACAGTAACTTTAAGATTAAACAAGAAGAGAAAAGAAAATGAAATGTATGGGGATAATACCTGAATAAATATGATTCTATTAACCAATTTGCTTTTTACATATTCAAATAATAAAAATAAGTATTCTATGTTACTTACATAAATGAGAAATGACCAAACTGTGATATCAACCAGAAAAAGTTGGTTGAAGGAAAAATGGCAAAGTAAAGCAGTCAAAGCTTGGATTATAGAATGAAGATCATTAATAACTTATAGCCTCAATTCCATTTTTTTAGTTTAGAACAGAACATTTAACCTTTAACATCCAACCAAGCTACTAAAACTAGGGAAGGTTGGGACCTCATATTAACATGCAGGAAAGTTGGTACCACATAAATGCCACTTTCATCCCTATGATGCACTCACAACTAGTTTTGAAGCTGTTCCATAACCCTATTCAAAGGAAACCTGGACCACTGGATTGGAAACTGGAAATTTACTCCAGGTCTAGCAATTATGTCTCTAATGGACAGAAGCGGTCTATGAATCTTGCCATACCTTATATATACCCCTTAAAACAACCTCTAAGGCACATAAATTTGCAGGATAAATTTGGGAAGTTTGGCCAGACTTAAAAACCCCAGCACATAAACTTGCAGGATACATTTGGGATGCTTAGCTAGGTTTATAAAGGCCCCAGTGGCCATTAGCCAAGAACCTAGATGAATCCAAGTGCCATCCGTGGGAAGTACAACCCACAATCTTATGATTACCTCACCATCAAAACTGTGTGTAACCTACTGATCAACTTAGACTGCACAAACAAAAGATCTTGGCCTTAGGATTAGTACCACTCTAATTAATGGCTAATTATTTGGACAACTGATTAGTGTTGTGACTAATGTGCTTTGATGAAACTTGTGTGGTTTCACTTATTGCATTGCTTCACCAAGGTAAGCTGGCCCTTATAATAATGTTATATCATGCGGGTGTTGCAAGTGAAACAGCTGCTTGAGCGGAGAATGTAAGTGCTTTACCATTTACCTCCTTCAAACAAATGTCACAGTTCAGGTTTTTTTAAGTATCATTTGATCAGTTTTTATTAGGCAACACCTAAATAAAGAGTCATGAATGGGACAAAGAGTGCTCTCTGACCATGACTGGGGTCTGTCAGGAAGCATACACTGAACATCTACAAGATAAAGGAGATGTAGTTTCTAACTACTCGGTTATCCATCATCCTTGAGATTTTAATACCTAGTCTATTTTTTGAATCCAGGTCCAAGCCACTGGGGAAACTATTGCAATGATTTAGTTTTTGTTAACCTTGTAGGTAGACTGGTCAGCTGACCCTATTCAGCTAAGATATGAGCTCAGTGAGCATAACATATGCAAGTATAAACAGGTATAAACAATGAAGGTAAAGTAAGTTTACAGGAACGTAGCATGCACAAGTGCATTGCACAATTAGTGATCATTTAACATTTTGTTGCAGATAAAAAACTGGATTAATAAAAATATAACAACAAAACAAACAAAGCACTCTATAACAGCTAAAGGCAGTCCTTGGATAAAATGTGAAAACTGAATAAAAAAGCCTGGAAAAACCACCACAATGAGAATCACAT
>NC_056744.1:161013178-161218178 GCF_019279795.1 Protopterus annectens | reverse complement strand
AAGGCAACGTTATTTGATTTAGAAGTTTGTATGCTTTTGTTTTTTTTTTTTTTTTTTTTTTCTCTACCGCTTAGTTTACAAATTACTTCTGGTCCTTGCAACTAAAATTAGAGAGACTCATAACTATACACTGTGTTGGGCTTACTTCTGTTTGCAAGCATAATTTACATTACAGTACATGACAAAACATATGTAATCACAATATGTTTGTGACCCAGTATGGACACATACGAGGCTGAATAGCCTATGTTTGTCATTACTATATGTCATTCAGTATGACAATAACAATTCTTTTAAACAATTCATGTATGATTTACCAAATATGATTTTTCCAGAATGGAGTTAATGGTCTGTAGATAAGAAGGAGAAAGAAAGTAAAAGGATATTAAGCACAGTAGGGGACCGGGTGTTGGACATGTGAAAACGTGGGTAAAGCAGGCAGAGTATGTAGGATTCTGATTAATATTTTGAACATTTCTTTGTCTAATAAGACTAAATGCATACATGAATAAATAAATAATTTGCAGTAGTATTGGTGTTTATAGGAAAGCAAAGAACAAGTGTTTTTGCAGGGGTGTTGGGATTGTGCACCCTGACTTTCATAATTTTAAATGTGCTAACACTGAGATTATACAGCCTTGGAGGTAAGAGAAGAATCCCTTACTACAAGCTTCTGCAACCACGAAGTCAGTACCGTAGCAGACTTTGATATTTGTGCACATCATAGTTTTTGATACAGTGCTTAAGCACACAGATGTTGCTGTTGCAACTACTACGTGACAGACACTACATTTTTTGGCTTTAGAGAAGTATATCCCTCATTAATGTTAAGTTATAGCATGGAATGTTGTGGTTACACTTTGGTTTAGGTGGTTAAGAGCTTGAAAACTGTGAAGAAACAGAAGTTAAGCAGAAGTCTGATACCTTTATTGCATGTCATGTCTGAAATCTATCTGGATCTACTTACGAAGCTCAAAGTTTCAAAACTCTAAACTTCAAAAAGTCGAGCCATAAGAACAAAGTTTTGAAACTTTGAAAACGTAATAAAAACATTTTTTTTTTACATTTTTGCAGGGGGGCAAACCACCCTGCAGCCCCCACACCCCTGGTAAATAAATATACCAACTCTGAGATTGCACTACAGTGAGGAAAAGGGTAAATTTCACATACCATGGTGTATGACGATCTCCATTCAAAACGTTCGAAGTTTCCAAAACTTTGATCTTATGGTCTCAGCCTTTTGACGTTCAAAGTTTTGAAACTTTGGGCTTCTGAAGGGGATCCATATATATATATATATATATATATATATATATATATATATATATATATAAAGTAAAAAAACTTCCTGAACATCTAGTGAAGGACAAAGACACAGAGCGTAACTTTGGTATTTAGCACTTTCGATCTTTATTGATGTACAGATCTTCATCAGAATGAAATACTGTGCCAAGGCAAGTCACTAAAATAGTACATGTATTTACATTAGGTGGAGGAATTAGCCAATCGGTAATGTAAGATGGGTTAATTTAAATACATGTACTATTTTAGTGACTTGCCTTGGCACACTATTTCATTCTGAAGAAGATCTGTACATCAATAAAGATCGAAAGCGCTAAATACTGAAGTTACGCTCCGTGTCTTTGTCCTTCACTAGATGCTCAGGAAGTTTTTTTTTACTTAATAGTTTTTTGTACTTCTATTTCTCTCATCGGTTCTTCAGTTTTTGTAGAGGTACAGATATATATATATATATATATATATATATATATATATATATATATATATATATATATATATATATACAGCTAATAGTAAATTACATCAAATAAACTTCTCATCTATTCTCAAAACATCTAAAACACATTTAATCAAATCACATTTGATCTAAAATTTAATTTACAGCAAAAACTTCTCCATTTTCTGTGGGGGAGAACAAGCACCCCCACGCCCACATATCCCCTTATTTAAATATCCTAACTCCATAGCTGAACATACACAGAGAAAAGAGAAAACACCACACTCAGTGACTCACTGGTGGTACATAAACACAAACTCATAGGTAGACTAATTTGCATTACAATTCCTATTGTCGTAACAACCTAAACCACACCAGCATTAATTCTATCTAGCCCACTACACTTTTCTGTCAAATGTGATTAGATTAAATGTGTTTCAGATTAAATTATTTGATATTCTGAGGTTAGATTAAGTGATCAAACACTACATACACACATACACATGCACGTATGTAGATATATATATATAAATATATATATATATATATATATATATATATATATATATATATACTTTTTTTCTTTACTTTTTTTGACATTGTAACTTCGAACCATTTAAATGGAGATCAACGTGCAGTAGAAGTAGATCCACACACATATATATATATATATATATATATATATATATATATATATATATATATATTTTGTTATCAAAAACAGAAGATTGGGAAAAATAGCTTGGTTTTTGGTAGTAGTTACACACTGTAAACAGTAACTTATTATAATACTTTTTGGACCATTTTAGCAGTCCATTAACAGTGTTTGCATTCACAAGCTGATCCTGTTGTCATGACAGTCATAGGCCCTGCCAAGCCTTAACTTTATCTTTAGCAGCAAACAAAAAATCTTCACCTGGGTTGGTCTAAAGCTATTTCTCAAATGAGCTGACACCCTCCATACATCTTGTACCTTCCAGTAAAGACCTTGCTTTACCCCATACTTAATGCCCATCTGAAGAATTTACTTTCTTGGTTGCCTCTTTCAGGCAACAATCTTTTATGCAAGTACCAAAAGCAGCTACCTAACGAATACAATTTCTTGACTGAAGAGCTGTGAAAATTATACATTTTACATCCCCATATCTTTTAAATTTAATGTGTAATTAAAAGTTATCCTAAATTTCTGTAGAAAAGACTGGCCAGCATAGTCGTTTGTGCTTTCTGCTTTCCATATCTTCCACTTTTATTTCTGCATTTTTTCTTTGAATAACGATGTCTGTAAAATCAGACTTTGCAGATGTTCCTGCTGCAGTGCTTTCTGATTATGCGTCATCATCTGTGTCATCTTGATGATGCAAACTCAGAGCAATGCTGCACTTTCTGAGACAGTGTGGCTATATAAGTGTGTGTGATTGCTGAATATATTAATATTGCAAAAAAAAAGGCAAAACATAGTTATTTAAGCTTGTTCTGTTTGGATAGTCCTCAGAACAAGTAAAGGCAGGATGTTGCAAAATAAGTGATAGGGAACATATTGTATCATTGTATGATGCAAGCTCTTATTGACTACCTGAATGACTCTCCACAGTCCCTGTATTACAGAACCTCTCTCATTTAGCATAAAAAATAAAAAATAATAAAATTTAAAAAACTTGCATTTCAACAGAAAAAATTATCGTATTATACAAAAAAAACCCACTGCCAAAGCTCGCCTTCACTGAATCCTGACACCAAGTTGGAATTAACACATTGAGAAACATTAGAAACACAAACCAGGTTGCAGCTAGGATAAATGTACTGTTGGTAAAACAAAAAGTCAGTATTTCCACAAACAGCAACCAACAGCACAGCCAACAGCACAGCCAACAGCACCTTAATGAACATTGAGCAACCGGTAAACACCACCCCTAATGATATAGTCTTATCTAGTGATGAATTGGGAGCGAGGAAAAAGACGAATGCACTCCCAACACTAGATGTCACTACATCACCTCTGAGTGGTATTACATATGCTAACAAGGTGTCCGCAAGTAACAGACAACTAAACACTGTGAACGCTAATAATGGAGTACCAGCACAGGTTTTGAAACATACAACCACCACTCCAGATTTTCAGGTTTTTCCCATCAAGAGAAGCTCGGTCAGCAGAGGGAAAGTGAGGCAACGGTTGTACAGCAGAGGCCGTTTGAAGAGGAAGGGGCAACAAGAATCCCCGAGCGACAGGCAATTGAAACGAGTGTGGAAGAAGGAGCTTCCTTAATATGGAATATTTTAGCTAAAGCCTTGACAGAAAGTGAATTCAATCTACTTAACAGAGGACTTTCGTTTGTGCCTACACAGAATATTAAGGTAACAGACGCTATAGTAGATTTAAAATTGTTTAGAAAAAATGTCCTTCTTAAAATGTTATTTAAAACCCAGAACAATGAAATTAATGAACTGTTTTAGGAAACCAAGTACTTTTATTCCCCCGTAGTAACCCTTTGATGGATGTGTTTGTGCAACTATGCGAAGATGATATTTTTAAAGCTTTTGGAAAAGATATTAGTAACAATAAACATTATAATTTAACTAGAACACTGCAGTCTGATAGAGTATAGTAATCAAGCAAGCTGATAAGGGTGGCTTGATTGTTATAATGGATTAATTGTAGAGCAATGAATGAAATGTTGAATAATGCTGTAGCATATGCTGTGATACATAGAAATGTGATGAATAATATGTTAAAGAAATTGGAAAGTGTTTTATATGAAAGACTATTGAATAATGACATTACTATTGACTTATATAATTATTTTAGAGTGCATAATCCTCTAGTTCCTATTATACACGGGCTACCAAAGATTCATAAGGACCCTGTAACTCCCCCCCCCCAAGGCCAATAGTATTGGGCAGCAGGTGGATTGTGGAGCCGCTTTCAAAATATATAGAAAAACAACTTAGACCAGTGGTGGATAGGAACCAGTATGTTTTAAAGGATTCAAAACAGTTTTTGGAAGATCTATTCAACTACACTGCATGTAGGGAGAATAATGGTCCGATGTTAATGGCTACATTAGGTGTTCATGCATGATTCACCTCAATACCGAATGAAGAAGGTATAGAGTATTTGAGACAGTATTTAGTGTTAGATGGTGAATATATTAATGAGAAGATAGATCTTATATATTTCCTAATGGAATTAATATTACAGAACAATATTATGATATTTGACCATAAGCTATATTTGCAGAAGGATGGAGTAGCCATTGGCACCCCTACGGCAAATAGCTATGCAAATTTAGTTATGGCAACATGGGAGAACGAATGTGTTTTTAAGAGGGGTAAATGGCAGCAGCTAATGTTGTATAAGTGCTTTTTGGATGACCTTTTTATTCTGTGGCAAGGTAGGTAGAGTTATATCAATTTCATAATACTGTCAGTAATAGTACTAGCTTTCTGAGTTTTGATCTGAAGTATTCGTACAATTAAATTGAATTCCTAGATGTTAAAATATACAATGATGGGTTGGGTAGACTATCCACTAAGATTTACAGGAAGGAATGTTATAGAAATGCTATATTACATAGAAAGAGTCTGCACCCCAAGCACATTTTTAGGAATGTAGTCAAGGGGCAAGCATTAAAAGCATCAAGGTTAACAGCTGATGATAGAGAGTTTGAATGTGAATTACGTGACCTTAGAGAGAGACTACAATGGAGAGGTTATGTAGATCGGGAAACAGAGGAGATTTTAAGGAATGCTTAGAGTTGGAGAGAAGATATAGGGAAGCCATGTTTTTCATCAAGCACAACTAAGAGTAAAAAAGGACCACAGAGTGAGAATAAATATGTGTGGGTTTCCACATGTTTACCAGGCAACACGAATGTTGTGACAGAGATCATTAAAAAGCACTGGTCGATACTAACCTCAAATGCTGAGATGAAAAATATAGTGAGTGAGAAACCCAATTTTATGTTTAAGAACAGGAAATCACTTAAAAGAATACTTTGCTACCCCAGAGATAATGTTACCAGAGAGTTAGGTACCAAAGGTACCACCCCTTGTGACAAATGTAATCAATGCCAATATATAGATAGCACAATTAGTTTTAGACATCCAGATACAGGTGTGATAAGTTCATTCAATGTGCAGCAGATTTTAATACCAACAATATACTTTGTTTAGCTATTGTAATACCTGGTCAGCATATTATGTTGGCAAAACCAACAGGAAGTTTAGGTTTAGAATAAGAGAACATCTGATGAACATCAGGAAGGGCTCTTTGTCAAATGCACTCTGACAAAACACGTGAAACTAAATGGACAAACGCATACACTTAGATTCCTAGCTGTTGAAAAAAATTGGGACAATGAGAGAGGGGGAGACCTAAGTAACCAAATAGAAACATCAGAGACAAGATGAATAATCAGACTGAGGGATGACAGGGGGAGAGGATTAAATGAGAGGGTTCCCTTACAGCCTGTGTTGAAAAATAAGAAACTTTTCAAATGAAATATAGTATGTTTTTATTCTTGCACATATTTTTTATAATTGCACATTTTCTTTATATTTGCACATTTTTTATATTTGTATAGATTTTATTATACATTGAGAATATGTATATTATTTTAGGGCAAGAAGCTGCAAGTTATTAATTGGTATATGGGTGTAACAGAATTCATTCTAATCATGTGATTCTGATTGGTTGTTGTGTTAACATTTTCGTATATTTTCGTAAAGAAGTGATTTTTGATAGTATAATGGTCTGAAGAAGTGGTGGCAACACCATGAAAGCACTTAACTGTTGGAACAAAGTTTTTTTCTGTGATTTTATAGACTGGACTGTGATTTACATCTTCCTGAACAATTGGCTGTGCTGTTGGATGCTGTTTATGGAAAGTTTCTCTTCCTGCACATACACATTTAGGGCAGAACAAATTGCCTGCATAGAAGTAGATGTTTATTAGATGATGCAAACACAAGAATTTGAAAGGAGGAACAAAAGTTACAGCATGTAATTTTATGTACAGAGTGTATACATGATCTTTAAAGACATACTACACACTGACAAGATAAAAGATGTCATTAACTTCCAACCCCCACAAAAAAAATCATATTTGTACTTATAATGATAGCTTGTGAGACTTCAGCATCCCACTGGCATTTGCATTAGCTAAGCCAGGCCTATGGAATGCTGCGTACCAAAATGGTTGGAGGGATAGTGTCCAATAGAAGAATTTTGTGTTGCCATCTTGTTACTTATTTAGCCATTATAATGGGGCATGATCACTTCCAGGATCACTCTACCTTCCTACAACTAAATATGTTTTTTTTTCAGTATTTTTTAACGTTTGATTAACACAGCACGCAGAGTGCTGTTTACTTTGAATATCCTAGTACCAAGTGGCTGCCAAACATACCTTTAATGCAGCTGGATACGGGATAAATTCCCTAGTAAAATCAGGGATTACTAAAACAGGTTAATAAAGTAACATTCTTTTTATAGGTTCATAGGTTTATACTAGGCTATCTGCCCTAAGGCATTTATAAGCCTAGCCCAAATTTTTGTGGCTTACGCCACCCCTTATATGAAAAAATACTGTGCCCATTAGTTTGTTGTGCCTCTGTCCAGCAGTGACACAGAGATGATTCCTGGGATAAACCTACGATCTCCCATCCACAGGTCAAGATTTCTCTTGAACAGAGCCAGCGAGGTGCTCTGCCTCACATGGACTGGGATTTTATTCCACAACATAGAGAGTCTCTGAGTGATAAATCTATCCCTCCAGCACGTCCTATTTATATCCGTGCTAAGGTTTAAGTCACTTGCTCTAGTGGTTTTGGTGGATTTGGATTTTTTGAGGTGGAGCATGTCCATTAATTCCGGGTTGGACATGGCCTTGTATGTCAGGCACATGTCACCTCTGAGCAGACGGTATGCAACAGAATAGAGCTGGAGTTTCTTCAATCTGGCAGCATATGACAGATTTTGGAGTCCCTTTATCCTTTTGGTGAGGAACTTTTGGGGTCTCTCCAATTGCTGCAGATGTCGGGTGCGATACATCCCGAATGGGGCATTGTACTTGATCATTGGTCTGAGAAGTGAAGAGTACAGGGGAACAATGACCTCACTAGATCTGGATGTGAATCCCTTCATGATCAGGTGGGCAATGTAGAAGGTCTTTCTAACCACTTTAGCAACGTGAGTGTCAAAAGAAAGGCCACTGTCAACCTGGGTCCCCAGGTCCCTGATAACCTCTTCTGTGCTTAGTGGATTGCCACCTATATGGTAGCTTGGGTTTACACTGTTTTTCCCGAAGGGTATGACTATACATTTTTTGGCGTTTAACTTCAGGCCATGGCTCTGGCACCAGCTATCTGTTTCCGTGAGTCCCTTCTGAAGGATATCCGTGTCCGATGCACTTTTCACTATGGCGCCCAGTTTGCAGTCGTCTGCAAACTTTGTCAGCCAAAGTCCTCCCATGTTGGCCTGTACTTCTGAGAAGTAGATGCCGAACAATAGGGGGCCAAGGACTGAGCCCTGTGGGACACCGCTTGTGACCGGCTTGGAGTCTGACATAGCGCCAGCAACTCTAACCCTGTGGGTTCTGTCCTTAAGCCAGTTTGCAACCCATCTTGTGACATATGGGTTTACATTTAAGCTGGTAGGTTTTTCTACAATACCCGAGTGGGGTATTGTGTCGAAGGCCTTTGCAAGGTCAAGGTAGGCTGTATGGACTGCCTTTCCCTCATCAATGGCCTTGGTGACTGTTTCGAAGAAGTTGACCAAGCTCAAAAGGCATTATCTGCCCTTGACGAAGCCAAACTGGGTCGGGTCCAATGTCTGCAAGTCCCCTATATCTTTTTTTATGAGCTCCATTATGATCCTCTCCATAGCTTTGCAGACTAGACTTGTTAAGCTTATGGGGCGGTAATTACCAGGGTCCGTAGAGGCACCGCCTTTGTGGAGTGGGACCACAGTTGCCGTACGCCACTGCTTGGGCACGTATCCTGTGGTAAGGCTGAGATTAAACAGCTGCTTTATGTGCGGGTTTAATTCCTCATTTATTTCGGTTTGCACACAGCCGGGGACACCATCCAGTCCCATTGATGCTGTGTTTTTAGCTTTAGAGAGAGCACTCTGCTGGGATAGTTATCTCTCCTTTAGGGGGGGAGAGGGGGGGTGAAGTTTGCACTGAACCTGTCTGCCAGTATGTTGGCAATGTCTGTGGGTTCAATGATTTTTGTATCATTTTGGACTAATTCTGAGCATATCTGGGAGTTTCCACCCAGGTTCCTAACATAGCTGAAAAAGGCCTTATGATTGTCCTTTGAATCCATGGCAATTTTTCTCTCAAAACTGGCCTTAGTTGATTTTATGAGTGCTCGTATTTTTTACTAATAATGATCAGGGTGACTTCCCTTTTATGGATTTTGTTCTATCATGTAATAGCTTTCTCCTCTTATTGTAAAGTTTGTTAATGGCTGGGGTCCACCAGACTGGACGTTTGCCCTTTGTGGAAAGAGTCTTGGTTTTATTTGGGATTGCCTGATCCATGCAGTCCTGGAGGTGTTCATAGAAGGCATTTGTAAGGGCTTCTGCAGCTTGGGTTGTGGTTTCCACTGGCTCAGGGGCCTTGAAGGATACCACACCAGTCTTGAGTAGTGTGAAGTTTGCTTTAGAGAAGTTCTTCACTGTGGTCTTTTTTGTTTGGGGTGGGGGCGGGATGTGGATTTCCAGTGAGATTAGGTTATGATCAATTCTCACCAATGAGGGATATACTTCCGGTGTGGAGCATTTTGTCCCCATGTTTGTGATAATAAGATCTAGTATATTTTCTCCTCTCGTGGGAACAGTGACTAGCTGTTCCATGGCATTTGAATTTATGAACTCCACGAACCATTGGGCTAGAAAGTTAGGGCTTGAGTAATGTTCCCAGTCTATATTCGGGTAGTTGAAGTCACCCAATATGATGGTGTTTGGAGATACATTTATACCCTCCAGTGTCTTCAGGAAGGCTGTGTGGGGTTCCTGAGTTTGAGAGGGTGGCCTGTAGCATGCTACAATTTGTAGAGCAGTTTTGCCTATGGTTAGTTGCACCTGGATGGTTTTCGAAGCTTCGTGCATTGCCACCAACCTGGAGGTGTGGGTATCCTTTATGAATATGGATACACCTCCTCCTTTTGTGGTGTGGTCCGGGTTTTGGGGCCGGAACGCATGATATGAGGTAAAACCTAATAGTGCCGGGGTGCTCTCAGGAGCCTTGAACCAGGTTTCAGTTACAGCACAGACATCGATGTTCTCCATACTGAGAAGGGCCTCGAGTGCATGCATTTTGAGATTTAGACTTCTGGCATTGAGCAGCATTACCCTCATGCCCTGCTTGCTTCATGGGGTTATTGTACTTCGATATAAGCTTTTCCTTTTGTGAAGTCTATGAAAGGACAGACAATGGTTGCAAAATTTTGTAGAGTTCACCTTAACCTGTTTTTTGCTGGAGGGTATAAACAGTGAATTATATTGCTAATAGGATGTTGAATGTTCCCAGTGAATAACTGTCATGCTTCCTAATGAAAGTCTGACAGCTTTGTGACTGAGTCACAAAACATCATTCACAAAACCTCAGAATCACTCAACTGTGAACTGTCCTCCAGAGTAGTAAAATACAAAGGTGTTTTTTGCAAGAGGAAATGCCCCCCTCCGTTTCTCCAAATGTGAGATTCTGCTCCCCCCACACCCCCTGCTACATATCCACTCTGAGATTAAAGTGTTGCGGAGAGTAGAAAACCAATAAGATAGCAAAATCTTAATCTTTAGAGAGTCCAGAATCACACATTAGTGAGTGGTGATGTAAGAAATCGATCAGTAATGTAACATGTTAAACTTGGTACTTGGGACTAACCTCATAGTGGGCATATTTTTTTAATCTGTTTCTTATTTTATAACTACTTTTAACCTGTGAACTGGCAGAATTTATGGTCTTAGCCTCCATTTGGATTTAACCAGCTGGCATCTACAAGAGAGGAATTGTAGACAAAACAGGACCTGCTTTCACTCTAGTTACTGCAGGCTACGTGGTGTTACTTGATTAATTTAATGCCACTCCTCTTGCACTATATCATTAATGGAACAGTTTAGAAGGAAAGTAGTAACATTGTAAAGCTTCTAATAACCATCCAACCTACCTATCCACCCACAGTCTATAAATCATACTACCATTACAAACACTACATACCAGTCAAATTAACAAACAATCCTCCTGAGGTGTAAAATGTAGCCTGAATACCATCTTGCTTTGAAAATATAGGCTGGGTGACTAGGTTTTCATTCATGAAAATAATCTGCAGGGTGCTACTTAAATGCATAACATTATGTGCAGGCCGCCTGTGATTGCTGTGTATTTATGCACTAATGTTTTTTAAATGATGTCTCAGGAGCTGATTTTGGCAGCTGCCCATTTGTCAACTGCTAGCTGAATTTAAATCCACCATTTTAAACCTTTCTTCTGTCTAATCCCATTAGCTTCTCCAAGAAAAAATTATCTATCTTTTCTAAAGTTTTCTTTTTTTCATTCTTCAGTTAAAAGGCAGTGCAGAAGTATGCAACAGCACAGTTTTGTTTTGAAGTTTAGTCAGCGTTATTTATGCATTCATTTATTTGTAAATATACTACATTAGGTCCAAATGGGCAACATCACAATTTTATGTATTTATTTGCCTTTAATTAACAGGAAAGTCTGACCTTTGTGTAGTCCCTATTCAGCAGAGGCCAAGGGACAATGCTCTACATGCCACTTTTACAGGAAGTTAGCATGAATTAGCAGTAAAATATGCAACATAACATTAAATTGTATATTTATCACACCATCATACAAAATACAGTGCATACAGCATGAAAGCTCATTCATAGCTACAAAACAATCAGTGTTATATTACAGTATTTTATATTCAATCATGTTAGTTTTAGTACAAAGAAAACATATTAGGCATATGCATATTTTATCCAAACACTGCAAATTAAGTTGAGATCTACAGCTATGGAAAAAAAGTGTGAGGATTTAGATATTCAGATAGCAGTGGTGCAACAGACAGCACACTTGCCTTTGGTGTATTAGGTTGTAGGTTCTATTCCCATACCAGGTAGATGGACTGCTGATACTGCAGTGTAGCATAAGGACAGTGCAGCACATTGTGTTGTCCTTTGAATGAGACATTAAAGTGAGGTCCCCTCTGCTTGAGTTAGTGGGAGCTCAGATGGGTATGAAAGATCCCGTGACATCTATTGAAAAGGCAAGTGGAAATTCCCTGATCCCATGGCCAAATTTCCACTATTATATAAATACCACCTTGGTCTCCCTATCAGGCCTGACCCACTCAACAATGGATAAATAAATAAAATGCACAGCTTTTTTTCTGTGACCAAAATTGCTCATTCTCCTTGTCTGCTTAGTCATGTAATAAGTAATGTGGATATGCAATATTTCCGTGCTGAATAAAGAACAAGCTTACAGAGTTAGTTTTACAAAGGACTTTTCTGACTTTGTGTGTGTGTTTGGTCTATGTATTTGTGTGTGTGTGTGTGGGCGTGTGTTGCATTCTAAAGGTGTGGAGGGAGGAGGAGTAACATTCAATTATAACTGCACTGCAGAGTCTTAGACCTAGGAGAGCTGCCGACCAGTCAGAGATTAGCAACAGCATCTCAGTATGTGAGAGTGTGACACTGACATGTTTGATGCAGTGTACTGTTTTCATGAAGGATTGGACTGCTCACATGCAAAAGCACTTTAGTCATTTGTTGAGTGAAGTGGACAGTGGCCTGCCATTACTGCTCAGCATCAGTTCCTGTAAAGAACAGAGTTGTTCTCCTTGTTCATATGCAACTACAGTTTACGTAAAAAATTTTGCCAGCCAATAGCTAGGCTTAAGACCACCAATATGTGGTCATGGTTAGTTTTCAGCTTCACCTTTGTTCCAAAATAGCCATATATAAAATACAGAAAATCATCTTCTCTGGGCACTCAGTTTTAAGCTCCATCAGTGTTTCATACGTAAAGCATACAGAAACTATTCTACTCCACAGGGCAGTATGGTGGTACAGTAGTTTGTGTTTCTGATTTATAGGTCTTGGTTCTCTCTTGCCTCATCTGCAGAATCTGCATTTTTGGCTGAGTGGCCTAGTGGGCTAATGCACAATGCATTATGCTGTCTTCCTGACACACCCCAGAGCTATGGCATTATGTGAAATGGTAACTCTCTAAACTGCTTGTAGGTGTGTGTGTGTATGTGTGTGTGTGTGTGTGTGTGTGTGTGTGTGTGTGTGTGTGTGCGTGTGTGCGTGTGCTTGTGTGCGTATGCATGTCCTGCACTAGATAAGCAGGTTATTTGGCTTATTCTTGTTGCCTGGCTGTGATAGACACCAGTTCTGCTGCAAGCCTGAAGAGCATAAATAGGTATTGCAGAATGAGTGAAAAAATTACTGCAAGTGCAGTTTTATTTAGAGTAGTAAAAAGCTGTTTATCATATACCCTTCACATTGTATAATATGGTGTGACTACTGGACCATACTCAAGCCTGCTAGTTCTTCACCCTGGCAGGTATATTGTCTGTCAAAGATCATTTGCTGTAATAATTTCAAATTTTCTCTTGGAGATCTGCAAGTGCAGTATTGTATTAATAATTAATGAACCTGATCACCAATTTGCACAGCAACACCATTTCCTCACCCGACCTCTTTTGCCTAGCATACAATAAGTAAACGTAAGAGCACCCATTTTCCAGATCTGCTTTAAAGCTGGTGGCTACTAAGCACAGGTGTAGTCAATATTTTGGGAATTATATCTTAGCTTCCAAAATGTAGACCCCATCCTTGCAAGTGAAGCTATGGCATACCACACAAGTGCTACTGTTTAAATATATAGTAATTATTGTACTAAGTTTAGATGTAAGAAAATAAAAAATGCATAAATGAGGTAAAAAGCTGTTTTGTTTATCTAATTTAAGATATTTTTCTCTTACTAAGGTTATTTTGAGTTATAGTGCTGCATTCAAACATAAACAAATCATTTTTAAAGTGTATTGTATGGTGCACATGTGGCATAGACATGGCTACGCCTGTGATAGCCAGTCAGCTGGTGTCAGATTCCTGAAATGAAGAATGTGATATGCTTTTAAATGCACATCTATAGTTTATGCAAATAAAAATAGGAGGGAAAACAGTCCTCCTCCCACACACCATGTTTTCCAACCCAAAATCTGTCAACGCCATAGATCACACACCTTGGGGCTACCCTGTACACAGTGGTAAAATCACTATCTTGGCATATATCACTAGCTGGTGTATTAGGACAGTATGCCTAAGTAAAGAAAGCTGTTCCTTTCTCTCCTCTGAATCCTTCAAAAACATGCACATTTTCCTTTAGCCTTGCCTTTCACCCCAACATATAGACACCAGACCTTTCATTTAGATCAGTACCATTCTCTTATACCCATGAAACATATCAATTTCTTCAGCTCCGGTGTTCAACCTCAGTAAGTGGTTACAGTACACTAAAGTGAAGTTTCCAATCCCAGTATTAGTCACAGGAAATCTGACAATGACATAACTAGGCCACATCTTAGCTTCTGTGCCATAGATTTTCAACATGCCATCTGTAGGATCTGCGTCAATTAATATAGTTCTGTCATTATGCAGGTGCTTGATGAAAGTCTAAGGACGATAACTGAGATCCTTGAAACACAGAGAATTTAAGCATGAATGGATGGAATAAATAATGTTTCTGTTATTGCTGTAACTCACTCTGTTTTCTTCCTGCTCTAAAGTACAGTGATCTTGGTGTCAGTGTTTGTAAGTAGCAGGCCAGTATGAAAAGTCTCTGTATCCCCCTTAAAATTTTAAGTTCTGAATTTGCTTTTTTTTTCAGAATTGCAGTTTAATTTTTAAACTGTCTGGGCTTGCAGTATATGGTAGTTCTTTCCACAATGTTCACTGTAGAAAATTGCCATTTGTATAATAAGTAACTGCATAACAATGCATGTGTTAAGAATACTACGGGAGTGTGCCAAGATAGGAAACCAGTGATCAAAAGTACCTAGCATTTTTATATGTGTCTTAGGGGCTGTTACTATAAATCACTGCAACACCTTATTTGTTCTTACAAAGTAGGCATAGGTGACTGTTGCTTGGTTTATTTTTACATGCGCATTATAAAGTTCTAGTGAACATCGATCAGCAAATCAAACTTCTAAAAAGGGCAATCCATTTCATAACTCGGGTATTACACAGTTCATGGCACAGGGTTATGAAAGTAACATATGATTAAAATTTGTTCCAAAATGCTGAGGGCTGCTGTTTACAAAACTTTATTTAATTTAGCAAATGCAAGCAGATAATTATGGAATTTTTTAGTATATTTTTCCAAAAAAGTTACAACACAATAATTTTCTCAGAGCTCTTAGACTTTTTGTTAAAGGGATAGCTGTAATTTTTCAGAGAAAGGATAATATTCATTTTTAATGCTGCTAACAGTCTTGTTTTGTGCCTTTAATGAGTCAGATATGTTTTGCCTGGGTTAGTGCAAAGACTTCCCTCTCAAATTTGTTAATGTTATAGTGGAACTGAAAATGTTCTTATTATGAATGTTAACCCATTTTTATCTTTTGTTGCACATGACCTGCCCTAGTTCTTGTTCATTCTGTAGGAAAACAAGTGTTTTTACAAGTGAACAGTGGTGGATTATAATAGGGTTATTCTGGAAAGCTGCCTATGGTCCCATTACTTCAGGAATGCCCATCATGCTGGCTGTCACATTTTGGCAGCGAGGCAATTTTTTATAATTGTGTGCTCCCATTTTGTTTGGTTATGCTGCTGAGGATGATGACAATGATGACAAGCGTCAAAGTGTCCATTACAGAAGAGAAAAACACATGTACGGGGCTAGTCATCATCTGATTCAAGTGCTGTGACATTCATTATGTTTTTACTTCTTGGACTGTCTGTGAGGTTACAGGTATTTTGTGCAGATCCCCTGTGAAGAAGAAGAATTAAATTGAATTCAGATGGATTACTGCATGTCCTTCTGCATCACTTTTGCAGTATTCTTCATTACTGGAATATCCTGCAGAGTATAGACAAACATCTGACCAGCTTAAAGCCTTTACACCTTCCAGGTGCATATGTCAGATGTATGTTCTATGTGCAAGAAGTAAGGTACATACGTGATGCACAAACACCTAAGCCTCAAAACTTCTTTGTCACCAGTCTGAATGCTCCCTTTGAATTCGGTCTGCAAGATGCTCACTGAGTTGGATCAGCTACTGAGCCTTCTAAAGATAAGTGCCCTGTTAGGGCCTTTTCCTTTTTTTTTATTCCTTTTAGTTTACACATCATTCAGGAAGGAAGATGTGACTGCGGGAGGCAGATTCACCATAAAGATAGACATGTCAAGTGCCTTTTTTGTTTGGGTGCTACACATGACCGTAAGCAGTGTGAGATTTGTCAGGTGTTTGCCCCTAAGACACTCTGTAGTCATCTGTTATCTATTTCCATTTATTTGGAGAACCAGTGCTTGAGGCTTCTGGCTCAAGGTATCATGGCTGAATGCACCTGACCCAATGTTTAGCCGCCACTTAAGAAGAAAGCCAAAATGGCACATACTGACCTTTATGCTGTCCAGCCTCCACTGGACATCTCCTTTGGGTTAGATGAAGAACTTGAGGACTGTCTGATGCCAACATCAGCTCCCTCTGCCATGACTTTGTCGTAAGCCAACATGGAGCTGTCTATCCACATGTTCTGTGAGGCTGTGCCTACATCTAATGCAGATGTGTGTGTGGGGGGGGGCATGAATGGTTACATTGGAGGGGCTTAGGGAGATTCCCCAAATACTTATTAGGAAAGAGATGCCTGGTACCCTTATTAAATCTATGCAGGGATCTGACCCTCTCAGATTTGTATTCCTTTAAAAAAAGAAGCACAAGCCTAAGCTGTCACCCCTATGGCTAAGGATCCCAAAAAAGAATGGCAGGATTTTACTCAAGGGCTTTTCAATACACTTATGGCTCTAAAAGCCCCTCAAGGATTATCTGTTCGTGCTTTTGTTCCTTGGTCTTCCACTCCTTCCAAACATCCTAGATACTCTAATTCATCTGATGAAGAGTTAGAGTCTTGAGAGAATTACTCTTCTCAGATCCACTCTCCTCTCATCTTGGGGTCTGAGGAAGGGGATTCACTTTCCCTTAACTCCCTTATGGAAGAACTGTCCTTTGGGGATATGGTGGTCCACATGATGGAACATTTTAAGTGGGGCTGTTCCCAGGTTTCTGATATTCAAAAAAGGTATTATGAACTTTTGCTAATACATTCTTCTTGGCCTGCTGGATGCCCTTTTGGATACTTTCACTACAGCGTCTCAGACCCCTAATTCTCAACCTCCTGCCCTACGGAGCTGGACAGGTTCTATAAAGTTCCTGAAGGTAAAAAGTTTGTGTACAAAAAAGCCCTTTGTCTGATCCTGCTGTTATTTCTGTGGCCACTGATAAACTATCCAATGTGCTTCCTCTTCTAAGCTTTTACATTCTGGTAAAGATAGCCATGCCATGAACAGGTCGTGTAAAAAAGTATATACTTCTTCTATTATAGCTTTGAGGGCTATTAATTACCAGAGCCATCTGAATAGGTATGTCCTGGCACTTCTCTCCATACTTGGGGGCATTCTGGCCAATATGGCTGATTTTCAGGGAGTTCTTTGGTCATTTCTCTTTTGAGTTCTGCTTCCCGGGTGGCTCATCATTCCATTAAATACATACATATACTGCTTATACCTCCTCTGGGGCAGCTGCACCTGGATCTGTTATGAGGAGTTATTCTTGGTTTTGCACCCAGGCTGTGTCTGATGACATCAAGGCCAAATTATTGAACTTCCCCCTAGACAACCAGAATCTCTTTGGCATTGCTGCTGCTGTTGTTGTTGCTGTTGAATTGTTTCAGACCCTTCAAGATAAGCTTTGTCCTTTGGTCTTTCTATGTCTCCTAGGGACTTTACCAAATGTCTGGTCCCTGTGGTAGCCTTCTACAGACTTTAGGGAATTCAGATCTTCCCTTACTTGGATGACCTTTTGATTCAAGCCCCCTCTCAACAACTCCTGCTACAGGATCTTAACTTCACTATGCTTCTTCTTCACAGCCTCAATCTAAAAAAAGTCTCTTTTGACTGCCTCAAAGGACCAGGTGTTTCTGGGTTGCAGGATTCAGAACATTCCAATGATGGTTTGTCTCTCACCTTCCCAGGTCCTCTCTTTGACTGCTTATTTCCAATCCTTTCTACATCTTCCAGTCCTTCCTGCAAGTGAATTTCTCTGAGGTTCATAGCATCCACTATTCCTATGGTTCCCTTTGTCAAACTCCAAATGAGGAAATGTCAGTAGTATCTCAAAATTGTTTTACTCCAGCAGTGCCATCCTCTGGATTATCTGGTTCCTTTCTTGCCTTGTCTCAAGCTCAGGCTCTGCAGGTAGATTCATCAGATTTCCCTGAATCCAGATATGCCTTTTCAAGTTCTTCTCCCTACCCAGGAGCTGTACACAGATGCTTCTAATCATGTTTGGGGAGCCTCCTCCAACAACCTAAAAGTCCAGGGTCTTTGGTCCCATCTACACTTGGCAGACCATATCAACATCAAGGAGATGAGGGCTCTACTTCTAGCTCTCCAGACTTTTCATTCCCTTTGGGTTCCAGGTCCCCTAAAGATTTTTACAGACAATACCACCATGATGTGGTACATTAACAAGCAAGGGGGCACACAATCTTATCTTCTTTGTAGGCTGGCTGTGCAAGCAGGGGATGTTGCAGTCTACCATCACTTTGTTCTTCAGGCAGTTTACATTCCTTCACAGCACAATCTTGTGGCATATTCTTTGAGCTGGTCAAAGACAACTCCTCACCAATGGAATCTTCACAAGAAAGTGTTTCTGGACATTGTACACTGGTGGGGTAGTCCTATAATAGATCTTTTTGTCTTCACTCTGAACTGACATCTTCCCCAGTTCTGTTCAAGAGTGCCATGCCCTCTGGTTTGGAAAGTGGACACCACCGTGTCTTTAATTTGTAAGGGGATGTTTCTGTATGCTTATCTCCTTCTTCTCTACCACCAAAGGTCCTGCACAGGACCATATGGGACAGACCTAAAATTTTGCTGGTGAGTCCATTTTGGCTCAGACAACACTGATTTCCCTTTCTATTTCATCTGGCCAGGGGCAGTCTTCACAAGTTACCACACATGATGGATCTTTTCACACAAGACAATGGATCTCTCATTCACTCTCATTTGTCCACCTTTCACTTGGCACTTTGAGTGATAGGGTTTTGATTCCTTTTAGACAGCAGTTTTCAAAGGAAGTGCTTTTGATTTTGCAAGAGGCCATAAAAAACACTACTAGAAAATCCTGTGTGGCTAGATGGAAGAGATTTTCGATTTGGTGTCTCAGACATGACCTGGAAGATTCTTCTGTGGGTATTTCTATGGTTGTTTCTTATTTGTGTGAGTTGCTCAATTCCAACTTGGCATATTCATCTGTTACAGCTCATGTGTCAGCCAGTTCCATGTGTCTGACTCTGAATCCACCTCTGGCTTCTAGTTTTTAAATCAAACATTTTCTGAAAGGCATCCTTTACATTTGGTCTCCAAAAGAGCCTATTCTTACTTCGTGGGACCTTAATTTTGTTCTGTAGGTGGCCACGGTGGTGCAGCGGTTAGTGTTGTCACCTCACAGCAAGAGGTTCTCTTGTTCGATTCTTGGCTGGGGTGCCTTCTGTGCAGAGTATGCATGTCCTTTCTGTGGTCGCGTGGGTTTCCTCCAGGCACTCCGGTTTCCTCCCACATCCCAAAGACATGCTGTAGGTGGATTGGACACGCTAAATTGGCCCTGTGTGTGTGTGTGTGTGTGTGTGTGTGTGTGTGTGTGTGTGTGTGTGTGTGTGTGCCTTCTGTGGAAGGTTGGGCGCCGGTCTGGCAACTCAATACCGTAAAAACTCCACTGCCAATCATGAGCGGACAGGTGATCCACTGTGGCGACCCCTTACCGGGAAAAAGCCGAAAGAAGAAGAGATTGAGTCATTCCCAGTTTGAATCTACAGTTTCCTCTTGCCTACAATATTGTACTTGAAAGACTGTATTGTTGATGGCTCTTTCTTATGCCAGAAGGGTCTCTGAACTTCAAGTACTTATGGCAGTTGCGCCTTTTTTTGTTTTTTCACAAGGACAGGGTGTCTCTTTTTACCAGTCCTTCTTTTATGTCTAAGGTGGTTTATGATTTGTCCTTAAATAAGTCCATTCATCTTGCTTCTTTTTTCCCCTTCTACCCAGAATCCTAGCGAGACAGTTCTTCACACATTGCATTTACATAGACAGCCCAGACATTACCTAGACAAGACAAAAAATGTTAGGAAATCTGAGCAGCTTTTTGTTTCCTTTCATACCAGGAAATTGGGTTTGCCGATGTCTAAGCAAACCATTCCTCCTAGATTTCTAAAGCCATTTCTTTTTCATATTCTTTTCATGGCAAGTGGCTTTCTTTTTCTGTCTCTACCAGGGCAGCAACCTCTTCTGGTGCTTTTTTCGGGGGTCTGTATACTATACCCATTTTAGAAGCTGCTACTTGGTCTTCTGTTCACGCTTTCACCAAACATTACAAATTGGATGTCATTTCTAGGGCCAGTGAGTTTTGCCAGGGCCATCCTTGAAGGTTTTTTTAAGCTGGCTCTTCTGTGGCTTCCTCCTCCCATACTTTCCAGCAGCTTTTGCACTCTTCAAAAAGTGAAGAGTACTGTAACAGTGATAAGAGATGAGCACAGTTCTGTAAGATCTTACCATAACAGCAGATGTTCTACTTGTCACTGTTGCAGTATTCAGTCCCTACCTCCTACCCCCTGTAACATTCTGTTGCCTTCCTCCTGGGCCATTTCTTACATCCTCTTCTTCTTCTTCCCTTCCTGGATGCACGTGTTATTCCTTTCCTCTGATGTTGCACTGGTTCTTCTGGGGTTCTTTAGTCCTGAGGACTGGGTGTTGTGCATCATGTATGTACCTTACACCTTGCAGGTAGGAAATACGTCTGATGTATGGTGCCTGGAAGGTGTAATGCCAGCTCTTTGGAATGCCAGCTGGATGTTTGGCTATACTCAACAGGATATCTGAAGAGTAAAGAATATTGCAACAGTGAGAAGTATAACATCTACTGTTATGGTAAGATCTTAGACAGCTGTGCTATTTTCATGGACAACAACAGCAGTCTTTTTGGTGTTTGAAGTTGTAGGTTAATTTAATGTTCACCTGAATGCTTTGAATTTACATGAAGTACCAGCCTACTGCTTGTTTGTATGCTCTTTACAAAGTTGCAGAGCTAAAGACATTGACATATCTGTCATTGGACTTTGATTACTTTTACTTACCTTGACGTTATCATGTTTTCCAAGTGGTTGCAGGGACTATGAGTGGCTATGGGTGCAGCAGCTTGTTTTGTTGCTATCTGGTTGGTTGGCTGTGTATGATAAGTTAAAGGTGAAGCTTGCGTTGATAATGAGTCAAGATGAAGACAGGACGCCACAGCTGGGCAGAACAGCCTCGTGCAATACTCAAGCCATCGAAGATGGAATTCAACTGACTCTTCAAAGAAATGCTCTTTTTTTTAAACAGTTACAACTCAAAACTTGGTTGTGATCAACTAATTTTCGAAATACATCCTGATTCCCATCCATAAGTTTGTCATGCTACAGGTACAGGCAAACTAAGACATATGTTAATTATTTTTATTTACTTTCCATTTGTTTGCCAGGGATGTCTGACTGAGCCAGAGGCTTGTTTTCAGTGGAGGCCGATGGAGAAAAGCTCCTTTATAAAAAACGTTACATGCAAATTCATGCAATACAATGCCAGAAACACTTAACAATTTTACAATACAATACAAGAAAACACATTACAAGATAACACAAGAAATAAGTAACATACACAACTAATTGACAAAAACAAAGAGATGTCTAACAAAACATACAACATAGAGTAATAATATTCTGAGTAGAAAAAAAACAGCTATTCAGCAAATTGACAAATAAAAGTAGATAGTACCATGATAGGGAAATGGTAGATTTTAGGGGAAATGTCATGGTACAGGAAGAAAATATTATGAAAAGCATATATAGTATAGAAGGCAAGAAAAAATATTATTAATTATTATTAATTAAAATATATATTGCCAACATACTGGCCATCAGATTTAGTGCCAACTTTACCCCCCCCAAAAGGGCCAATCAAAATACCAGAAGAATGTCAGGTACCCAGCATTTCTGCAGCACAGGTAAAAGTTGCATAGTCCAAGGCCAAGAATACAGCATCAATGGGTCCTGATAATATCCCTGGCTGTGTTCTACATGAACTACAAAACAAACTGGCACCACATCTGTGTGTACTATTGAGTCACAGCCTTACCTCAGGGTTTGTGCCTACCAAATGGCACACTGCTACAGTCATTCCTCCACATAAAGGGGGAGTGACTACAGACCCTGGGAATTATCGCCCCATTAGCTTGACGAGTCTGATATGTAAAGCTATGGAGCGCATCATCATGGACCTGATTAAAAAAGTTATACATACTCTTCAAACTCTAGACCCCATGCAATTTTGCTTTGTTAAAGGGAGATCCTGCCTCCTTAACCTGGTTGATTTCTTCGAGTCAGTCACCAAGGCTGTGGATGAGGGTAAGGCAGTGCACACATCCACCTTAGTCTGGTCATGGCCTTTGATACCATTCCTCACTCAGGAATTATTGATAAACTCACCAAACTAGGCATCAACCCCTAAATCACTAGGTGGGTTGCAAATTGGCTCGCTGATAGGACCCACAGAGTAGAAGTAGCGAATTCCAAGTCGGATTACCGACCAGTCACGAGTGGAGTCCCACAGAGATTGGTCCTGGGTCCTCTCCTGTTTGGCATCTACTTCTCAGAAGTCCAGGCCAACACAGAGGGACTGGCTGACCAAGTTCACAGACAGCTGCAAGCTGAGAGCCATTATTAACTCCCCAAGTGATGCAGACATCCTTCGGAAAGGCCTCACTGAGACCAATGACTGGTGTCCGAGCCATGGCCTTAAGCTGAATGCCAAAAAATGCATTGTCATTCCCTTTGGGAAAAACTCAGTTCCCACTAATTACCACATCGATGGGAGCCCACTGAACACTGAAGGTGCTAGAAGAGATCTGTGCACCCAGGTTGACAGCAACCTCTCCTTCGACCACCACATCGTCACTGTGGTCAGAAAGCCCGTCTGTGTGGCACATCTCATAACCAAGGGTTTTACATCCAGGAAAAAAGAGGTCATCATCCCTCTCTACTCATTCCTCATTAGACCACTCATTGAGTATAATGCCCCATTTGGTATGTGCCTCACTAGACACCTGCAACAGCTGGAGAGATCACAGAAGTACCTTACGAAGAAGATCCTAGTCCGTAAACACATGTCCTACATGGACAGACTCAAGAAACTTCAGCTATTCTCTGTCTCTTATCGCTTACTTAGAGGTGATCTCTGCTTGACTTACAAAGCCATGTTGGACCCAGCCCTGCTAGAAGTGCTACACATAAAGAAATCCCAATCCCTTCACACCACATGCTCCAGAGACCTCAACCTCATAATCAAAATCAACAGAACATGTTGGAGGGACAGGTTCATCATCCAGAGACTGGCCATGCTCTGGAGTAGGCTTCCTATACATGTCAAGCAGAGCACCTCACTGGCCCTCTTCAAGAGAAATCTCGATGAGTAGATGAGTAACAGAAAATATACGCCAGGGATCACTCCAGTGGCTCTATTGGATAGAGGCACTGGGAGCTAATGTCGGGCAGCACGATGCCAGGGCACTTTTTTGGGCTAGGTTTATGAAGGCTCCAGGGGCATTAGCCTAGTACACCCCTATGAACCTATATACTTGTCTGTACTTAATGGCTAAACAGAGTGATGAAATCTTAGGAATGTAAGAATGCGGAGTGGTAGTATAATTACTGCTCTGCATGCTTAAGTTTCTAGTTACAAAAATGTCATCATACATAGATTTTGAGTGCCAGACTGTTTAACTGAACACTTTTTATGCAGGCTGCAGCATAAACAAATGTTATTATCTTGTTGTCCTACTGGCGTGGAAGTCATCTACCATACAATTAAGGGAATGCACTCAACTGTTTGCTCAAGAATCAGGGTCAAAGCCAAAAATAATGGGGTGACAAAGGCACAAAATGATGGACATTTTTTTAAGTATTGTACTAATTCACTTACAAGCTAATAGAACATGATTCATGTCAACATGCATTTTCTGAACATGAAACTCTAATGTCTGCCATTACAAAAGCACTGTAATCCTCAATGATTTACCAGAAAATCAACATTTTTAACTGTAGCAGGATAAATATGAGGCAAATAGGCAAATTTAGGGAACATACTGCAAAATCAGAGACAGTTGGAAAGTGTATCCATGTGCTGTAGCAAAGCTAAGGAGTCAATCATTTGCAGTTGTGTGAAGGTGGGGGCATAAAGTAAGAGAGCAAATGAGCAGAGAGAAGGAGACAGGAGGAAAGCACAAAGCAGAAGCTGGAAAGCCAGTAGGAAGAAGGCACAGTAATGGCCAGGACCAGAAGTAAACATATTATAAATAATTTCACATTTGCAGCCTGTATTACAAGCTGTGCTGTTGGGCTAGCTGGCATTATGTAAAACATACCACTGAGGCAGCCATAGACAGAAACTTTAAAGTTCATCCACACAAACCCAGTGTTTTCCTGTTGTCATATAAAAATCAGATCAGTTTGCACAGTACTTGCATCTCAGGCTCTGTTTGTGAAGATTATGAAAGAAGAAAGTCTAATCAGGTTTGACACACACTCCAATAAAAGTAAAATCATAGCAGATGTTCTTCGTGTTTCACTGTTGCAGTCATAACTGTTGGGTGATCCTGCCAGCAGGCAGCCCGAGGTCGGCCAGAATCCCAAAGTCTGGGTCCGGCGTCGGCTGTACCAGCAAGCACCCTGACGTCAGAACGCAGGGATATAAAGCTGACAGCCGACGCCATCTTCTCCAGTCTTTCTTGCCGTGTGGTGGAAAGCAGCTCGCAAATCGTTGGTTGGTATTTTCAGACAACGTGCTTTGATTGTCTTCGGTCCGAAGTTTTCTACTTCTCTTCTCAAGCTAAGTACCCCGTTGGGGAAACTTTTTTCTTGCTCCTCCGATGTCAGAAAAAGTTAATAATTGTATATCGTGTGGAAAACAAATACGTCATAAAGATTTCCACTCTTACTGTCTACCTTACTTAGGCCCTGACCACGATGTTTCTTGCTGTCAGTTCTGTGCCAGGTTTAATTCTCGCACTATCAAGCGTAGGTACGATTGGGCCTTGAATTATTTCGGTAGACGATTCAATTATAGGATGTCGTCGGATACTTTACCGACAACCGGAATTCAAAAGAAACGCAAAGACAAGGATAGGCCTCCGAGGTCCAAACATGATATTTTGCAGCCGGAGCCAGCTTCGGGTTCGGCGGTCGTCAGTGAGGCGCTTTTGCAGCCCCTGTCTGGCCGACATGGACTCCCATGGGGAGCCTTCTAGGCCTAGTATTTTAACTGCTGCAGGACCTTCGGACGTCGCTCCTTCAGATGGGTCCGGAACCGCTGTGCAGGTACTGGCTTCTGAGGGGGTTTTCAGGCCTTCTAATATCACTATTTCTACAAAGACAAAGGCAAAGTCAAAGACTCCTGTTAAACCAAGGGTTTCTTTTCAAGCTTCCTCGGATACAGCTCCCAAGTCCCAGAAGCAATTACTTCGGATGGCTGAAGATTTACTTACAATGATTAGGGGTTCTCACCCTCCTCCAGAAAAAAGGCCTAGACAGGATATTCCTTATGATTCTTCTGATCAGGCTTCTGTGTCTTCTGTCTCTTCCTCTGACCAGGATTATTTCTTTCCTCCTTATGAGGATTCTGATGCAGAGGACTCTATTCCCTCTGCTTCTCCCCCTGAAGATTTCTCTTTTGGGGAAACCTTACATGAGATGAGGGAGCATTTTCATTGGGAAGGTCAGGATTACACTGCTTCCAAGAAGAGACTTAGGGAATTTCTCCTTCTCCCTTAACACAGACCTTTGGCTATTCCTCCTGTACTGGATATTGTGGATGATGCTTTTTCTGAAGCTAACCTTAACCCTGATTCCTTGCCGCCTGCTCCTTCTAAGCCTGATAGATTTTACAGAGTCCCTGACTCCCATCAATTCTTATTTAAGAACCCTTCTGCTGATCCTGAAACCATTTCTCAGGGTTCTAGGGCTGCTAAGGCCGCTTCATCTAAAAATCCTATCCCCTCTGAAAAGGATTCTCGTGCTTTGGACAGGTGGGGCAAGAAGGTTTACACTTCTGCTACCCTTTCTATTAGAGCCTTAAATTGCCAGTTTCACATGTTTAAGTATCAGCAATTTCTTTTGTCTGTTCTAAAGCAAAAGCTCTCTACCTTTCTTGCATGTGCAGAGGACAAGGAATTACAGGATGTATTGCATGCAACTGAACAAGTTAGCAAACATAGTTTACATTGTGGTTTTGATGCCTTAGAAGCTTCTTGCAGGGCCGCTGCCTCTGGTACTATTATCAGGAGACATGCTTGGCTTCGTGAGCAGAATTTACCAGAACAGGTTAAGGCTAAGCTGTTAGATGCCCCTGTTCAGCATGATGTTTTATTTGGATCCAAGGCTGAGGAGGTTATTAAAAAGATGGAAGAAAAAGCAAAATCTATGCAGACTGTTAAAGATTTTTTACAAGTTCAGCCTCCTAGATTTTCTAGAAATTGGCCCTCCAAACATTGGTCTTTTCCCACGTCTGACAGGCCTCAAAGGGGAAGATATAGATGCTACAGAGGTCAGGGGCAGGCTCAGGCCTCTTACAGGTCCTGACAATGGACTGCTTCTTCACCTAGAAGGGGAGAAGACAGACCTCAATCTCAAAAGAAGCAGACCCAATGACTCTCTCCGTTGGGCTACAGGTCCTCCTTGCCTGGAAGCCCCTTTCGGAGGAAAACTTTCTCTTTTCTACCAAAATTGGACTCATATTACCCAGGACAAATGGGTTTTAGACGTGATTTTAAGAGGCTACAAATTCCACTTTCATACTCTGCCAAGGTCTTCGGGCTGGCCGGATCTGCCAAAACATCAATGGTCAGAGGCCCTAAATCAAGTGGATGCCTTATTGGCCATGAAAGCCATAGAACCTGTTCCACTTCCAGAGATGGGAAAAGGTTTTTACTCCAGACTATTTCTGGTCCCAAGGAAACAAAACTCATGGAGACCTATTCTGGACCTCTCAGTGTTAAATACCTTTCTGGAGATTCCAAAATTCAAGATGCTTACTCTGCAACAACTTTTTCCCATGCTCTCCCAGGATGCTTGGATGGTGACATTGGACTTGAAGGAAGCCTATTTACACATTCCCATCAGACAGGAACGCAGAAAATACCTCAGATTCAAGGCAGGTTCGAGACACTTTCAATTCTCTGTACTGCCCTTTGGCTTATCTACTGCGCCCAGAGTCTTTACCAAGTGTCTGGCTCCAGTAGTAGCTTATTGCAGACTCCAAGGAATTCAAATTTACCCCTACCTGGACGACTGCCTTATTCAGGCAGACAGCAAGGATCTTTTACTTCAACATCTGCAGTTTGTTCAGCGTCTTCTCCTACTACCGGGATTTTCAGTGAACACAAAAAAGTCACATTTGATCCCCTCTCAACAAATGATCTTCTTGGGAGCTCTTCTAAACACAAGCCTACAAAAGGCCTTCCTTACTCCAGAAAAACAAGTACAGCTGGCATCAATTTTCAAGACCTTGGCTACTTTAACTCAGCTCACTGCAAGGAAATTCCTGCAGGCTTTGGGCTACATGGCTTCTTGCATCCTGTTGATTCCAAATGCAAGACTTCATATGAGAAAACTTCAATGGTACCTAAAGAGTGTATGGTCTCAGCATTACCACAGCCTGGAAACTATGATACCTCTGATTCCCTGCCTCCAAAAGGAGTTCCTTTGGTGGTCCAGGGCTTGTGCTTTAAACGAAGGGAATCCCTTTCGTCTACCTCATCCTGCTCAGATCATAACCACAGACGCCTCGGATTATGCTTGGGGAGCTCATTACCTAAACAATTGCCAGCAGGGCTATTGGACAAAGAAGCATCTTCCCTGGCACATCAACTTGAAGGAAATGTTGGCAGTCCAAAATGCTCTTCTAGCCTTCCAGAGTCTTTTGCAACCAGGCCATCTTCTGATTCGCACAGACAATACCACAGTCATGTGGTACATAAACAAGCAGGGGGGCTCTCACTCCTAGCCCCTTTGCAGACTAGCCATGAGTTTATGGAACACAGCTCTAAATCTGAATCTGCATCTTCAAGCTCAATTCATTCCAGGAAAACCGAATCTCTTAGCAGACAGCCTAAGCAGAAATCTTTTGGATCCTCACGAATGGATGCTGGACCCCAACATATTCAGCAGGATTACAGCAGTTTGGGGATTCCCTCAGATAGATCTGTTTGCATCTCATCTCAATTATCAGCTGCCTCTCTTTTGCACCAGGTCCTTCCACAAAGCAGCTTGGAAAGTGGATGCCCTGTCTTTCAGCTGGAGGAATCTTTCGGGATATGCCTTCCCTCCTCTTCCTCTTCTGCCTCGGGTGTTACTGAAAATAAAACAGGACAAACCCAAGCTTTTCATTTTGATAGCTCCAAATTGGCCTTGGCAGTTTTGGTATCCAACTTTAAGACACCTGTTCTTGGAACCTCCTTGGATTCTACCTCTGTTTCCTTCTCTTCTGTCCCAGCATCAGGGTCAGATGCTACACTCTCAAATCAAGACTCTTTGCCTGGCAGCTTGGCTCTACAAGGGCCTTTGATTCCTTCTGCTTTTCCCAAACAAGTTTTGGATGTTCTCTTAGAAGCTAGGCGCCCTAGCACTAGAAAATCCTATGCTTCTAAATGGAAAAGATTTTGTATTTGGATGCGGGACCGAGGTTCTAATCCTCTTTTGCCTGACATTTCTTCCATTTTACTTTACCTCTCAGACCTTTTGCTTAAAGGCCTCTCCTTTTCTTCCATTAAAATCCATGCTTCTGCTATCTCGGCTCATTACAACACTGATCCCCCCATTTTCTCTCACCAGCTGGTGAGACAATTCCTGAGAGGGGCTAAGAATTTAAGACCTCCCAGAACTCCTCCTGTTCCTGCTTGGGATCTTAATTATGTTTTGGAAAAACTAACTTTATCCCCCTTTCAGCCTGCGGCTGCTTCGGATATCAAGTTTTTATCCTGGAAGACAGCTATTTTATTAGCTTTGACTTCTGCCAGAAGGGTTTCAGAGTTGCAAGCTCTCATGGCTGTGGAACCATACCTTATTTTCCACCAAGACAGAGTTGCCTTGAGGACCAATCCTACATTTATGCCTAAGGTGATTTCTAAAGTGGCTTTAAATCAGACTATTCACCTTCCTACTTTCTTTCCAAATCCTCAAAACAAAGGGGAAAGGATTTTGCATTCATTGGACGTACACAGACAACTAAGGTTTTACATAGAACTAAAGATTTCAGAAAATCTGATCAGTTGCTTATCTCTTATGCCTCTAGTTCTCTAGGCAAGGCTATCTCTAAACAAACAATTTCCAAATGGATTGCTCATGGGATAAGGTTTTGTTACTCTCACTATGGGAAGCAAATTCCAGGTACTGTTAGAAGTCATTCTACTAGAGCAGCTGCTACTTCAGCAGCTTTTCTCAGGGGAGTTCCTACCAAGGACATTTTGGAAGCTGCCACTTGGAGTTCAGTGCATACTTTCTCTAAGCACTATAATCTCCCTTTGTATTCTAAGTCTAGGGCAGGTTTTGCCTCTGCTGTCTTGCAGGGTCTTCTGGCTGCCCCTTCTTCTGCATAACCTCCTCCCTCATCACAGCTTTGGGATTCCACCCTACAGTTATGACTGCAACAGTGAAACATGAAGAACATAGTACAGTTGTGTACACCTACCATAAATGTAGATGTTCGAGTGTCTTCACTGTTGCAGTCGGTGTTTCCCTCCCACCAATCTCCTCTTATCTTCCTCTTCTTTTGTGGTGTATTTGTGTTTCCTCTTTGGACACCTTTTGGTTATTTTGGGGGACTTCTGACATCTGGGGCAAGAAAGACTGGAGAAGATGGCGTGGGCTGTCAGCTTTATATCCCTGTGTTCTGACATCAGGGTGCTTGCTGGTACAGCCAACGCCGGACCCAGACTTTGGGATTCTGGCCGACCTTGGGCTGCCTGCCGGCAGGATCACCCAACAGTTATGACTGCAACAGTGAAGACACTCGAATATCTACATTTACGGTAGGTGTACACAACTGTACTTTCCATTTCCCTCAAAATAATAGTTCTAGGCTAATTCTGAGATTACATATACTTTGATAGTTCAAAGTATTTATGTATTTATGTTATCTATTTTATTTTACATTTGTTTATCAGGAAAGTCCAACTGGGTAAGGCTACCCATTCAGTGGAGGCCCGGGGAGAAAAGCTCCTATAATTTATCAATGCAAAAACATGCAACAATTTAGAAAAAAAAAACATACAAAATTGTCTTAGAACAAAATTGTCTTAAACCTTACAAGAGCATTAGAAGTTCAGAATATACAAGATATTACTGTACATAACAACAATGTGTGGAGGAGTAACATGATTCACAGTGCAATAACAGTGGTATGACAAGGTATTATCTGTGTTTGACAATGTAGGGGGACACTACAGTAAACATAGTTATAGTTCTAGATAAAGAGAAGACATGAACAAAAAGACTGTTGCTTGGAGGCGTTAGCCAGGGTCAGGGTATGTACATTTCCAAGAACTGGTGAGATAGGATCTCAGTTGATTTTTTGAAGCCAAGTTTGCTTGTCTATATTCAGATTTCAAGTGGAAGGGAGTTACAAATTGCTGCAGTAGTACTGGAGTAAATGGAATCTCCTGAGGTGTGTCTGCTTTTGGATAGTTCTACCAGTGCTTGGTGCTTTGTTGTTGGATTTTAGCTGATGGGTATTGGTGTAAAGGTTAATTAGGCCATGTAGGGTTGGTGTTTTGTTGGGATAGTAAAGAATTGGTGAGCAAGAGTGAATTGGTTTAGGGTCAGTAAGTTTGGTAATTCAAGCTAGGACAGTTTCCGAAGGGCTTGACAGTAGTGGGATCTGTAGGAAGAGTCTGTAGCAAATTTAGCTATTTTTTATAGCAAGTGGATAATTTGTTCAAATCACCATTATTTAGGTTAACTAGTCCTGTAGAAGCATAGAATAATGTGGAGCGTAGGTGGCTTCTTGCTATGACAGTTTTGCTATTACTAGTCAGATAGTTTTTGCAGCTGTAGAGTGCACCTAGTTTTTTGTGCACTTTTGTTATAGTTTGAGCAATGTGCTTATCCAATTTTATGTTTTGGTCAATGATAACCCCTAGTAGCTTGGTTTGTGCAACTGGTGTGTTATGGGAATTGGAAGCGATGGTAGTAAAAGGGGGATGGGATCTATAGCTGGTTCTATATTACATGATCGAAGTTTCAAAACTTCAATCGAAGTTTTGAAACATCGTAAATGTAATAAAACACAACAACCTACAAAAACAAATCATTTAAATGCTCTAAGCAGGGGGGCAAGCCCCCCTGCACCGCCCCCACTACTTACATATACCAACTTCAAGATTGCACTACAGTGCAGAAAAGGGAAATCTTCCCTTTCCATGCTGTATGGAGATCTCTGTTAAAAGACTTGAAGTTTCAAGACTTCGATCATATGGTGTCGACCATATCAGATTGGAAGTTTTGAAACTTCAATCTTCTGATATAGACACCTATAGCTTTGGAGGGATGAATGAGCATAAGCTGGGATTTTTGGGGGCCGAGTATTAACCTAGACTCTGATAACCAGGTTTCAATGTCTGTAAAGGATTCCTGGGTTATTATATGTAGAAGTTGTAAAGACAGGACTGAGCAGGTTAGGGTACAGTGTTCGTCATATTGGACTAAGCTGGTGTGAAAGGTGGCTTTGCAGGTTATTGGTGAATATTGTGAAGAACAGAGGTCCAAGTACAGAATTTGAAGTACACCTAAGGTAAAAGGGAGAAGGGGGGATAGAGAGTCTTGCCACTTAATGGCTTGTTGGCAGTTAGATAGATGGTTCTTACACCAGAGGACTGCAGAGTTATTTAGTTTAAGTTCTGTCAGTACAGCCATTAGTTTATTATGGAAGACCATATCAAATGATTTGGTGAGGTCCAAAAAGACAGTGGATACCAGATTGCCTATATCCGCTGTTGATTAATGAGGTTGGTGAAGCTGATAAGAGTGGTGATGGTGCTGTGGCAAGGGCAAAAAATATGTTGTGTTTAGTCTAGAAGATTGTTGAATAGAAGGTATTTAAGTAACTGGAAATGTATACATTCTTCTAGGATTTTTGACAGTGGGGATAGTATGGCTATCAGATGTTAACTGGATAACTCGGTTGAGTTTCCACCTTTGTGTAGTGGAATTATATACGAGATTTTCCAAAGGAGTGGTACCTGTTGCTCAGAGATTGACCTGTTAATGATTATAGAGACAGCGTATGAGATAGCTCTGGCTGTGATTTGGAGGTATTCTGCTGGGAGATTATCAGCTACTAGGGTAATAGGTTTTAGTTTGGTCAGGTATCTAAAGATTGTATTGGTCTGGACTGGTTGGAGGGAGAAGTAGTTTTGGCTAGTTGGGGGGTTTGTCAGTAGGCGTTCTGGCTTACAGCCACCAAGAATCCTGCTATAAAGAGTCCCTGTTCTTGGCCGTACAGTTCTCTCTACACTAAGATGGAAGCATGTCTGCTATAATGGACTAAAGTCCTTCTTTTCAACTGTCTGTTTGCAGGTGCCCCAAATCAGCATGCTCTTTGCTGCTTGCTTTACTTTAATAAATGATATATACATAGCAGCTCAAATGAAACAGTATTTTTAAAGCAATGCAGCCTTTTCACACAACAGATAGTATTTTCATAGCCAATTAGCATTCAGTATACTTCAATAGTCAATAAAACATTTTTACAACAAAAGTAGCATTTTTATAGCCGTTTCACATTCAGCATGCCACAGTGCTCATTTATTTAAATTTTATTTATTTACATTTTGTTACCTGTGTTAGCCCTGCTGGCAGTTACTTTTTTCAGAGGCAGCTCAGGCAGTAAACAGTGAATAGTAATGCAACATAAGACAAACAACTTATACAATCAAAACACCAAAGGGGAATTCAAGATGGTACTGGTATGTGTATATCTTCGTGTATATGTCCATACCTTTCCCCAGTTCAATAACCACCCTAATACAGTGCTGCACTGTCCTCTAATGTGAGGATGTGCAGCAGTGCAAAGGACTGGCCCTAGGGACATGCTGAATGCTAAACAAGCCATCTTGTGGGGTAGAGGCATATGTTAATTAGCTATGTACTCTCTCCCTGAAACAAAACTTTCCTTCATGGACTTAAAGAGGAAATATGAATAAAAATATATATGGGTGGTTTAGACAGGGCAGTCAGCCATTGTGTTTTTTTTTTTGTGAGGAAGCTAGACATACAAGAGGGACCCACAGATATAATGGGAATATGGGGATACCATAACAATTCAACACAGAATGCAACCAGAAAGCAGATATGTACCCTACATTTTGGAGGTGTAAGGAAGAAAGCTTAACCCTTGAGTTGGGTTGCTGCATCTTGAGACTGGCATTGGCTTCAGTTAAATATATATGTGTATCCTGTGCTAGTTTTTCAGAAAAGTTGAAAACATCTTGATGTTAAAAGATTTCACTCTGAGGTAGTGTGGGCCTGTATTTAACACCCTACTTCTCTGCAGCCCTTAGAATGAAGGCCTCTTTTGATTCTGTGACAAAAGGAGGTACTGCCAGGACAGCTAGCTGGAATTTTGTAAATAATTATATGTCATTTGTGAATATCAAACTGATTCATACAAGATGCTGGTGTTACAACTGTATTAGAACTGCATGTCATGTGTATATCAAACTGATTTGTACAGACATTTGTGTTGGAAAGGTGTTTTGTAAAGTTCTTGGGTTTGACATGTACCCACAATATACCTTACTGTAGAGAACAGAACTGTACATACACTATTAACTGTTTAAATGTATATGTTTTAATAGATGAAATAGGGGGGTTACCCTCAGTCCAGCAAACTTTAGAAAAAATATCTGAAATTAAATCACTTTATAGGCTAGGCCTTAATGATGCAGTCTCACAACTTTCTATGCAACCAGAGACACAAAGTCTGTACTAAAAAGTTTTCTGTATTGTCTTTGGGGGTGAACAAATTACTAGTCTTAAAGAATAGAGGGTATGCAATTGTTTTATATCTTCCAGCGCCAGCCAAAGATATGAGCAAAAGTCCTTGTGTGTGTATTTTTATGAGTAGATGCTAAATACTGCCAGTTGCCAGCAATGGGGGTTTGCATGAGAACTAGAAGTCAGATGACTAGAGATTATGTAATTCTGCTAGCTATCCCAGTAGTAATATTTTAGATATTACTTTGAGAAGTCTCTTAGAGAGACAGAGCATTCTGTATTCAGTCTAGGGCTGATAACAATGAGAAGAACCATTCACCACATCATCTGCCTTGCTCTAATTAAGAAACTCATTAGGGGAAAAGTATAATTATCTTAGATACAGTCTGGAATGTAGTGAAGCTTAGTTTAGATATTGTTTTTCTTTATTTATCTGAGCCTGTCCTTCAATGTTGTTTTAAATATTTCCTGTGATTTTGAACTCTGATGTCACAGTGAATTAATATTTAGTATTGTCTTGTTCTTTTATTATTATTATTAAATATATTTAAACCTTTCATTGTGGCTGATCTTCATAGAGATATTTAAATTTTGAGAGTACTTGCATATTTATTTGATGACACTGTGTGAGCCACTCCTAATAGCCTTGTTCTTGGTCAAACTACCATTTGTATTAATATTAATTTCATTCAGTATATTGGATTCCCTTGGAAGAGCCTTAAAGTAGCTGACAGTAGTCTCTGGTGGCAGTTATAACTACCTTATAGTCTGGGCAGAAAGGGCATAGCTAGTAAATCTGTGCCAGCTTTCTCAGGGGTGTGTGTGTGTATGTGTGTTTGTGTGAATCAAAGCTCAAAGAGTGTGTGTATGTCAGCTACTTGGGCAGGGACATGAAGCACTGGTTGGCCAGAGAGGGTGCTGGAGGCCTTGGCTTAGCACTCAGCTGAGATCTCAACTCGATAGCTGTGCCAATGGAGAGTCTTATTGGGGATCTGGAGGAAGAGAGAGAGATACCAGTCCCAGACTGATTGCTGTCTCTGTGTACTCTTAAGGGAAACTGCACTTGATGCAGAGAGCTGCATCTGGAAATACTGTGTGTGCATCTGTCATCCTGTCAGTGGACTTCCTTTAAAACCAAAGGAGGGGGATTAGTGTAGTGTTGATGGACATTGAGGACTATAATAAAAGGATGAGGGTAGTGTTGGAAAGTGAATCATATGCTAAAGCAAGTGTGAATGAACTGCATATAGCATACAATCGTATAAGAATGTTTTTAAATGATTTGTTTATTGATGGTATGATAGATGTTCAAACACTTAATTTCTTCACTATCTCCCAAAATTCCCTCATTGTTTGGTATACTCAAGATGCATAAGAACATCCAGAATCCTGCTATGAGGGCACTAGTTGATGCTAGAGCTTCTATTACCTATGCAATAGTAAAGATGTTAGATTTTACATTAAAAATATGTCTATAAAGAAGAACAAATTTATAGAGACTCATGGGCGTTTTTAGCTGCTATAAATAAATGTGAATTTCATGAGGAAGTAGATTTATATTTTTCCATATCTTGGACAACTGGTATAGAATGGGTGTTTGAGAGAATGAGATGGCATGGGGCCCCCCATTCTGAATTGAGATTGATGAAGGACCTACTGAATATAGTACTGACAAACAATTTTGTCGTGTTTAACACAGAGAGTTTTTTTACAGAAGGTAGGGGTAGTGATGGGCTCACCATGTGGAGCTAGCTTTGCTCATTTGGTGATGGCCCATTAGGAATATCATTTTCTTTTCAGTTGTGAGGACATGGTTGCCAGCATTGGTCTATGCACTAGATTCCTGGACGACATTTTTCTAATGTTTAAAGGGGACCGTACTGATGCTGAACAATTCTTAAGAACAGTCAATGATACTACTACCTTTTTAAAATTCACTAGTAACTTCCAGGAAGACAAGATTACCTGTTTAGATGTGGAATTGGGGAAAGACAAAGTGGGGAAACAATATGTTGCTAAAATTTATCGTAAGGAAACTTACTCAAATTCCTTACTATATTTTACTAGTTCCCATCCAATCCACCAGAAAAGATCTGTTGTAAAAAGCAAATTAGTGCGAGCAGCAAGAATGGTGTCTAAGGAGAATGAATTTCTAATAGAATGTGAATTTTTGAAAAACATGTTTCCTCTACAGAGGATATCCTGAAACTTTAATTTTGGAACTTTTACCTGAAGTTCAGTATAAAAGACGAAAAGGGTTATATAAACCTATTTTGTGTATGCATCTGATAGGAGACATGGGAGTGACTCATTTAGAATCCTCCTACAACAACACTTCAGACACCATGGGAATGGGCTATGATGCCATTATACAGACTATACAACAAAGAGATTACTCAGTGAGCTTTATTACCCCTTTTAGTATAGATGATTATGGAATTAACAACATTTTGTGTAGGAATTGGAACCTCCTACTCACTGACAAGGCACTCAAAGAAAAAGTTGGTGTTAAACCAGCCTTGATATTCACGAGGGGTAGGAATATAAAAGCTATATTGGAGGGGAATGTGCACAAAGTATACAAAATGCCAGGTATGTTTAAATGTGATTCATGCAATTTTTGTAAATTTATGGCCCCTGGGACCACTTTTTTGGTGAGGGATAGGACCTACAGGAGTGATGGAAAATTTAATTGTAACTCAAAATCTATAGTGTACTTAGCTCAGTGCCAAACTTGCCCAACATTCTATGTCGGTAAAACCAACAGAAGGTTCAGAGAAAGGGTGTATGAACACATATATAACATTAATAAAGGGAAAGTGGAGAATGCCTTAGCTAGGCATTGTGCTAGGTATCCTGATCATACCTTTCTCTTTAGAATTATCGGACAAGTTGTACCTGACACTAGAGGGGGGCCCCTACCAGTTAGTATTGGAAAAACATGAACTGTTATGGCAGCTCTGTTTAGATGCAAGTAGACCACCAGGTCTAAATGAAGTAACATATATAACTTGTATTTTAAAACTAAGAAGTTTGTCTAGATGAGACAGCCCCATTGAGCTACAATTAACAAACATAATTTTTAGAATTTATTTCATACTGTAGACATGTTTATTGTTGGGTATAAAGTTTTTAAGTATATGTAGTTGTGTATGTAAGAATTGATAGGATGTTTCTGTATGAGGAGAAAGAAAGAAGAAAAAAGTGGGTTTGGTGTGACCTTTGAGTTGATCAATTAAGTAATTAACTTGTAATTAAATAGAAGGGAGGGTGTTTCATTCACTACATAAGGCATGGATTTTATCTGTTGTTTGTCTGATGAAGTCTGGCTACTAAGCCGGATGAAAAGCGCATCACGTGTATTGTTTGCTTTATATATTTTTATTTTTCTTCATATTAAAATGTGGAGTTCAGTCATTTACCTCCCAGTGGTCTTTGTTCACAGTTCAATGTCCTGCACAGGTGCCAGTGGTGAGGATTGAGGCTCCTTGATTACTGGGTAGATTGTCACAGTTTCCTTTTGTAATATTAAGTTGGTTAAAAAACTTGCAGCCCATATGACTCTGTTGAAGTTTATTTCTGCAATGTAGTTTTGTTCTCTTTTTTTTGTTAAAAACCCGCCCCCACCATTTATTTCTCACTTTCTGTAAATACACTGTAAATTCAGGAAATTAGGTTAAAGTATTTCCAGCCAGCTTCTTGCTCAAGGTTCTGTATATATTATAAAATTACAAAAATTATATATACATTTCTGCCATATAGTACAAAATAAAGCATTTTTAAGGGGTAGAGAGAAGACTATAAACCTGAGTTAAAAGATGCCCCTTTTAAAGCCTTAATCTATTTTTACAAAAGTTCATTGTGAGCACTCATACTCCATGAGATTAGCCACACAATTTTAAAAGAGTTAAAGCTCAGGGCAAGGCATTGTGTTGAGTTGTCAAGAATTCAAAAGCAAGAGTAATTATTTGCTAAATTTTTTTGCAAGTAAATTATTTTGAAATCCAGTCCCACCCCTGTAAGTGTCAATTGCTCAGCATATTTCACTGATATTTTATAACTTATATGGGGCCTGAGATGTTGATCATAACTTGCCAGTTTTATCAGCCAGGTGCTTTCCCATTCTGGACTATAATGAATGGATATATTTCTTCTAAACCATCCAACACAACAGACAATCTGTCTTCCTGCAAGAAGTTTGGGGGGGATTCAATAAAGCCTACACGATCATTTTTGACCATGTGTGTGTTGCGGCTCAATGTGCACATGGCCATGAATAGTTTCAGTTTCAGTAAACTCTGCTTAGAGGTGTGAACTCACTCGCAAACACAGACACTTCTGTGGCATGCAAATTACAGCATAGGTAGCTGAAATGTATGCTAATGAAGCAAATCAACCTGGTGGAGTGATTCAACAAGCTGTAAAGCAACCGTGTAGACTCTGTGCTTGTGTTGCCCATGTATTCAAAAGGTTTCCAAATACAGCCACTGAAAGGAGTCTACACAGAAACAAGACTAAGTAAAAGTCTGTAGATTTGTACAGAACAGACTGTAACATGTAACCTCACACATGTTATGACATTATCAGACATGGCGGATGCTAGAAAATTAGATTAACAATAGCAGCAATTCCTTTTTAAGTGCCATGACATAAATTCAGCTTTGCTGCCCACCCCCAAAAGAAGAAGAATGTACTTGTAACTATTGTAGACAGGTAATAGTGTAAACAACATGAAATATACCATTCATACTGTCATATAAGCATATGCAGTATGTATCTCACATAATACAGTCAAATTATACCAAAATCTACATTCCTCTGTGCAGATATATACAGCAGTGTACAACACTGGGCTCCCCTTCATTTTCCCTGCCTACACAATTACCAGCTATGTAGATTCAGGGCTGTCAGCATGTTGAAGATGCAAATGAAGTCAAAACTCATTAGAATTGCTGAATCCCAAAAAATTGTAACCATGTAGGGATGTTCACTTCACATAGGTACTTCCACAGTGTTTGTTTTGAATGCATGGCAACAGTGAATGATGACATTGGGGGTGTCAGTTTATACTTACAGAGATGTACATGTAGTTCTTTGAAGTGTAAAAGTGCATGCAAGCAGTGCACACTTCAGAAGTTCTGTTTCATTCTCTTTATTGTTTGTTAAAATGTATCATCTCTGTCTGCTTTAAGTTCAAAGTTATTTTTTAATTTTTGTCCTTGTTTGTGTGATGCAGTGGTTAGTGCAATCACGGGAAATGGAGGAATGAATGTCAGGTTTCTCTGTGCTTTTCACATAACTATTCCTGTGCTAGCATGTGTATGTGTAGGGCTAGAGGACAGAAGGTCCTGGGTTCTAATACAGGGCCTACAACCTTTCCTGTTCTTTTTGAGTGGGTCTATATTATAAAGTCGAACGCTTACTTCATCGAATACCTAAACATCGACCCGTCGCCGACGAACTGCATAAACACCGAACGCCCTAAATTGCGAAATTTAAAAAGTTGAACTGTCATACTTGTCCCACCCTACCGCCCGCTACATACTACCTACACAAACAAACTAAATAAACCACATACATACACTAACCAGAACTCTACTTCTAACCCTAAACTAAACCCTACTTCTAACCCTACACTAAATCTTACATATACCACCATGTATGCACTTAACCCGCACCCTAACTTTAAGGTCCGTAACTATCGCACACTTACCTTAAAAAGCTAAACCCAAACAAACTAAATAATCCACACACATACACTTAACAAAACCCTACACTAAATCTAACATACATTACCATCTATGCACTTACCTTAACCCGCACCCTAACCCTAAGGTCCGTAACTATCGCACACTTACCTTACGGAGCTATACCGCAGAAGGCCAACCATGACGATTCGACATTTCTGCTTTCGCTGTTCTGGACGATTGATGTTTTTACAGTTCGATGAAGACGGGTCGACATTTAGGCGTTCAGGTAAGTAAGCGTTCACCTTTTTAATATAGACCCTTTTTGAGCTGCATGTCTGTGAGGTATCACAGGAACAGAGAAAAGTAATAACAAGATCACCTGTGTTTACCTTATTTCAGTGTTGGTGCACATAGCAGTGAGTTGGTGCAGATCACACCCTAATGAGTGCCAACAGAGCTGATATATTCAGTAAAGCAGCATATGTTTTTGTAGGTGCTAATTACAGCATAAACAGGTGATTTTCAGTACGGTGGAGCTATTCAGCAAGCTATAAAGCATCCATGTAGCCTACATTCTGTTTTTTCCTGCATACTTCAATACCATGGGAGTGGAGACAAGGAAATCCTCGTCCTGAAATAAAATTGTGCCAACTGCTGTATTTGCAAGGTATGTCCTAAACCTAGTATGCGTTCTTTAATAATATTGTGGCATATCCTTGTATTTCTTAACTTGGTGCAGTAGTGAAGTAAATAGTGGTGCATTTGTACAGAAAGTACCTTAACATATGACAGCAGGCACTTATTTTACTTCTTGGGTGGCGAAAGCCAGGGAACCTTTTTGGCTAGGTTTATATAGGCCCCAGGGCCAATAGCCTAGAACCTACCTATGAATCTATATGTGTCCATTAATAATTTTTTTTATTCTTATTTTTAATTGCACTTTTTGCATGATGCACCACGTAGTGCAAACAGTGGAAGCGGGGAATAGCTGTGTTTATGAGGTTTGCGCAAAAATCAGCAGACCACCTAGGAAGCAAACAGCCAAAAATAAAAATTGAATGCATTCATTTAATGCCCTTGGCCAGTGAAAACCTGGCCTGGAGTACAGATGATACTGGGTTTTAGTACAGCGTGTGCAACCTTTGTTTGTCTACTGTGACACTGCAGTTTACAGCAATGAAGTGCAACATAGATAATTGTGCCCTCAGCATTCTTGTGGCAACAGGTGTAAGTGTAGGACTGCCATACCTATGGTCCCGGGTTCAAATACAGCATATTCCATATATTATTGCTTTTACTGATAGAGTAATCTATGTATTATTACATTTATAATGTACAATTCTTGCTGAATAGCTCCACCGTACTGAAAATCACCTGTTTATGCTGTAATTAGCACCTATGAAAAACATCTGCTGCTTTACTGAATATATCAGCTCTGTTGGCTTATAATTCTCTAATCCTAAGATTCCTCTCTAGAAACTGTATATTTACCATAGCTATGCTGTGATATTTCTACAAAATTTAACCTAAAGAATGTTTTACTGCACCTGCTTAAACCTTTGTTTTCAACAAAATGAAATCTAAACACTACATTATAAATGCTTAATCTCTGCCTTGTCTTGAGTCCACAACTGTGTGAATTTTATCTTCTGAAATCTTTTGTTACCACCGTTTTTTAAAGCATTGTCTTTAACCTAGTAATGTTTGTAATTGTAAACTACTATAACATTGTTTTTGTAATCAAAAAATGCTATAATATTCGTTGTAACCTTTGTTTTGGAGCTTTTCTCCCCAGGACTCCATTGAAAACGGGTTCTCTTGGCCCAATGGACTATCCTGGTAAACCAACTGCAATTAAATAAAATAAATAAATAAATAAATTTATGACCAATGTATGACTTCAGGTATATTGTGTACTATAGTCCTATAAATGCATTCCTGCTATCTGGACCGGCATGGCTTTAACGTTTTGCAAAAAACGTATACACAACTGCTTATATATTCAGCTGCTTGCCACTGTTGCATTCTGCTTGGCAGATGTTGTTAGCAGAGCAGCGTGTGTTTGTGCTATGCTTACCTACATGCAAACAGGTGTAACTCACATGCAAACAGGTGTAACTCACATGCATGTACACTTTTTTAACTATCACGCAAATCCTCTGCTCACTGTGCTATATTAATGCTGGTGTTTATTGTCATTTCCTTTGTAAGGCATAGAAGTACACGTGGAAACATTTCAAACTGAGGGCACATTTTAAGTATACATTATATATTTACAATACATACATGTGCTGCCCCCCCAAGCAGTGCAACCCTGGGGTCTCAGTATTTTTTTACACACTACAAAGTGTAATACATAATGTTGTGTGCTCCCTCATGAACAGGGCCACTCGGTGGTGCTGAAAACCATGCTCTTCTAAACTCAAACATCCAAGTTTGCTCAATATGGGTGCTTGTGTTTTTACATAGCTATGCTTCTACATACCCTAGGGGTATTAGGCTACTGGACTCATATGAACCTATGAACCCCTGTGCCTGTGCAGGCCTCCCAACCTGTTGTCCCCACATAACCTGCTGATGGCATCTACTGTAAGTTCACCTTCAGCCTTGTAAAAGTCAGACTTGTGTGGTGCTGTTTGTGTACAGTACTGAGTTCTGAAGTCTGTGAACTTAGGTAGGGGTTCTGTTCTCACTGCAGTCAACTGTGTATGTGTGTGTCTAGCCAGAAGAGCAAGTGTGTTTCCTGAAATTACACCTCGATCCCATACATTGATGATATTTTGATACTTGCACCTGCCTGCACATCCATTTTTGGCAGGCCTCCTAATGTCTTTTCTCCAGCATGTACTGCTGATGTCATCCTCTATAAGTTGACCTGCAGCCATGTAAAAGTCAGACTTGTTCCATGGTGCTAGTGTGAAGTACTGAGTTCTGTAGCCTGTGTACTTGGGTAGGGGTACTGTTCTCACTGCAGTCAACTGGGTATTCATGTATCTCTACTCAGCAGAGTAGATGTGTTTTCCTACAGTTACTTCTCCAATGGCATGGTTTGCCAGTATGTTGATACTTGCACAAGTTGACACATCCATTTCAGCAGGCCTCCCAACCTCTTGTCTCCTACATGGCCTGCAGATATCATTCACTATAAGTTGATCTGCAACCATGTAATTCAGACTTGTGCCGTGTATGTCTAGGCAGAAAAGCAAGTGTGTATCTTGCAGTTACCACCCCAATCCCATACATTGACAGTATTTTGATACTTGCATCTGTCTACACATCCATTTCAGGCAAGCCTCTCAATGTCTTTTCTCCAACATGCACTGCTGATGTCATCCACTATAAGTTGATATGCAGCCATGAAAAAGTAAGACTGTTGCTGTGGCACTTGTGCAAAGTACTTTGCTTTGTAGTCTGTGGACATAGGTAGTGCTTTTATTCTCACTGCAGTCAAGTGTGTGTGTGTGTGTGTGTGTGTGTGTGTGTGTGTGTGTGTGTGTGTGTGTGTGTGTGAGCGAGCTGTTACTTGACATTGCAGAGATCATTTTGCACAAGCATTTGGGACACTGTTAGTACCATATGTTCAAAAGACAATGCTGATGTCATTGGCTGTATCAGATTATTGCATATGCAGTCATCCCACCAGGGCAAGATCAGATACTGGCCTGGAGCCCAGGCAGGCATCACCTTAGGTTCATAGGTTCTTAGGAGGTTACTAGGCTTTTGGCCCTAGGACTTTTATAAGCCTAGCCATGTTATACCCTTGCTCCTTTATTGACCAAGTTGTATGGCCTATATTTGCAGTGCAACTCTTATGATTAGCACTGACTGCCCTTACCTGAAAGGGACATAGATGACACCTCAGGGTAAATTTACAGCCTTTCATCCAGTTGTCTAACTTACGCTTAACTCATTAGATCCGAGTGATGGCTCCAGGTGCATCTGCATTTAACTCCTACTGACGCCTCTAGCCATTAAATATTGCTTGTTCATATTTGCATCAATAATTCCAAAACCATGCTATGTGCGAGATTTTAAAAGATTTCATCTTAAAGCTTAAACAATGGCAAACTCAACTGCATTAATATTTGACATATGTCTAATGCAGGTAAAGAGATATTAACTGTTGTTTTTATGATAATAATTTATACAGTTATAATTTTCACATTTTTCTAAATATCTCAGGAACTAAGTGACATAAACCAAACTCCTTAGTCTCATATGAAAGATCTCAGTTAGATGAATAAATTGCTGCTGATAGTATGCATGTAACTTGAGTGGCTGCTGAGATATTATAAGTTGTTTACAAAATATTACAAATGTAATAGTTATTCCCCCGGATTTACTATTCCTCTGTGCAGGACTAGCTTAGTCTTGCACAGAAGCAGCGGTTTAGGAGGAGAACAGCAGCGCACCATGCATATTAATGAGGCACACTGCCTGAGCTCCTAATCTTTCACGGAGCATGTCAGAGTGCAAGGAGCATGTCTGAAAGCAGAGCTCTCAGAATATACATGCCCCTGCAATGAAGAACAACAGAAAAGGCTAAGAAATGAGCGGGACCGCTCATAGGTGTCAGCATATCCCCACCAACAGTCCCCCTCATGTACAACAGCAAGTATAAAGAAATAAAATGAACAAATCCTTTTTATTTTTTTTTTAAATCCGATTAAGCTAACCGTAGAAGAGTGGGTGTGCCCATCGCTTAGCTACTGTTAATGCAGCTTAAATGGCTGAAGAGGATAACAAGGAAGATATATCCAAATGAAGCAGCATAGCAATAGTGTAGTTGGCAGAGCATTCGCTTTATGAGCAGGCATTCCCAGTTCGAGTTCCATTGCAGCACACTCCATTTTTAATTGCAAAGCATGTTATGATTAATATTTATGTTGCATAACCCACTAAATAACATATAGTAATGAACTGGAGTACTGCAGTAAATGCACATGTGAGGTGTCAGTATCATAATGAATAAAACACTATTAAGGTTTAAGCACCAGTAAGCAGTGGTAAGCATATTTAAGTACTAGTAAGCGGGTTTAAGCCCGTTTGCATGGGGGTAAGCAATGCGCACACAGGATAAGCAATTTTTAAGCTAACTCTCTGTAAGCATATGTAACCGGAGGTTAGCATTGTTTACCCTCACCTTACAACTGCTCAAAAGTGCCCTAATCACTCTGTATCCAACGGCCCTTGTTCTGCCCATCAACAAAATAAACAGCTTTGCAGGTCTTGACCCAGGACCCGATAGTCACAGTAGTTAACCACCAAGCCATCACAGAAGTACAGAAGAATGAGGTATCAGCAAACAAGTCTTCACCATAGTAAAATCAAACTGAACCTGTGAAAGGAATCAGTATATAGACATATGTGCCTCAACCCACTACATAACATAAATATGTGAACTGGAGTACAGCAGTAAGCCCAGACGTCGGGTGTAATTGTAATAGAGTTTTGAAGTCCCCAATAAAACACAAGGACCTCATACAGTGTACGAATACATGAATCATGGATACCAGGCATACATATAAAGTGTAATGAATAATAAATCAATGCCAAAAAGGAAATATAATGCAAACTCTAATGCAAGCAATGCTATAAGCATTGCACAGGCCAGCTTAGGAGGTGTAAGCAATGTGTAGGCTAGCTGACTCAGTGTGCCCAGAGGTATACCCCTTTAAACAATGCTAACCCTAGGTAAGCAGGTTTGTCCATAGCTTAGCCTTTTTAAAAACAGTTAATTACAGAAAAGTACTGGAAATTGGCCCTACTTAAACCCAAGAGGTGGAATACACCTCATAACTAGTTGTAGCTTCTCCTTGCAGGCACCATGTCAGGAAGGGGAGAAGGTGTGTGCTTTCGGGCGTGGCGCTGGGTCATCCAGGAGTCCAGAGTCATGGAAGGTCTCCTTGTCAAAGACCATGATCAGAGACTGCTGCAGGGCCAGTACTCCCACTATAAGGCGGAGGCCTGGGACTGTCTTGCCCGTGACCTCACCAGTGCCACTGGCATATCCTGAACTGGTAAGCAGGTCAGGTATCACTATGCCGACCTGAAGCGGCATAAGGGGGACCTCTTGTACCAGTGGATCCAAGACACTAGAGTGGAAGGGGATGTCCCAGCTGTGTGTAAGTATCACCCCACTATGTGTGTAATAATTGCCAGCTCATGTATATCATGGATAGGTATGGCTAAATATTCCTCTTATGTCCCCACAGCTGCAATGGAGCGGGCCGCGAACCAGGAGGCCCACCTCAGTTGCCTGGTGAGGTTGTGATGTGAGGCAGGTCAGTAATACTCATGCATTTACTGTCATAGAAAATAAAACTAAAAGTATTAGTAAATTAATTGCCTGTGTAAAACCTGTATTTTTCAAGGCAAGTACTGCATACACCGGAGAATATGGCAGGAAGAGTCTCATATAGTTTGTATGTAAATGAAGCATAATAGCCTGACAATAAAGTTTGCCAATAAAGTTCTAACTGCTGGACTGTATGTGTATACTCTTGGTATCATATGGTAATGTAGATTTGCAATCACATAATAGTACTGTTGTATTAAGCACTGTTGCCCACACTGTGCACCATAAATAGAATGTGTAGGAATGCCTGTATATGACTGGTGTAATCCCCAGAGGCCGTTTAGTACAACTGAGAGACACATAGACAGAAAACAGGAAAAAGGCAGACAACAAAACCTGAATAGCACATGCAACTAAGATGTGAACTGTTATATTTTTAGCTCACACAGCCATTGTTCGAATCCTGGCAGTGGGAGTAGTCTACATAGAGAATCATACCCCACAACTGTACTGATATGTCCAGAATGTCCAGTAAAGTGTCCCATATCTGGTACCTGTCAACCTGCCCCCCTGTGAAATCAGTGGGACGATCCCAGATGTATAGGCAGCAAACAGGAAACACAACTGATTGACACACATCTATGAGAAAAAAGCTGGCACGTGAGCAACTCCCCAAAACCATATCAGAGTAAGAAGCCACGTATGTCCCATTTACACCCCCATGTTATCAAGCTGTGGCCAGAGTGTGTACAGTAACAGAGTGAGATGCATGTGCATATTAGTAATGTGTAATCTGGTACTGTGTTAGGCACATTCAGGGAGTGCTAACAAACAGTTCTTTCACAGGTCTGTTGGATACCAACACTGTGCCCAGAAGTACAAGAATATTACCCTGCAATGGTACTGTTTACATTAGTAGTGTATGGCATTGTGACTGATGTAGTTGCTCTGAATAACCAGGTAGTAGTCATCACTGTTGCCCACACTGTCCTACAAAATATAACTGTCTAGGATATGTGTATAAGAGTGTTGTAATACAAGGTCAGAATGCCAAAGCACAGGAGAATTATAAGACAGAAAGCAGATAGGAGATATACAGCAATATCTATATAGCACACACAACTCTGATGGACAGACTTTAAGTTGTAGTAGGCTGCATACAGAATCATACCTCACAACTGTACAGTTAAGACCAGGATGTCCAGTATATGAGCCCATATCTGCTGGCTGTCCCCCTGGAAAGTCTGTGGGATGATCCCAGATGTTTAGCCAGCCAACAGGGAATACAAGTGATTGTCAAACATCTATGAGAACAAACCTGTCACTGTAGCAACTCCTTAAACTGTAAGGAGAGTAAGAAGCCAAATATGTCCTATCTGCACCTCCATGTTGTCAAGCTGTGACCAGAGGGTGTATAGTAGCAAGGTGAGATGTATGTGCATAATACTAATGTGTAATCTGGAACTTTGTGTGGCATCAATCAGGTAGTGCTAACAATCATTGCTCCCTCAGGTACATTGGATACGAACACTGTGCCAAGAAATAAAACCTTTCGTACCCTGTACTGGTACTGTTTACTCTGGTATAATAGGGAATAGTGAGTGTTGCAGTTTCTCTGAATAAAAAAACTATCACTGATCACCATCACCCACACTGTGCTACATAATATAACTTGTAGGAAAGCATGTATATGTGTGCGTCAAGTCAATAAAGGTTTAAGAGGGCAATAGTCTAAATATGTCCCGGTACACCTGCATGTGGTCAAGACATGGCCAGAGTCTGTGCAGAAAGAGTTGGATAGCTATGTGCACAACATCAATCTGGAAACTGGGAGTAAATGTAGAAACAGTTAGTGTTAACAAACATTTCCTCCACAGGCATACCAGGGAAGAGGTGTATACTGCAGGTAAAACCAGTTCATGTATAACGATGACAACAGCCATATCACTGTCCAAACTGAGGCTATAGGGTAGTATAGTAATACTTGTAAGGTACAGATAACAGCACTGACTAGGAAAGTAATCTGGACTACAGGAATATACTAGTTATTAATTGACACCCCCACCATATCTCCAACAATAAACTACATACCCACCCCAACCAGTATGTAATGTCTCCAATGTTCTGATTATGCCACATTGGTTAATAAATATTTATATTTGTTTCCATGCATGTGCTATATTGAATTATTCCAACATTGGTGGCATGATGCCATCAATGTACCTGCATGCTGTTGTTATTACTACTGTGGTCCCATATATGCATGTGTTCTGTTTGCTATGCAGCTGTTCCATATCTGGTGTCTGGGTTAATGGGAATATCCATGCATGCTGTTATACCTAACCCTGGAATGTGTTGACTATTACTAACCCACATATGATGATAAAATCTAAACAAAATAGCACGTTTGGGAAGGCCAGTCCCAGCAGACCCACCTGTCCCACCTCAGCTGGCCATGGCACCGGGCACCAGCATGTCTGGGGCCCAACCTGGGACCTCCTCATCCGTTGGTCCTGCACCACCTTTGGGTGGAACCACCTCAGGGGATGGGGCTCACCCCTCCGGGAGCAGGCGCAGGCACGGACAGGTACCTGTCACCCGTCGCCAGGTCCAGGCCTTGGTGCGTAGAGAGCTCAACCAGCAGCTTGGTGATCTTCTACGCCAGCTCGAGGGCCTTGTGTCATGACAAGAGCATCAGTCTGGCTCTGCAACTCAGCCCCTAGCACAACCACCATCGGAGCTGCGAAGATGCTGCAGTGACTGCCCATAGGTGGGGACCTCAGTTCCACTGTTTCCACTAGGGGGCTCATGGGCTTCCGATTTCCCAACATCCTTCCTCAGCAAGGTGTTTACCCCCCACATGTGTCATGTACCACCCCTGTATGTGTCTTGTTTGTCTTGTCTGTTAATCTACCCTACCTACCTCCCCACATACGCCTACTATCTCTCCCCAACATCTCACTCTCACTTAAAAAAAAATATAAAAAAGGGCAATCTGTTCTCAAAAATAAATCACGCCCCATACATGGCTGTCTATTTCGCACATGTTTTCACTGGACACGTAATCAGGTCTAATTGGCATCACAGCATCTTATTGTTGTCCTCAAACCTCTGTCAGGGGTTTGAGTGTCCAAATCTACCTCCAAATTCAGTGTGTATGCACAGCTGTTGCTGTAGAAGAAATGGGCAGCTATCAACCTTTCCTACAACCTTCCTGCACATCCCTAGCTATTTTTCCTACTGTCTTTCCCTCTTTATGCCCCTTTTTCATCACTTTCCTATCAACCCTTTTTTCTTATCTTTTAAAAAAATGAGTGTGGGGTAAGCGGGAGTAAGCACTTTTAAGCAGCAGTAAGCAGGTTTAAGCCTTTTTGGATCGGGGTAAGCAATGCATACACAGGTTAAGCAATTTAGATGCCAACTGAGTATAAGAAACTGTAACCGGAAATTAGCAGTGCTTACCTCCATGCAAACTCACGCAAACCCGCTTACAACTGCTCAAAAGTGCCATAATCACTCTGTATCCAAATGCCCTTGTTCTGCCCAACAACAAAATAAATGGCTTCTGCAATGCCCAAACCAGGACCCTGCACACCATAGTCAAAGTGATTTACAACTAAGCCATGTCAGACATATATAAGCCTGATGTTTTATGTCATCCAGCTCCGTAATTCAACAGTACAGGGAATGTGTTTGTTATAGATATTATTATCGCAGTAGATATAACATATCTATATATGTAGATATAGATATAATATATAAATTTATATATATATATATATATATATATATATATATATATATATATATATATATATATATATACAAAAACATATATACGTACAAATGCATACATCTATAGATATATATATCTACATATATACAGCAAGTTTTATATATATATATATGTAAGCAGATATATGTATCTACATAGGTATATACAGACATACATCTGTAGATAACAGTGGGAACATAACATAAATATATATGTCCACATACACCATTACTGGGGTTGAAAGGCCCCAAACAACATACGTCTTGTACGATTAGGTATCCCCCCCCCCCAAAAGGCAAACACATCTGCCCTGCAGTACACTGCCAACTGTTGCAGCCCCGATACCCAGGACTTGACACGACATAGGCACAAGATGTTAACAGTACTCCATCCCACCTGTGTGTTGTCAGGTTGGTATCAGTAACATATCATGCAGTGCAGTCTGGCTCCTACAGGGAATGTACAATGTGGTAGCAGTCAACATCCCTAGGATACATATCCACAGACACATATATGCAGATACAGATATATAGAGATATATATGTAACTACATATACACATGCAGATATATGTATAGTAAGATACATATGTAGAAGGTGCACACAATATGGAACAGCCACTATTCCTACAGTTACCACCTTACCAGCTGGAGACTGTATGAGCCACCCATACAAATGGCAATCATTCCCTGCAACATATACCCACAGTGAGATCAAAGGATATAATACCACACACAGGTTTTCATAAATGGGAAAGCTGTATTTGTGTACCATTACAGTTGTATATGCCTTGTCATATAGCTGTTTAGACACGGACATCCATATAAACTGAGTAATGCAACTGTGAAACAGTTATACTAATACAGTAGTCTGGAAATGTTAACAAATGTTGCTGTCCAGGCCAAGGCCATCGAGTAGTGCAATAGTAAAGACAGACTGGGCCACGGGATACCAAACAATCAACAGCAAGTAATGCAGATGTACAGTTCAGCAGCCTCTATCTACACTCTGTAGACAATCCCTAAGGGGTAAAGACCTCAGCTGACAAAATGGGATGTAATTGTTACATAACAAGGCATAACTGACACCATCACAATCACACTGACAAACAGAACAGTCTGTATGGCAGGTGGCAGTAGGCCTGCATTTACCCAAGGTGGATTGTATGGTAATGTACTTCCATATACTTAGATATACGTACATGTATATATAGATATATGTATATATAGCTATATATGTATGCACATCCTATGTGCACAGATATGCCTAGTTATGTTGGTATATATGTAGATACCAATAACTATATGTGCATACATATCTATTCTGATGTATCTACTCCTGTCAATATATATGTAGATCTCCACACATATATGTGCATATGTTTCTCTATCTGTATATATGTAGACATATATTGCTCTGTATATTTATATATGTGGGTGTTTATATGTATATCTATGTACATATACATATACATCTATGTATGTTGATATGTATATATATATATATATATATATATATATATATATATATATATATATATAAAAAACCCCTACTATACATAACATGTGTAGCAGTCTGATATCTCACACACTTGTTATCAGATATGATGTCACTAATTATGGTGTACAACACATATGCACCCCTTACTGCATGACATATGCACAAAGGTTGACAGGGTTGTGGCTGGAGGCACATACGCAGGGCCAATATTGACATGTTGCTGTGATAACCTCGTACATTTACTGTTGTAGCAGGGTTTGTTGCAACGTATGTGCTGTGAGGGATATGAAGTCAGTAACTCTCACAGCTGTCACTATCTACAGACTTCAATCCTCACACTACCTTCTGTAGTTCACAGATAGGTGCTCTGTGGGTAACACCTGAAACAAAAGCCACCACACACTGGTCAGTCTGCAGATGACCACACAGATGGGTGTTTCCTCATAAACATAGCACTGACATGGCAGGTATTAAAATATGTAGGACACCCATATCCACACGCACCCTGTTAAACCAACATTACTCCAAATGCAGTATAGCAGCACTTACAGTCAGGCACACCCCCCTCCTGTGTGTTGGCCTGTTTCTGCAGTGTATGTTGTTAGAGGTAAATCCCCAATCCATCTGAAATGCTGTTAGCCAAACAACCAATTGAGTTCCTGCTCACTGTGAATGAAAGGCCCAACACCAACATGATGTTCCTAGATATCTGAGTGTGTTTCCATGCAATTGGCTATGGGAATGTTACCACAGCTGTTCCACATGCAGTCAGCTAGAGGAGGGCTGCAATTCGTGCATAGGCCATCAGCTGATGATGAGCATCACTTAAAATACACATGCTGCTGCTGCCTAAGCAAAACAAGTGTAAGTCTCCACATTCACCAGAGAGGGAGTGAGAGAGGCAGACAGAGGCAAAGAAAAGCCAAGGAGGGGTGGAAGAGTAAAACTTAAGCATGTTTGTGTCACACACCTACCAGTACAGATATCAAACCCCTGACGACTATTTAGTGCTATCACATGTCCATGCAGTTATTCAATGCACCACATGGGTTACATGTTGAGGAGCCCTCAGAACGTATATGTGATGGCGAGTGACATCTGCAACAGGGATATGGTAGCTATGCGGTAAGTGTAGTGCACGTGCCTGTCTGCATGAACAGATGTCAGCATCAACACAGCCACACTCTATATTTTAGAGACTGAATAGCAAGTGGCAGACTTAACTGCTGTTGTATACACCTGCTACTTAACTGAATCTATAGCTGCAGGTATTCATTCACTTAATGAGTGATAAGTTCCTTTATGGGGCCAGATGCTTTTGGTTCTGAATATAGCTGCAGCTAATATAGTGATCTACTTTTGTATTAGCATTGCTTATCAATTGCGCACTATTGCACACTGATACTTTATAAAACTAAATGGGTATCGCTCAATAATGCTTTATAACATATTACTAGAGATGGTGGAAACCTGCTTGATACAAAGTTAATGGGGAAGATATGACATTGATGATATGAGGAGCAACCATGTGGGAGTACAATGGAAAATCCTTGCTAAACTGTGTCAGTTAATATTGATTGTATAAAATACACCTTCTACATAACTGACTCTGTGGTAGCACATGTTAATGCATTGATATTGGAGGCAGATGTTACTGGGTTCGAATACAGGTGTAAGTAGCAATTTTACAAGTGTGTATGATGCTTTAAATACATCTACTTATATTGCTGCCATTCACCATTGCTTCGCATTGGTGCATGATGTGCACTATGTTGCAATAATTCTTTAAAGAATAGGGATGGGGAGACAAGAAAGTGGTGAAATGGGGAGCAAACGGGGAAAAACAAAGTGAAAGGAGGGCAGAAATGTGTAGGAAGGATGTAGGAAAGAATCATAGCTATCCATTTCCTCAACAATAAAACATGATCACGTGTGCAAAATATTAGATGAATTTGGACTGCCACCTCCAGAGAGAAGGGTGACCACAACACAATCATGTTGTATAGCCAATTGGACCAAATCAAGCGTGTCATGAAGGCACATGTGTGAAATGGAGAGCTATGCAAGGGATGATTTTTTTTTTTTTTTGTGGGGCAGGTGACAGGATAGGAGAGAGGAATGTTGGGGGAAGGGATGTAGGGATGTAGCAATGTCTGAGTGAGGGAAGTTGGGTAGGTGAGGAAGCAACTGCAGACAGACAAGACAAACAAGACAAAAGACAGGGATGGTGAAAGATACAAGAGGTGGGTGAACACCATGGTTAGGGAGAGGGTGGTATACTGAGGTCCCATGCATGTCAAGCTGGTTGACAGTGAGAATCTAGTCCTCACCCAGTGGACTATCATCACTGTCACCTCACTGCACCGCTGGCTACAGTGCCGATGATGTCTACATTTCCTATGGATATTCTGAACCAGGATAGAGAGCAGATGCTCAGTCCAGCATAGGTGTGCACCCACAGTGTGGTGCACAATCCTATGCACCATCCCTGGCAGTTTCTCTTGGGTGATAAAAGTCACCACCTCTGCCACTGCTCCTGAAGGGAACCACAGGCCTATCCTATGAGACTGAACTGCCTGAGGGGCCAGGTACTGAAGGGCAGCAGAGGAGGTGCTGCCAGGATGGCGGACCAGACATGCTGGGCAGTGGTGCTGTAGCCGGTGGAGTGGGGACAGGAAGATCCCATAGGAAAGGCCTACCCACTGTGCTGTGGGAAAAGTAAAAAAATTAAAAAAACAAGAAAATAAGGGTTGGGGTAAGAGAAAGAAGGGAAAACGTTAGTAACTTTGTGTATGACATAAAAACCACTGATACAATTATTTGACTCTGTTCTGTTACCTTTACTTTTAACATTGCAAACTCCTACGAAATTTCTTCATTACTTTTAAGACTATCTAGCTCATAACTGAGGCACACTGCAGTACAGATTGCAGCCACCAGTCCTTGATATGTGCATATATTGCACATATATGTGTTACAGTTATACTGATTACAGTTTACAGAAGGCCATTTGTGCCACTGGTATAGAGATCTGAAGTTACATTGCAATAATGATGACAACCTAAAAGTATGGTATATTTGGGAAATGTGGTTTTTGAACCCACAACCGCTAACTACTCTCTAATACTGTATTGTTATTTTGTCATACAGACTACTGCAAGCATACTTTCCTTTTACAGTTTAGAGATGCATGCTCACTGTTATTTGAGAATATGGAACTGTTGCTTTGTGATGCAGACTACAGCATGCATACTTTCTTTTACAGTTGAGATATGCATGCTCAGTTTGATACAACTGCATTAAATACTAACTATGTGGTCCTTAACTTTTAATGCTACTAAATTACTATTAAAATTATTATTATTATTATTATATTACTGTTTAGAACAGTACTTTTCTGATACATACATAACACATGCTTCTTGTATCCTTAATAAATGCAAGGCATGGGACCTCACATTCAAGGCTTGCTGCCTGGTAACTGTGAAAAAAACAGAATAGAACAGAATACTAACCAGTCTTGCCTATATTTAGCTTTTAACTCTTACAATTACTCACTGATATTGATACATACACATCTGTGAGGTATCCCCTGTACTAAATTCCCTGAACCAATGGTTGAAGGTATCCTGCTTCCTCCTCTGGAAGTCATCAAAGTGATGTCTGCATTACTCACTAGTGCAGGAGAGACCTGCAGCACTGGTCAAAGCCTTGGCAATACTATTCCTGGCTTCAGACTTGTATTCTGAGCCTGAATAGTCCCGCGGCAGCAACAAGGGCCTGTGCTCCTTAACTAGGAGTTCAGTAAAGACTTTGAACTCCTGAACACCCCACCTCTGTGCCCGAAAGCGCACTCTTTCATAAGCAACACCAGACATGCCTACCATAGTTCAATCTCAATGTAGAATGAGCATTTTCCACACATTGGATTTGGTATCCTGATGTTTTCCCGCCAACTGCATGTCTCGCATTCACTGAGAGTGCACACATTTTGGTTTTGCAACATTTGAAAATGTTGCACATCACTTACCATTGGGCAAACACGGTAGGTGAGAGTGTGCACTGCCGGGCACCATGTTTGCATGATGTTAAGCAATGCACAACAGTGGCAAGAATTGCAATTTCAAGATTATTTGATATACAGGCACTTGTGTAAATGTACTAGTCAAATGGACCATGTCTATGGTTCTCTTGCACTTCATAGTTCATAGATTAATACTAGACTAACTGCCCTTATGGGCCATTTTAAGCCTAGCCAATTATCCCATGTGAGAATCAAACCCTGCACCCTGTGTGTACAAGGTAAACACCTTAACCATTATGCCAATCCCTAGCCTACAGCATTGGTATGAGCCACAAAACCTTGCTTATGCATGACGCACATCATTAATATGCATGGTGCGATGCCTTGCGATGAGCAATATCATGTATGTGAAAACACTCCATGTAGGCTTCACGTGGAATCTACAGAGTTTATTGAATCCAGGGAATCAAGTTTCATTTATGAATTCCTCGTCAGACCAGAAACTGATCTATTATTAGACGTGTGATTGCTTGTTTACTCTAATGAATAAATGAAATATGTTAATTAAGTATTATTTAATTGGGTGCTGTTTTCTATTTGCATACTTAAGCAAAGTATAATCATATGCAGTCATCGTATTTCCTATTAAAACAGGACTCTTAGGTAGCAGTGAACCATCTCTGTTTGCCATGATCTATTGCTGTGCCTTTTTCTGTCTACTGTGTGTCTCTGAGCAAGTCCTTTAACCATCTATCCACAACCCTTTAGTCCCATTTTTTGCACATGTGGTTGGGGTGTCACTTCAACAATAACAATCATCTAGAGCCAAGGTTTACACCACCTTGTCACTAGCCCTGGTGTGGTAGTTCTTCCACACCACACACCTATGGACAGTTTAGAGTGTCCAGTCCATGTACTGCATGTCTTTGTAATGTGGAAGGAAAGTGGAGCACATGGAGGAAACCCACATGAATACAGGGAGGACATGCAGACTCCACATAGAAGGCACTTCAGCCGAGAATCTAACCAGGGAACTTTTTGCTGTGAAGCGACAACACTGTCCACTGTGCTGCTGTGCTGCCCCAGCAAGTCCTTTAATTAGATAGTGTAAAAAAGGATGAATCTGTAAAAGGTCTAGCTGTTTTCAGTGATCCACCCTGGTCAACAAATATAAATAGATAGACACATACATTAGCAAAACAGTAGCCTGGAGAACTGCTTAATTTAATCAAAGGCTCTAACAGAGCAATTTGCGATTGTGTGTATAGAATAGACAGTAGAGTAGTAGGACAACAGATCTGGCAAAACTCTAAACCTCTGCATTTTAACAGCAGCTGTTTTCTTTCTATGTAATGAATATGAAAAATGCAGAGAGAATATAATGGGATTAAGAAAGACGACAGAAAATGAATACTTTATAATTAAAGAGAAGAGAAGTAATAAAGCACCAAAAATACTCAGACATCTTCTTAAAGTTTGTAGAAAATTATATTTGAATTACATACAGATGGATCTTAGGTGAGAACTGTACTCTCCCTATCATATCTTGAATGGTAGTCTTCCAAGTCTTACAGTTTTGAATGCTTTTCAATTAAGAAGCAGTAGTGCTATTGATTCAAACCACAAGACAACCAGTTGCGTTCCCATGCTTGCACAGTATGTCAGTGCAGGAGAGACAACAGAAAAATCAGAATCTACTTTGCTATTTTTTTTACTAGTAAAAGAAAAGAGATTTACGAGGGACAGTGCAAACATGTAAGGAAAATCAAGTATGTTTCTGTTTGTTGAATTTTGCAGAACGCACCTGATTTTCTTATATTTTGCTCAGTCCTTCATCATATGCCAATAGAAAGTCTGGCCGCTCAATGGTACTTCAGCGGCTGAACTTTTTTTCTATTGGTATATGCTCAATTTACAGTGAGCACGCTGGTTGGTCTGTCCTATCAGCATGCTTGTTTTTGAATAGTAGTCAGCATTTATTATAAAAAACCCAATAGGTACCATAAAATGGATTAGCTTTCTGTTCTTCACTGAACAGAAGCAAATTCAATATAGAAGCACTATTTTTGACTTTTCCCATTTTATTTATGTTATTCATTACAAGTCTCAGAGTCAGAGCTATATACAGTAGATTCCCTCTTATTTGGTTTCACTGGGACCGGACCTTAGGCTGGATAAAGGAATGGCTGGTTAATCAGAAAAAGCATACAAAACAGCATTTATAGGTTATAAATTGGCTAGAATAACATGATTTGTGTTAGTATGCATTTTTCTAATGAATAACAAGTCTAAAACTCAAATGCTTGTCATTATTTAGCCCAGGGGAGGCAGAAGTGTTGTTCTTCTCTGTTGTCTTTTACTAGGACTTTGGCAGACATTTGAGGGCTGGTTACAGAGAGACTGGATAAGAGGAACTCTACTGTACCATTTTATATCAGTTATAAGACACCACAGGCAATGATATCATTCAGTAATAATCTTGCATCACAAGTGCATTTAACAGCAGCTGTTCCATATGAACAGTAACATAAAGAGACATGAGAATACTTAATTATACTTGTTTGACACCCCCTCCCCACATTATTATTCCAATAGCAAACAAGTGACTTATTACTATGTGCCTTCTTCTGTATATAGACTGTTTAAAATAAAGCAGACACCAGTGCACAACATATACATAATAAGATGTTCATTTCAAATTTGCAGAACTGCTACCATTTAGTAAGAATGATGAAGGAGCACAGAATATTTTTAACATCTAGTGACTGCTGGTTTTCATTCAGCATGTTGTTTTTCTGCTCCAGGCTAATTTTATTACAATTTTGTTTTGCTGATATGGATAATATTTATATGGTAGAGTGCTTTTGTGTTAAAAAAAGGAAGTGTATTGCTAGCCCACTCCAACACACAATAACAAAGGGCTTGTATATCTTTTACAATTTATTCACAGAGGAACCAGATGCACTTAATGTCACAAGGCCAGGTGATCAAAATATTTACGCTTTATCTTTTAATACAAAATAGTTCTGAAACATCACTGCAGAAATATAACTTCATTTAACCCCCAGGATATTGCAAATTATTTGCAGAAACTGCATAGCCTTCCAAAATAGCCCATTACCTTCTTGCAAACCCAGTACTTTTGTGTCTTTTGATAATATAATCAGTGTTGTATCCGTTATCCTGTTTGTATGAATAATCATTGCTGTACTCTGGCACTGGCCCAAGTCATGACGCTACCTTCCCAGTTAACAAACAAGTAAATAAATACAAGTCGAATTTCTTGCTTTGCACAGATGTTTGATAATACTACACCCTGTGATTTACTTATCTTAAGTTTAATTGCTCTCTGATACAGTTGTATGTTGGTGGCTTCTGCTTGGCATCCTTAATTCATTGTGTAGGGTACTCAATGCAGGCAATGACCTGTAGATCAAAACTGAGGTTAACGTAGGGGTATATACATCACTGTGGTGTGATACTGAACTTCGGGGGGTTACTGAATGCTGCATACACATATTCCTGAGTGTATGATAACAGATCACTCATTATTGCAGTACAAAACTGCTGCATTGTACTCCAAGCCAGATAAATGTTGTCATTCTTTAGTCACTGGGAGAGTGGTAACTGAAGAGAAAGTGGAAACATTCTGTAATGTATACATAATTAATAGGGAAGCTGATCATGAAGTCTGCACCAGATGACAAAGTACCTGAAGAAAATGTACTAAGACAGATAGAAGGAACTCATAGTTTTCAGGAAGGTCTGTTTTTTCAAACAGAGACAAACATGCATACAGTACCACACACACACACACACACACACACACACACACACACACACACACACACAAAATCTGTCAGCCCAGTAAATAATTCATTTATCTGCCATAATTTTAGTGTCATCTCCATCATGGCAGCTGTCCTTGCAGAGCATCATATATGCGGTGCACTAGAGAAGATGGAAAGGAGGTGAGAGTACAAAGGGGTATCACTGTTCTATGAAGCAGCATTCAGCAGTCTCACATAGCTTTACTTAATAACACTGCAATTCATAAAGTTCCCTTCTTTATTATTTCCCTTTTTAGGACAATGACTTAAGCACGTTGCTTGTGCTTTGACTTCTACTTTCACTTTCTTTGGATGCACTAAAGATGGTTCCAGTGTCATCAGCTTCATTGCTTGCCTTCTCACTTCTGAATAGGAATAGATCATAACATCGCTGTGACTGTTTATGGACATGCTTATACAGGTTTCTTAACTTCAGACCTCATTAGGATTGGATCAAGGCATCTTTAGAGCATCTCTGGTTGGGGGGGTATGCATTTTGGACTGGCACACTATTCTCCTCCATGGGAGAGTATGCTGTCTGCCTTGTACTAGATCCTTTATTTTTCATCCTGTTCTCCACTAAACAGAAGCAGTTCTCAAATCCTAACCAAGAGCATCGTAGATTGGTAGCCACAACAGACTATTTGCTAATTCTGGTGAGATGGTATAGCATATGTCACAGTATAAATTTGAAGTAAGTTCATTAATTCAAGTAGTAATTCCTCATGGCCTGTCACATTTATTTTTAATCTTGTCAGTCTTTTTCTTTTTCTACTGTCCAGTGCTTTTTTTTCTCCAGTGTGTGGTTACTGGGTCCCCATAGCCCATTTTTGCCCGCAGATCACTTTTGCACCCCGCCCCCATCAAGAACGATCACAATCTTTCCTTAAAGCCATTCTGCAAGAAATGCAAGAGGTACACTAACAGAGGTGGATTCACAGTCAGCAGATGGCAGGCTTTTCAGTCTGTCCAAACCAGCCAACTCTTCACTTAATGGGAAAGGTGGTTGCACAGATTATTAACATCAACATTTTTGCTGAGAAGTGAATGCTCATTCTTGATAGTTCCAAGTACCAACCCTACTCCTTGAGCTCTGAATGAAGGATTATGGCAATTAAATGATGAAACATTTCCTCCTTATCTTGCTAAATAACTGCTATAGACTGTTTGCAGATGTGGGATTCCACAGGTAAAATGCAATACATACAGAGCCACTAACAAAGCATCTCCTGGTATTCATAGACAGATTGTCTAATATATAAAGCTGTGCTGATCAGTAGTAAACTGTAATGTACTTAACAATGAGGATCTCAGGAGACACATGCAAATGTGGTAGTCTATAGGTATAGACTGTGCTAAATATGCCTTAGCGCCTCCTGCTGAAATGCTGTATAAAAACTGTTGTGCAATATGGTAATTCATAGGCATCTGTAATATGCAAGATCCATGCAGGAAGTGCACACAAAAATTTAATTGTGTGCACTTATGCATTTCATTAGGAGAAACTGAGCAGGGTAAAGTGGAGCAGCTTTGCCTTGCTTAGATTAGTGATCCTGGTAAGTAATGTAGTATTTGTGTGTCTATACATATATATATATATATATATAAAATGTATATCTATGTATGTATGAGTGTATGTATCCATGTGTATATATGGATATTGAGACAGTGTCTGAGTGTTTCTTGTGATTGTATGTATTCAAATGCATCTTGTGAAAGTGTCTGTGTGTGTGTGTGTGTGTGTGTGTGTGTGTGTGTGTGTGTGTGTGTGTGTGTGTGTGTGTGTGTGTGTGTGTGTGTGTGTGTGTGTGTGTGTGTGTGTGTGTGTGTGTGTGTGTGTCTGTTGCTGTCTTTGTGCATGCCAGCATGTGGATGTACCTAGGACTGTGAGAATGTTCCTCAGTGTGTCTTTTAGGTACTTGCATTACCCACATATGCACGATGGTAGGGCTCCATTAAGTGCTCAGCTGAGTGATTCCTACGAGTGTTGATTAAACTTAATGCAATATATCAACATGCAGTTTGTGCACATCTATAAATCTCTTTAAATCAGAGAAGTACAGCTCAACTTTACTGAGAAACAAGAGACACTGTCCTACTTGTGCGACTGAATTACATCCATCATGTTTCCTTGAGCTGCTGTATAGTACTGACCATTAAGTATTTTTGCTCTGTGGGTGGCAAATGGAATGTAGACATCTGTTTGAATAGAGGGTTTTCTGTTAAAGTCAGCTCCACTAATGTATTTTATTTTTCTTCAAACCTACCTAGTAATTTAGAAGAGTTGTAATGGAATTGTTCCTTTAGATGTTGACTTTTATGTGGTCTGTATGCAGGCATTCTTCCTATACTGATGTGACAGACCCTCTAAGAAACTGTGAAGCAGAAGACATCCTCCATCTCATGGTTTTGGCTTTACTTGTGACATCTTTTAGTGTTTGATTGCAGACTTAATTCTTTCATTTTTTGAGGATTTTTTTCTAAACTAGAATTTAGTTTATAAGCATTCTCATAATGCCCATAGAATGAAACATAAACTCAGTGTCATATTCATATTCAGATATATTTTAACTATTTGGGCTTCTATTATTAGATCACTCTTACCTTGCCCATCATCATCATCATCATGCCATTTCATCTTTCATATTTCTTATGCTGTGTTTGACCTTAACAGTTATGCTCCTCATTTCTTAATATTTTAAAGGTGTTATTTAGCATATACATTCCTACTAGTCTCACTAGCATTACTCACTAGGCCAGCGGTCTGCAGCTTGCAGCTCTAGAGCCACATGTGGCTCTTCCACCCCTCTGAACTGGCTCCCTGTAGCTTTGAAAAATAATGGCCAGTCAACTGCGCAACACACGCACAGAGAGTGACTGGGCGGTGGACTTTAAATATTGCTCTTATAAACTTGCTAGAATAACACCATTTCTGTTTCCATGCATTCCGCACTCACTAAGAGCGATTGAGAGATCCCCTGGCAGTAGCAGCATCCCCTGTAAGGTTTCCATAACTCTCAAAGTCTTACCACAAAAAATCTGGACAGAGCCACAAATAAAGGGAAACAAAGGAACAAAAATAGTGACCGACTTTAAATATTGCTGTTATAAACTTGCTAGAATAACATGGTTTCTGTTAACATGCAGTTTACACACACACACACACACACACACACACACACACACACACACACACACACACAGTTACCTCTCAACTGTGTGTAGACTTTCACAGAATGTCCTGACTTTTGGCTCATATTTTTGGTCTGTGTCTCATAAAAACGTGGTTTTCTGGCAAATCATTGAGGACTGAAGTAAAAAAAAAAAAATAGACATTTGAGTTTGACTTCATACCCTTCAGAAAATTCATGCTAATGCAAAATCTGTTATTCTGTCAACTTTCTAAGTTTGTAAGAGCAATATTTAAAAAGTGCCCCCTTTTTTTACCTTTGTGCCCCATTATTTATGGCTTTATCTAGATTTCTTGTTCTGAGAGGTCGAGAGATATGACACACACACAGAGGGATCAAGCAATCCCAACAAAGGAAGAAAAATATGGATAGATTTTAAATATTGCTTTTATAAACTTAGTTCTTTTATATTTAGTAGAATAACTATATATAAAACTTTATACGCTGTGTTATCTTCATTTTAGGGGTCAGATATGTTCTGTGGCTCCCGATGAATTTTATTTGGTGGGAGAGGGGCCAAAAATGGGTCTTTTGATAGTGAAGGTTGCAGACCCCTGCACTAGGCTATAAACTGTTACAGCTCAGCTATTGATAATAGACATTGTCTCATATTCCTAGATACCCACCAGTTTTGCTTTGCAAAGGGCAGAGCACATCTACTCACCCTTGCTGAGTTCTTTGAAAGGGTCGTGTCATCAGTAAATAAATGTCACACAATCCATGCTGTCTAAATGGATATTTCTAATGCATTTGATGCTCTCACCTACACTGAGTTACAGACACTCTTGCCCAACTCATCATAAATCCATATGTAGCTTGCTGTATAACTAACTGGAAATCTGATCAAATCCATATTGTTAAGGTGAGGGGCACTTGCTCTAGATAGAAATGCATCAATGTTGGTATCCCACAGGGCTCTGTCCTAACCCTCCTGCTCTTCGGCATATAACACTTTGATAGGAATAGCTAATATCAGGGGACTAAGTCTATTCAAGTTTGCTGATTATTGCAAATGGAGAGTAGTTATTGAATCTGATACTGATAGTTAAATTTTACAAATGAATATAACCAAAGAAATAATTGGTATGTTAACCAAAGAACTTGCTCTGAACACTAAGGAATGCAATATACTTTTATTTACTAAATCAACCATCACTACCACACACAATAAAGATAACATACCCTTAATATTTGATCTACCCCCTGCAAACTAAATATACCAACTCTGAGATTGCACTACAGTGAAGTAATGGGTAAATCTCACCCAGTTGGCATGTCAGTCACACGTTTTTTTTTTTTTTCGAGATGGCCAAGTGAAATCTTTCAATAAATTCCACTTTGATGATTAAGTCATTCAGTAAACAAGTAATTCGACAATTAGGGTTCGATGATTAGGTATTCAATAAATTAAGAGTTTGATGATGTGATATAGATCCATGTAGAAGTAAGCTTAGTAAGAACATATGAACCAAGACTGTCAAGCTTATGACATACTGTCCCTGTGGAAGCTTGTTTGCCATAACTCTCTGATGATGTTTTTTCCTTCTGGAATACATGTCAAGATTACTTTTAAGGAAGTGAATGAATCACTTCTTCTGATTTAATCATGAAAGTATTGTGCATGCAATGCACTGTATACGTCACATTTGTCTCATTGATATTTTTTTGTTTTTTTTAGTGTGAAGTTCCCTAGTATGGTAACAGACCCCCTAATTGTGCCTTTTAAATACAGACTTTGAAATGGAACTGGATGAGTCACTGGCTTGTATATCAAGCAGAAGAGCTGGGTAGTTACAAGTCCAGCAAGACTGATACTCTTTGAAATATTACTAATCCTAGTAAGAAAGAGATTCATTTGGTGTAGTGGCTCCACACTGGAACCATCCACCTGAGTGTGCTAAACTAAGTTCTGTGTTGAGTTACTTAACCAAACAAATTTTGTGACACAGTCAGTAAATAAGTTAGTTTCACAATCAGTCAGCACTTCTATGGATATGTCAGTAGGTAGAAGCAGTTTGTTAGCTACAACCCTGGATGAAATAATTTAGATTAGAATAGCCCCAGATTCTATGGTGACTAGAATATATTGATGGCCTCCTGTATTGACTTCTATGGTCTCAGTGTTGTCACCAGTGTCCTTTCAAGTGGTGCTTGTTTAGAGGGCTGATATGTTGAAGTTCTTTGGGGACCACAAACAGATGATGCAAGATTCACGGTATTCATTATTATGAAATAGTCAGAAGCCAATTACTGTGGTATTACAATTTCACTACTCAGTGCTCGCTTGCTTATCACATGAGCAGGGTGAGTAAGTCACAGTATTTAAAACAAATCTAATTATGCAAAAATAGTTTTAATAAACAATGATCTGTCTGTTTGCCCATTTTTCAGACTCTGTGTCTGTGTGTGCGTACATTTGTATCAAGAGGATGCGAAATTCCCTTTCACACCCCTCCCCAACCCCACTTCCCTTCATTTATCAAATATTCTACCCCATCAAAGAAGTGTGTGTCAAAAAAGAAGTCCTGAACCTCATTCAAAAATGTCTATCTAAGAACTTGTGAATACTATTCAAGGTTCTATTTAATTTTAAAAATAAGAAAGGAAATCAAACTGATCCTAGATCTGAGTTGTCTCAATACGTCTGTTCTCAAAAAAAAATTCTAAATCTTTATGGTGCAAATTAACTCCTTGCTTGTAATGCTGTTTGGACTTTCAGAATACATACTTACACATACAGATTATAAAGAAGTCCAGCAGGATCTTATACTTTGGGTAAGAGACAATTCATATCAGGTTTAGACTCTTTTGATTGGTCTCAACTCAGCCCCATTGTTGTTCAGTAAATCAGTAAACATATGATCATGTTTGCAACACACTAGGGGCTGCAAAGCACCCAGGTGCTCTAACTTCAGGTGGGCTAATCATATTAAGATAGCCAATCCTAAGGCATAACAGTGAATTCTGCAGTGTCACAGATAAAGCCATCACAGGCACTCTCCTTTACTGGTTATCTCCTAGACACAATTGTACAATATCAGTCTACTACTGGAGAGCATCCTGTTTATCCAACAAGCAGTTAAGCAGTTCTTACAGCTAGACTTAGCTGTGCTCAGTCTTTGACTCAAAACCCTGGGACTTGTAACAGCCATGAGTCTTCCAATTTTTCATGTTAGATACCACAGGAGAATTATGTAGTGGGACCTCTGAACTGAATGATGTCAGTTTTTTAACCTCTTGTTGGATCATGTGAAGATTGTAAAGCATGCGAGACCCATTGCCAAAGGTCATTATGCACTCCCGACCTTATTCTGGGCAGTCCTTTCCAACTTTCCATCCTCATGGTTATGATCACCATGGATGTCTCAGCCTTGGGATGGTAGGGTCATTGTCAAAGAAAAATGGTCCAAGGTTCCTGGTCCCAGTTGCATATCAGTGTGCTAGAAATTAGAGCTGTTCTACTTACAAACATTTCAAGACTCTCTTTAATGGTAAGAGTGTCATTCAAACCAACAGCATGGCTGTAGGTTGGTAAAAAAGACAAGGTGCAACTTGCACAAAATCTTTCTGTCGAGAGACCATGAGGTTGAGGAAGTTGGCTATGACGAAAACTTGTTTTCTGATTCCAGCCCATATTACTGGAGAAGCCAGTTCATTAACATTCATTTAATACCACACAAGTGGTCCTTAAGCATGTCAGTAGTAGAGAAAATTTTCCATTGCTGGAGAAACAATATCTGTCAACTATTTGCATCCCTGGCCTACACCAAGTGCAGTAATTTATACTCCCTGATGGAATTTCTGAAGCAACAACCTGTGGATGCTGCTCCCAGAAGTGCATCCCCTAAACCTGTTTGTGCCTTTCCCCCTTTCCCCTTATTCCCAAGTATCTCAAGAAAAAAATAACAAATCCAAAATTATTCTCACAGCCCCATTTTGACCTTAATTGGTAAGTTTTCCCTTGACCATGCTATGGCTTGTCCCTCTGAAGAGGCCTGCATGTGTAAAGTCCTTTCGAACCCTCTCTCAGCTGTGTTGCAACCCTATCCAGACATCCACTGCCTATGTTTCCACCTTTAGTTTATCCCCTTCTATTAATGGTCAGGGGAACAGCATACTGACCAATAGTCATCCAATACTTATCATCTCAGCCCAGACTCAATGCTAAGAACACACATAAAAGTAAATGATCATGGTTTGTGATATAGACAACCCCCAAGGGCCTTTTCACCTACCGTTTCTGACATTTTGGATTACATTTTCAAAATGTTTAATTTGGGATATGTTGCACTGTCATTAATATTCATCTTTTTGCAATTTAAGACTTTCTGTGGGGTTTCCATAACACCTTTTTGGCTTCCCCCAAAGTCTGGTTTATAATTTATTCCTCACAGGCACTTCTCTAATCAGGCCACCTTTCAAGCTGGCCTGGTTTGAGAAGTATCTCAAATAAATCCACCTTTCAAGGATCCTGTTCCCCCTTGAGACTTGAATTTCATGTTGAAAAAGCTTGCTTTAACTTCCTTTGAACCTGCAGCCAGCGCAGACTTAAAATATTTATTCTAGAAGACTATGATTTTAATTGACATTACCCGAACCACGGGAATTTCAGTGATTTAGGCCATGCTTGAGTATCCTCCCTACCTGCCCTTTCATAAGGATAGAGTGGTCCTGTGGATAAATCCTACAGTCATTAGCAAGATAACTGCTGAGATAAACTTGAACTTATCGCCAGAATATTCCAAACAGATGGGATTATATCATTCATTGCTAGATGTACACAATTACATTTCTACAATGACAGGACAAAATCAATCAGGAGAGACTGTCAGTTATTTTATTGCTACATATAAGTGGGTTCCAAAATATCTAAGGTGACCTTATCCAGATGGCTTTCCAAGTGCATTAGATTCCAATATGAAAAATACAGTGAGTCCTTGGCATCCATTCCTATAGTATATTCAGCTAGAGGGGTGGCTAGCTGTCCGGTGTTTCTCAAAAATGCAGCCTTAGATGGCATTTGTACAGCTGTTGAATGGAGTTCATAGTGCATTTTCGTATGACATTACAGGTTGGATGCAAATCCAATGTCTAGATCTTCCTTTAGGGGCCATTATGTTATGCGGAATAGTTTCATAATGACAAACAGTAGTAGAAGCTTAGGCCTCTGTCCTGTATGCTTAAAGAGGATGGAGCGAACAACATTAGACATGAAAGTTACACACTTATCATAACAGTAGATGTACATGATCCTGCTGCATCCTCTTCAACATTCTCACCTTCCTTTCTCTGACCCGGAGGATATAATCTGAGGGTAGGAATCATGTGAAGATTTATAAAGCATGTAAGACCCATTGTCATTGGCCATTATGCACTCCCTACCATATTCTGACCAGTCCCTTCCAACTATCCATCCTCATGGTTAGGATCACCATGGATGCCTCAGTTCTGTGGTGGCATATGTCTCTGCATTCTCTTTTATTTTCTCTGTTTTGTGGTTCACTTTTGAGCAGCATATACTAATATGAGGGTTAGAAGGAACCATGGTGCACTGTGGGCAAGGCAGGGAGTTAATGTCTGGGAAAATTTCATGTGCCTAGGAGACTTAGACCTACAGTTCATGTCACATAGGTTTGAAAAGAAAGGACCAGGATCGTGCAGATCTTTATGATAAATACATAACTTTTATTTCAAGCTGATTGCTCACAACTTTTTGCAGATGAAGTACACAGACCTGTAAAAACCTACTGGTTGTACTCCATCTGCAATAAATTCTGTCAGTGTCATCTCTTTCAGTTGGTGTGTCTTATATGCTGGTTTCAGGAAAGCCAGTTATGATTGTTCTTTGAAGAATTGCCATCATTCTTTCTTTTCCACGTTTGTGTCTGCAGAACTGTTCCTGGAATTACCCTTATGAGGTCATATCCCACTGCATGCCCTAGACTTTACAGGCTCAGCTTCAAGGACAAGATTAAGTCAAAGAAAGCTGTATTTAATTTGTTTCAAAAACAAGAATATTCTTCATATATCAAGTAAGAAATATTCAGATATGTAGACCCTGATATACAGTTTCTGTTTGATACTCAGCTGTTCATGTGTGTGCCTTCCAGTATACATTTGGTTTAGTACTCTATTATTTAAATATGTGACATCTTATATTCTGTTTTAATTCACCATCTGGACTTTCAGGGTATGCTCCTTCCAAATAACCCACTGGCTCCAGTGTTATTGTCCCTGACTGACTTGCCACCGAACCTGGATCATTATGAGGCATTGGTGCACAAGAGCTCAAACCCAGATGTTCATCGTGTTTCACTGTTGCAGTCATTACAATTGGGTTATGCTGCTGGCAGGCTACCTGTAGTAGGCCTGAATTCCAAAGTCTAGGTCCGGCGTCGGTTGCTATCGCCTCCTCCCTGACATCAGTGCGCCAGGAGTATAAAAGATGCAGCCAATGCCATTTTCTTCAGTCTTTCTTGCCGTGCGGTGTCCGAAGCAAAAGCAGTTCGCAAGTGTCGGTTGGCCGACATCTGAGATTTTCATGTTCGAATTTCAGATCCAAAGTCTTCATTAAACGCTAAGTACCCTATTGGGGAAACTTTGTTCTTGCTCCAGACTGATGTCAGAAAAAGTTAATTGTATTTCTTGTGGAAGCAAATACCTCATAAGGACTTTCATTCTTACTGTATTCCTTGCCTAGGCCCTGACCACAATGTTGCTAATTGTAGGTTCTGTGCTAGATTTAACCAATGGACTATTAAGCATCGGTACAATTTTGCATTTCACTATTTTGGCAGAAGATTTAATTACAAAATGTCGTCAGATAGCCATCCGACTACCGCAATTCACAAGAAACGCAAGGAAAAAGAAAAGGGCAAGCATCCGAGGTCCAAAACTGATGACGCGGCTTCTTCTAAGCCAGTCGCTGGTTCACCGGTTCTCAGTGAGGCACTTTCGCAGCCCCTGACACCCTCTACTTTAGAGCCGCAGGCCGCTACCGACTCCCACATGGAGCTGACTAGGCCACTGGAAACTCAAGGTATTGGTACCTCGGAAACTATTCCCTCAGATGGGTCCGGAGCTGCTGAGCAGGCATCGGCTTCTGAGGCTGTTTTCAGGCCAACAAAATTATATGTAAAACCGACTTCAGCTTCAAAGGCAAAGACTAATGCACCTTTAAAGACAAAGAAACAAGTACAGCAGCCCCATGGACAGGCCTCCATGCCTAAAAAACAGATGCTCAAAATGGCCGAAGACCTAATTACTTTAATCAGGGGGTCCCATCCCCCTCCTGATAAGAGGCCTAGGCAAGAGACAGAATATGAATCTTCAGATCAGGTTTCATTTTCTTCTGATTCCTCTTCTGATAAGGAATACTCTTTTCCTCCCTATGAGGATTCTGATGCTGAAGAATCTATCCCTTCAGCCTCTCCTCCTGAGGATTATTCTTTTGGGGAAACTCTGCATACCATGAGGGAGCATTTTAACTGGGAGAGCCAAGACTATTCAGAATCTAAGAAAAGGCTCAGAGACTTCCTTTTACTGCCTCAGCACAGGCCCCTTGCTATTCCTCCTGTGTTAGACATTGTAGATGATGTTTTTTCAGAGTCCAGTCTGACTCCTGACTCCTTGCCTCCAGCTCCTGTTAAGCCAGACAGATACTACAGGGTTCCTAATTCACATAAATTTATTTTTAAAAACCCTGCTGCTGACCCAGAAACTATCTCTCAGGGTCCCAAAGGGGTCAAGGCTTCCATTGCAAAAAACCCTACCCCCTCTGGCAGGGATTCTAGGGCACTGGACAGATGGGGAAAAAAATATTTACACTTCTGCTACCTTGGCTATAAGGGCTTTAAATTGTCCGTTTCCCGGAGTTCCGCTTGGCGACCCCTAACCGGGAAAAGCCGAAAGACAATATGCTTAAATATCAGCAATATATTATGTCACTGCTTAAACAGAAAATGTTGATAAATTCTGAATGTGCAGAAAACAAAGAAATGCAGGTTTTATTGCATGCAGCTGAACAAGTGGGAAAGCATACTTTGCAATGTGGATGTTCTTCATACCACATTGCTGCAGTCCTAACACTTGGGTAGTCCGCTGTCCCAGTCGGCCCGAATACCAAAGCATATGGCTGACGTCGGTCAAGGCGCATTAGTCTGACGTCAGGACGTCAGGGTACAAATGCGCATGACCGACGTCATATCCTTAGTCTTTTTTGCCGCATGGTCCGATGCAGAAGCAGTTTTGCGAGTGCAGGTTGGCGTTCTGAAATTTTCTGAAGTCGGAGTTTCAGACCGAATCAAAGTTGGCTAAGTACCCCGTTGGGGAATATTTTGGTTTTTTCTTGCCTCAGTATTTAACCGGATGTCAGAAAAAGTGAATAACTGTATTTCTTGTGGGAAACAGATACCTCATAGGGATTACCATACCTTGTGTATACCTTGTTTAGGGCCTGAGCACGACGTTGTTGGATGTCGCTCTTGTGCTAGATTTAACAAACGCACTATAAAGTGAAGGTTAGACTGTGCCAGGTTAGTTTTTGGGAAGCGTTGTAATTATAAAATGCCGTCGGATGCTCCGACGCCCGCTTCCAAAAAGCGCAAGGACAAAGCAGCAAAGCCTAGGTTGGAAGAACCGTCAGTCCCGGACGTCGGTTCTTTAGAAGGCTCAGTGGAGCCGGAGGTTCTGCCAGAAGTTTCTTTGGAGTCTCAGGGAGAGACTTTACTGTTGCAAGATGTGTCTTCTCAGGAGGTAGGCCAGGCTGAAGGGGCTTCTCAGGTGGCTGTTCTCCCCTCTCTTCCTAAGGTGGTTAGGCCCTCCCCTTCTGTTTCCAAGGCTTCTTTGAGAGGCAGGCCAGGTTTATCTTCAGTGGGGGTCTCTCCTACTTCTTCAGGATCTTTGCCTAAGAAACATATACTTAAAATGGCAGAAGATTTGATTACTATGATTAGAGGTTCTATGCCCCCTCCTGATAAGAGGCCTAGGGTGGAACCTGAGCTTGAGAGTTTTGAGCAGTGTTCGGAGGCTTCTGAGTCTTCGGCTGAAGACTTGCAGGAGTATCCTCCTTATTCTGATTCCGATGTGGATGATTCTACTCCTTGACTTCTCCTCCTGAGGATTTCTCTTTTCAGAGACTCTTCATTCCATGAGGGAGCATTTTAAATGGGAAGGCCAAGATTTCTCTGATTCCAGGAAGAGGCTTAGGGAATTTTTGTTTTACCCCAGCATAGGCCTTTAGCTATACCTCCTGTTCTGGATGTGGTGGAAGATGTTTTTGCAGAGGCTTCCCTGAACCCTGATTCTTTGCCTCCTGCCCCAGTTAAACCAGATAGATATTATAGGGTGCCTGAAGCTCATAAGTATCTTTTAAGAGTCCTAGGGCAGACCCAGAAACTGTTTCTCAGGGGCCTAAAGGTGTTAAGGCTTCTGTTGTTAAAAATCCTGTTCCTCCTGATAAAGAGGCAAGGGCTTTGGATAGATGGGGAAAGAAGGTGTATACTTCTTCCACTTTAGCCATGAGGGCTTTGAATTGCCAGTTCCACATGTTAAAATATCAAAATTATCTCCTTTCACAATTGAAGTCTAAGGTGGATGCTCTGGTGGAAGGTATTGAGTGTAAAGAGTTGCAGGATTTAGTTCATGTGTCTGAACAGGTGGGTAAGCATTCCTTGCAATGTGGTTTTGATGCTGTGCATGCCTCTTCGAGGGTGGCTGCCACTGGTTCTGTTCTTCGTAGGCATGCCTGGCTAAGGGATCAGAATTTAGCTGAGCATGTTAAGACAAGGATTTTGGATGCTCCGTTACAGTCTGACGTGTTGTTTGGTTCGCCTGTGGAAGCTGTTTTAAAGAAAATGGAGGACAAGGCTAAGTCTATGCAGACTGTTAAAGATTTTTTGCAGGTTCAGCCTCCGAAGTTTAGAAGAAATTGGCCTACTAAGGGATGGACATATCCTGCTTATGATTCCCAGTCTAGGGGTAGGTCTAGACGTGGTAGGGGCAGAGCTCAAGGTTCTTTTAGGCCTAGAACAGGGAGTTCACCTGCTCAGTCTTCTGGTGAGGGCAGGGGTCAGTCCTTTCGTAAACAGACCCAATGACCTGCCTTTTCAGCTGCCAGTGCTTTCTCGTCTGGCAGCACCTTTGGGAGGAAGGCTGGCACTTTTCAAAGAAAATTGGAGTTTAATTACCCAAGACAGATGGGTATTGGATATCATTCACCACGGTTACAGGTTTTATTTCCATACCTTGCCTCCTTTCAAAGGCATGCCAGACATTCCTCCTCTGCAAAGAAAAGAGGCTCACAAGCAAATTTCGCTGTTACTCCAAATAGGGGCCATTCAGCGGTTCCTGTGCCAGAAAGGGGCCTAGGATTTTATTCTCGCCTGTTCCTAGTACCAAAGAAGGGGAACACGTGGAGACCAATTTTGGATTTATCTATCCTCAACACTTATCTGGACATTCCCAAGTTCAAAATGTTGACGTTACAACAGCTTTTACCTCTGCTGGGCAAGGATCACTGGATGGTAACTTTAGATCTCAAGGAGGCTTACCTTCATGTACCTATCAGACTAAGTTGCAGGAAGTATCTGCGTTTTCGAGCTGGGAATTCCCATTATCAGTTCTCTGCATTGCCCTTTGGCTTATCTACTGCCCAGAGTATTCACAAAGGTTCTGGCTCCAGTGATAGCTTACTTCAGGCTAAAAGGAATACAAATCTATCCTTACTTGGACGACTGCCTGATTCTGGCTCAAGAAAAGGAAGACCTTTACAGCATTTGGAATATGTGATAGCAGTGCTAAGATGCCTGGGGTATTCTGTGAACGAAATAAAGTCCAGTCTAGTACCCTCTCAAGACATGTGCTTTCTGGGTGTGAGACTGAATACAGCAACCCAGATGGCCTTTTTAACCCCGGACAAACAAAAGAATCTTTCCCTTTACTTCCATCAACTATCTCTTCAGTCCGGGCTGACTGCAAGGACAGTCCTTCAAGCCTTAGGGTTCATGGCATCTTGTATTCTGGTGCTTCCCAATGCCAAACTGCATATGAGGAAGCTGCAATGGTATCTCAAAATGTATGGACACAGCACTGCCAGGATTTGGACACTGTCATTCAAATAATACCTTGCATTCAAAAGGAATTTTTGTGGTGGGCTCAGGAAGGTCACCTAAACAAGGGACTCTCTGTGACCCGGCCAGAGGCGAGTCAGATTCTAACGACAGATGCCTCAGACATAGCTTGGGGAGCTCATCTGAATGGAAAGTGGATACAAGACAAGTGGCCTGCCAGACTACAGCATCTACATATCAACATGAAGGAGATGTTAGCAGTCCAGTTTGCATTAATGGCTTTCAAGGAGTTACTTCTTCCAGGGCAGGTGTTGATTCTAACAGACAACACAACTGTCATGTGGTACATCAACAAACAAGGGGAACACATTCTTACCCTCTATGCAGGCAAGCAATGATTTTATGGGAGACTGCGCTCAGCTTGCAACTAACTCTTCAGGCAAGGTTTCTGCCGGGAGCACAGAACTCCTTAGCAGATGTGTTAAGCAGACAAATCATGGATCCCCACGAGTGGAAACTGGATCTTCATGTATTTCGGAAATTGACAGTGTCATGGGGAACTCCAGACATAGATCTGTTCGCTTCTCCACTAAACCACCAGCTGCCAAAGTTTTGCACAAAAGGTTTCATCACACAGCTTGGAAAGTGGATGCTCTTTCTTTCAGTTGGACAAATCTTCATGTGTATGCCTTTCCACCTCTGCCTCTTCTCCCAAAGGTACTCCTAAAGGTCAGACAAGACAAGCCAAGGATGATTTTAATAGCTCCAGATTGGCCTCGGCAACACTGGTACCCATTACTGAGGAGTCTGGTAAGGAAGCCTCCATGGCCTTTACCTTTGATTCCACACCTATTGTCTCAGAGGGACGGTCATCTACTCAATGTCAAGCTTCACTCTCTTCATCTAACAGCCTGGCATATTCTGTTTTGAAACACAGCAGGTCTCAGCTTCCTCAACAAGTTTTGAATGTGATTATGGAAGCCAGAAGACCTAGTACAAGGAAAGTGTACGCAGAAAAATGGAAGAGATTTTTATTTTGGAGTGCAGCAAAGAATTTGGAGGTTTCTGAGCCTGATTTGAGTGTGGCTCTTCAATATCTGACTGAGTTATTGGACAAAGGTTTGTCTTTCTCTTCCATTAAGATTCATGCTGCAGCAATTTCAGCTCACTATGATTGTGACCCACCATTGTTTTCTCATCCTTTGTTCAAGCAATTTCTTAGAGGGGCAAAGAATATAAAACCCCCACTTAGAGCTCCTACTCCTGCTTGGGATCTCAATTTTGTGTTGGAGAAGCTTACTCTACAACCTTTTGAGCCTGCGGCCACTGCTGAGTTGAAATATTTGTCATGGAAGACTGCTTTTTTGTTGGCCATTACTTCTGCAAGAAGGGTTTCTGAATTGCAGGCCCTTATGGCGGTTGAGCCTTTTTTGATTTTCCATAAGGATAGGGTATCATTACGTACTAATCCTTCCTTTATGCCTAAGGTGGTTTCTAGTGTGGCTTTGAACCAAACTATTCATTTGCCTACTTTTTATGCAGATCCCCAAAATAAGGGGGAAAAGATATTGCACACTTTAGATGTACACAGGCAGTTGCGTTATTATTTAAGCAGGACTAAGGATTTTAGGCAGTCTCAGCAGTTGTTTGTTTCTTTTGCTTTGAGTTCTCAGGGCAAGCCTGTGTCAAAACAAACTATTTCTAAGTGGATTGGGTTTTGCATTGCATTTTGTTATTCCCATCATGGCAAGGAGATTCCAGCTGGGATTAGGCCTCATTCTACTAGGGCTACTGCCACTTCAACAGCATTTCTAAGGGGGGTGGCAACTAAGGATATTTTGGAGGCAGCTACTTGGAGTTCAGTGCATACTTTCTCTAAGCATTACCACCTTCCTCTCTACTCTAAATCTAGGGCTGGTTTTGCCACGGCTATTTTGCAGGGCATGTTGACAGCTCCTGCTTCTTTATGATTTGCCAGCCTCCCTTACCTCTGCTTTGGGATTCTACCCAAGTGTTAGGACTGCAGCAATGTGGTATGAAGAACATAGTACAGTTTTGTACCTACCATAAATGTAGATGTTCAAGATCCACATTGCTGCAGTCCAATTACCTCCCTCCTTCCCTCTGTGTTTAGGGGTGGTTGTGTGGGTGGGGTTATACTCTTGTAAATTTGTATATATTGTATATATATATTTGGTGCAGGAGTGTTTGGTGTTTTTTGGTTTAGGCCTTATCTTTTTAGGGTCTTCTGACATCTGGGGCAAGAAAAGACTGAGGATATGACGTCGGTCATGCGCATTTGTACCCTGACGTCCTGACGTCAGACTAATGCGCCTTGACCGACGTCAGCCATATACTTTGGTATTCGGGCCGACTGGGACAGCGGACTACCCAAGTGTTAGGACTGCAGCAATGTGGATCTTCGAACATCTACATTTATGGTAGGTACAAAACTGTACTTTTTGATTCTCTGGAATTAAATAATCAATCTAGGAACGGTTTTAACATGGGTCGAGGTAGGTGTTCAGTATTATCCCCTACTACAAACATCTTCCCTACCTCGACCCATGTTAAAACCGTTCCTAGATTGATTATTATGTCTTCGACATCCATGTTTACGACCTTATACGTTCGACTATCCGACTGTCGCCCAAGTGCCGTTCGCATTTTCAATAGTAAACCATATATATATATATATATATATATATATATATATATAGATATACACACACATTATATATATATATATATATATATATATATATATATATATATATATATATATATATATATATATATACACATTATATACAGTGTGGAAATCAGATGAAAGTAAGTTATATGACCAGAGAGTTAACAGTTACATTTCTGTAGAGTCTTCAAATGTGCTTTTATTTGTGATTGGGAAAATAGGGTAAGATGAATTGTCTTTAAGATAAAAAGGGAGAGATTCCCACAGTTCATGACCAAGGACAGAGAAAGCATGGCCTGTGCAGTGAAGCTTAGTTTGGGAAGAGAGGACCTGAGTTGTTAAGATTTCGAAGGCTGTATGTTGGGAGACCTCTGAATTGTTTGAAGGCTAGTGGGGCCACTTCTCATTTTTGATAACTTTAAGTAGTTGAGAGGCGAGTAGAAAGTCAGCTTGTTGTTTCATAAGTAGCAAGGTAGCTTTTTCAATGGTTTTGCAGCCGTGTTCATGTCTTGGGGAGGGAGTGATTTTAGAAAATATTAGAAACACTGCTCACTTGGTATCTAAAACTGCAGGATTTGCTTCAGAGCTAGGATCATGTCTGTTTTTTTTTTTTTCATTTATATGCTTTTTGAGTTTTGTTTGTGATAAAGTTAGAAACATGTTTGCATGCATAATTGGTTCAGTTGTTTGCTGATAGCACAGCTACTCCATCCTTCCTTACATTTGCCCCTGCACTCAGTTTTTGCAGTCACAAACATTGTCCTAGATTGGCCCAAGTGAATAATGTACTCCACAGTCTAGTTCGTCAATTTGTGGGACAGGTACAGGTAGCCAGTATAAACTCAGATACCACCTGTGGTGCTTTTTGTTGAACTGCTACTGCCGCATCATGTTCACAAAATGGGAAAGTAAGCTGGAGTCCCTTTGCATTGCTGCAGGACTATTAATGGGTGAAGCATTTTTACTGGCTGCTGGGGATAGGCTGCATGTAAATTTTGACAGGATTAATGCTGCCATTCCCTAATAGAAAATATCAATCATATGGAAATAGAAAACTGTTGTAAATATAATAATGTATTGAGTTTAGTATCAATATTAGATTATTTTGTTGCATTTGCTTGTGTGTACTCATACATAAATACTTTTAGGCATACGATATGTGCTACCTGTCATAATTTCAAACACAAATTTAAATGAGCATAATTCTAAAAGTCAGAATTTTATAAATGTCATTTTGCCCTTATCTTGACGGGCAGTGACATCTGAGAGGTAACCATTTAAATTATGTGTTTGCATGGGCTAATGTACATACAAATATAGGTAAAACCTTAGCAATTCTACATACGCAAGGATGAAACCTGTATCTTATGAAATAACTGCAGAGGAGTGATGAATAAATAAATAAATAATAGCTGTCCCAGAAGGAAAATAGCAACCATGAAAATAAACCATTTCACCACTGTTTATGTTGAGACTCTATTCCAGAGAGTTAACTTAGTTAAAGGGGTCAAGCAGAGCAACAGCTAATTTAAAATTTCATTAGCATTTGTGCAAGGCTAGTTTGTAGCAGTGCCAGGTACTATATGCAGTCATTTAATCCCTCTGGTGTGCAGAGGCATGCCTCCCTTTTAACAGGCTTCGATAATTGCACATATTAGCTACTGCTGTTTATATTATGTGTCTACTAATCTACTTTGTTCTTTATACTCTCTTATTGTAGTGCAGGCCACTTTAAATGTTTTCTTAAAAGCCTTTCATAATTCCTGTGGGATTTATGCTGTTTTTTTTTCCTTCAAAGAAGTAGTAGCAACCAATTTTAAACACGTGTCTTAGCTTTTTTGTTTCTTTGAAAGGCAGAAAGCATGATAGAATGTAGACCAGAATCTCTCAAAATGTAAATCCTATAGTCCTATGCAGTGATATTAGAAAAGTGTGGAAACTAACACACTCATTCCTGTAGTATTTCTTTTGGTGGTTGTATCAAGCAATGTGTTTTATGTATATGTAATTTTGGCTTATATACTGCCTTTACAGTGTATAGTTATGTTGACAGGGATCTGGCATCATTTATAATATTAGTAAAAGTGGCCACTTTGCTCCAAAACAGTGAATTTTATACATTTTAGATGGAAAGTCAGTTTTATTGCATTTTGTTGTCATCATGACTTTGTAGCTGGCATGGGCTGTTAGCTGTTTCTCAGTAAATGATAGTGTAAAATCTGGATATCAGTAAGCATATGCCCACCCATCACACACTAAGTCCTGCACAGACTATGCACCATTTTACTCCCTCCCCCTAGCTCTCTCCCCATCCCCTATTTCTACTCCAATATCCACTCTGCTCTTTGCTTTCCTCACTATAGTCTCTATAGTCTCCTTTCTTACATATCTTAGGCTCTTGCCTCTCTCTCATTTTTTGCTAGCATTTCTCATCTGAATTAGACTGAGAAACCTCTTGCTCTACTATTTCCTTATTCATTCCATTAAATGTACTTTTTAGTTTGTGGGTAACCATTAGTCATTATGATGTATTCAAACTAGTATTCCTAAATATTTTTGTATATTTGTGTTCAAACTAGTATTCCTAAATATTTTTGTATATTTGTGTTCAAACTAGTATTCCTAAATATTTTTGTATATTTGTGTTCAAACTAGTATTCCTAAATATTTTTGTATATTTGTGTTCAAACTAGTATTCCTAAATATTTTTGTATATTTGTTCCTACTTTTTTGTATTCAAAGGTATCTATTTGTAAATGTTGTTTTTTAAATATTGTTAATTGTCTTTGGAGCTTTTCTCCCTGGGCCTCCGCTGAAAATGGGTTTTTACCCAGTGAAACTATCCCGGTAAACAAATATTAAATAAAATAAATAAAAATAAAGGCCATAGACTCCTGTGTGGGTTAAAACCAATTCACGACCATTATTTTTCTTTAGTCATAATTTATCATGGCTTCTTTGGTTTTCTCAGCTGTGTAAAACAAGAAGTCCGAGCTAAGTACACGTGAAACAGAAATGATTAATTACAGGATACTGCAACACTATTCCCAGATCATTCTGTACCTGTAGATTGTAGGCCACTCACTGAAGGATCAAACACATCAAACTCCATGGTACCTGCAATACCACGAAGCACCTCACACAGCAAGTTCTACAATTATTGAGCAAATACATAGATTGCTTGATAGTGAAACAACAAAACACACGAGCAAGTATTTTTGCAGCACACCTTCCTTCAGCTTATTTATGGTAACTTTGAGATTTCACAAATTCAAAGAAAGGGCGATGTCTGTATTAAGTCATACCAATTTTTTTCCTTTTCTGCATGCCTGGACAATCTCTAACTTATCAGACAGTGAACTAGTACTGCTTGGTGATTCAGACTTGTCACCACTGGTAGCATTCTGTAAGCAAGCCTTTTGATATGTGTGATATGATCATTTGGCATTCACTAATCTTGTTTGCAGCAAGTGTCTCTCTTCCCAAATACATATCCTTCATCTTCCTAGGCTTAATTGCTTTGTGTAAGTGAAAAAAAAAAAGCAAATTTTATACTGCTTCTCTCTAGTGCCCAGTAAAAATGTCAGAAATATTAGCAAACTAGTAATCTGATGCCTAGTATCTATTTGGCAAGATCAGGCAGACTCTCTAACTTATATATAAAACAACACTCAAAGAAAAATAAAACCAAAATGACCACAACTGGGAACCACTCACTAAACTGGAAAAATACTTTTATTATCTCTAGAGCCTTGGCTTAAAACAGCCTTCGAGGAGTATTCAAACTTAGCTTGAAAGAACGGGACTACGTTGTCCACTGCTAATGCTTTGAGAAAATAAAGTCCCTATTAGGCTTCTCAGAGCAGTTGCTTACATTGTTAAAATTAATTTCTTGGTTGTTTCTAGTGAACTACCTGTGCTAGGACCCTGATAGCCATAACATTCCATCACTGGGATTTATCTGGCTATAAAGATTTGACATTTAGAGAATGCGTAAAATCTCAGGCAAAATACTGTATAGTTACCAATCAGAGTTATCTCCCCAAAGTAATTTACTGCTGGCAATCTCAGATTGTGTATGCCATGAAATGAAGTCAGGCAACTTGTTTTTAGTACTGCAGTACCCAGTACTAAAAGAGGTTGCAGTAACAGCAGTGTTTTATTTTTTTCTGTGTGGCAACAAAACTGCTCTAACGATTATTCCCTACAAAGGTTAATAAATGTCTGTTGATGTTCTTTTTACTTTAAATGCCCAACAACTAACCTTAGTATTTCTTTCTGTGACACAAGCAGCTTGATTTCATAAAGAGATTCAGATGTTAGAGAACTAGCTTTGTGCTTCAAAGCTATTACTCGCTTGAAGCATTTTCTATTCATGAATAGTTGTGTCAGTAGCTTTCACCCATTTTTCATCTTTTAAGAAGCATTATAATGTTCCTTTTATATGAGAATCCTATCAACTGATGCTTTAGGGCAGCAATGTGGGGCATACATTACCCTTAGGCATCCTGGAGTAGAGTAGGCCAGAGAAACCACTGATGCTGGATAATAGAAGTCCATTTGTTATTGTGCTGCAAACCTGCCCTTCAAACATCCACTGTTATAGTGAGTGCCTTACAAACCTTGTCAGTGTTCATCATAGTGGTCACTACTGCAGTAGCATAAGTGAATCCCTATTGAAATGTTGGTATTTGAAATGACATATGCCAAAAAGCTGAAAAAAAGAGCAAAAACCTGGAGAAGAGCAAATCTCGAAAATTGCTTTTCTCCTTTAAACTTCTTTTTGCAGGGGTCAATCTTTCCTGTATCCCCCACCCCAAACTTACATATACCAACTCTGAGATCACCATACCTGGGAAAAAAGGGAATATCCCTAGGAATGACCTCTTGGACTCAGTATTTGTAAGTCTGTTCTTTTGGCCATTTAGTTTCTGTGTTTTGGGATTTGATCTGGTGGATCCCAATGTTTCAAATGTTTAACAGCCTAAGGTATATGGATTATATCCTGCCAAGGATGTAACAGCCAGCCAGCTTCCAATGTTTCAAGGCACCTTCCACATACCCAAACCATTAGTCAGCACAAGGTGAGCTGCCTAAAAAGATAGGTTTGGGTGCCAAGCCTTCAGAGTTTTCCTGTTTCAGAAGAGATTGCTTCCCTGTGGGCTTTCGAGAATAAACTTTTGGCTTGTGCTCTCCCATTGCTAGGCCAATAAGTTCCCTTTGGGAAAACAAACATCCCACTTTTAATATTTATTATTTATATTTACTTTTCTGTTAAAGAAGTTGTTTTTATTATATGAGTTTCTGGCTTAATGAACTGTCACAAGACAACTGTACTTTTAAGCCAGCACAAGCTCTTTTCCTGTCAGCTTAAAAGTTGCTAAAAGCATTTTAAAAACATTTTTTCTTGAAAAAGCTGTGTTTATTTTACTTTTGTAGTCTGGTAAAGAGTATTAAATTGCTTTCTACTGTGTTATTACTGAGAAAAAAGGTGCCTTTTTGGGAATTTGATCATTTACCAGATGTGCTGTTTGGTTTCCTTAGGAAAGCAGCACCATTTTTGGCATGACCATGGAACAAACTACCAATACTGTGGTTGATCCTTCTTCCAGACACAAAAAAGAAATAGTAAAGCAATCAGCCTTTGCCAACACAACAGGCTAACAATTTGACTCAGCTGCACGTGGGTGACTCTGCTGTGGCCTAAGATGGTTCTTCAGACTACTCATTTTTTACCACTGATCCTTGTGTTTTAGCACATACAGCCACTGTGGAACAGGGGTTAGCCATGCCCTCTGTGGCTGTTGGGATCCCTTCATTGGACAAGAGAGAGACACTCTTGTGGTCCTGGGAGAAGAGGCAGGGAAGTCTTCCCTGTTGAGTCAGAATGTTGTGTCCATCCCTGGGGATGCTGCTGCTACCCTTAATAACCCTGATAACCCCAGTGTTCCTGTCTCTTGCTTTCAGACTGTTTCCAGAATGTGCTACTGTTTTCAGTGGGAGAGCATGGAGGGTTGGTTCTCAGTCTCTAAGGAAATACTACGAGCTGTTGCAGATGAAATTTCTAGAGTCAAACTCTTAGACTGCAGGCAGCAGATTGTTAGCAGCTCATTCACTTGCTACTCCGCACTGACTGCCAAACTAAACTCACAAATACATTATGAGAAGAGATGAGGATTGAACCACAAATCCTGAAGCTGCAGGCAAAGTTCTTATCATGAGGCTATTGTGTTGTCTATAGCATTGTTAATGTGCTGTTGGATCTAAGCCAGAGCAATGAAGTTGGGGACTTTGTAGGTTTAGTGGAATAAGGTAGCCTACAGCAGGATTAATCTTGTCAGGAGACCCAAAAAATAATAAGTGAAATCAAAGAAACCCATATCTTCAGTAACCTTCACTACACAATTCTGACATTGTAAAGTGATTTTTTTTTATTTTTCACAAAAACAAGAGAATAATTCACATAACAATGTGGGTAAAATAATGGTAGTTCTTGAAGTTATTTGCTGTCATCCTTGTATTAAACACAGAAACTGGCTCTGAGTACTAGGAGGATACAGTCCAGAATGTGAAAGATTATCTGTATTTGAGTACTGGCTTGGAGTCCACTGTGGGTAGATGGGAGTGATCAGCCAGTATAAGCTCACACATCCTGTTAGAAGAAATTCCATGGGCACTGCTAACACCTGGGGTTGTCCAGATGTTCAATCAAGCATGAGAACAATGGTGGAAGCCAAGCAGTGCATAAAGCAGTGAGGCTGGAGCATATGGAAATGGACACACATTCGGCTGGCAATTTCAGCCTTACAATGACAGGCAAAAATAAAATGGCAAACTCTTTGGAGAATACGGCTCACACAAAAAATCTGAACTGCTTTAGTAGAATGACCAGCCACAGAGTAACTCTTGCCCGGATTACAATGTAACTATGGCCAGTCACTGAGGAACAAATGGGTTAAAAAAAGTGAGGAACTGGCTATATTTTCTAAGGCAAGAGGGTCAACAAAACACACAACAAAAAAGTTTGTTTAGTAACTGCAGAAATTTGTTAGCCTGATGACCTGACATTTCTTAGATACAAATTAAAAGTATGAACATTTATAAGGTACCTTGCATGATTTCCTCTTATATGAGATTTGTGGAGCAGCAACTTTAGGGTTTGCTAGTGTTTAAAACCAGCTATGCAAGTTATGGAGGTGGATGTGCTAATGAGCTCCACTAAATGTTTATCTGTAGATGTCATGAGACTGTATGCATTCTTTAATTTAAAACCTCACTCAAATGCGTATAGGGCAGGTTTGCGTATCTTGGGGTCCTCCTATTTAATGTCTAGTATTCTCTAAGAAATAATCTTACCAGTTTATTAAGCTGCTCAGCTGAAAGGATGGTACAGTATACTGAAGAAGACAAGGTGTGTCCTGGAGGGATAAAAAATTGATCTCATTTGCTGATTAACAGCAGACTGCATTGCCACTTCTGAGTCATGTTGTCTCCTCTGGGCTTAAACACACTGCTTAAAAAAATATTCACTAGCAAATGTCAGAATTATAGATGAAACACTGGCAGGATGAAGGGAAGTGTTTATTCTCTGTCTCTGCCAAGTAGCACATTATTTACAGCCAGCGCAGACAAGTGACAAAAGCACTGTGGTTTTGGTAAAGCAAATTGGTTGTGAAAAGGTTCTTTTTTTCCAGCACTAATCAGGGAATTTCATGCTTTTAATGCAGTGCTGTTGCATCTTATTCAGCCAACAGTAACTTAAAAGTCAACTAGCAGGCTGTTAACGTCATGCCAACAGCTCTTCGTTTCCTCACTTTGCAGTAATCTGCATCAGAATATGTGCCAGGTGAGAGTTACGTGCCCATGAATGTTTTATCTTTTGCAGCAGCCAGATGCAGTTGACATTTCATGGAAGAGCAGAGCCAAAAATTAAAGTCTGCTGTTTTGCACTTTCCAATACAAGACAAAAAGTTTAAATAAAAAAGTCAATTCCTTTCTGTTTTTTTTTTTTCCTGCTTGCTTAATAGAGCATGACAAAACATAAATAGCTAACTAGTCAAGTGAATTTCTGGAATGGAGACAAGGGAGACACCCCACAGATGCTACCTGCTTTAGTAATTAAAAAAGTAGTTATTGTTGAGAATTACAGCAGTTATCCCCTATACTTGACTGATGTCTTAGAATAGATAGTAAACTATTTTGACTAATAGAATATGTAGCATACATTATCTAAAACTGAAGATCTAATTTGTCTTGTGCTGTGGGCATTTTGGTGGGAATAAAATTATTTACACTTCTCCTAATTTCTTGTAAACTATTCTGAATTTCCTAGATGCCAGTGCTATGTCTTTTATCACAGTGGAGTCCTCGTCTTATCTTCCATCAGACATATAATTCATTTATTACTGAAGTATCATTTGTTTCTCATAGCATTGCTCTGCTGTACTGAGTGCCCTGCTTACGTTGCTTCAAAGTAAACTAATGTGTTAATTTATAACTGTCTGTGGGTAGAATTGGGAAATATAAAACTGGCATAATATCCTTCCACTCTGCTGTGTATGTATTGAAGTCTTTCCAAAATCATTTGCTTTTAATGTCACACAAGCTATGCAGGGGTTTGAAGATATGCTTGCAGACTACAGCTACAGCACTACACATTATGAATTTTTATTTATTTATTTATTTTTTTATTTAACATTTGTTGACCGGGAAAGTCCGACTAGGTTCCAGAGATACTGTTTTCAGCGGAGGCCCGGGGAGAAATGCTCCAGAAAATGCTTGTATATTCAGCATTTACACCTGAAAATGATAGATTCATCACTGTTCATAAAATATGAAGCTGTGAATTCTTGTGTCATTACAGTTTACCATTATTGATTTTGTATGGTCTGTTACCATCCTTCATGAAAAGTTTTCAACAAAGTTGATTTTTTGTGACTATAAATAGATTGCAGCAGCAGAGGTATTGGAAGTGTACAAAATAAAATGTCCTGATCACTAAATACCTTTCAAGGAACTTTATTTATTATAATCCCTGGAGTATATTTATTTATTTATTCATTGATTTGTCTTTGTTTACCGGGAAAGTCTGACTGTGTAATACCCATTTTCATGGAGGACCAGGGAGAAAAGTGCTATTTGCTTACTTTGCATTATACTAAGTTCCAGTTAAACACAGGTCAGTTACATTTCTATTTACATTTGTACATAAACAGAAGTTCCATTTATACATGCTAAGATTCTGCAGAGGCGGAAGTACTAAATAGAAAGCCCATGTGCAACTTGATCATTGATCTGATGTTGTCAGTCTTCACATATTCCTTGACTCTTCACATATTCCTTGACTGTGGACTCAGTTTCGAGCCTCGGAACCAACTTGGCGGTTTGCTTCAGCTCGTGCCTTCCAAACTCTCGAGCTAGGCTCTACCCATAATGCTCTTCTCTAAATTGCCTCAGATCTTGTTTGCCGCTTCATGTGTCAGATGTGTCCTCCCTCTCTCGAGATTTGGCAGTAATACAAGGTAAGTTTTTCTCTCATTTTCTCTAAATCCCTTCTCCTGTATCTGTATTCATCTTCATAGATACTTTAATCTTTCTACCCGCTCCTCTCGCTTTCTTTCTATGTGCGTGTGTGTGTGATCTTTTCCCCTTTTCCTCTGCCGTTAGGTAGATTTCTCTACGTACCATTGCTGGTACCCTCTTTTTTACCTCTTTAGGTATTTTCTGGCTACCATAGTTGGTATCCCTTCTCTCTCCTCTATCTATTTAAAAAAATTGTCCCCTCTTGCAAGTGAGTGAGTGAGTGTGTGTGTGTGTGTGTGTGTGTGTGTGTGTGTGTGTGTGTGTGCGTTTATTAGCGTTAAGCCTTCTTTTTCGGCATGGCTGATAAATCTAATGTGCCTGACAAACATTCTAAGAGCACATTTGGCTTTTAAGAGGTGCCAGAAATGTGACAGGAAAATGCCCAATTCAAATGGGCATGTCTGTTGTGTGTCTTGCCTAGGCGTTGTACACCTCCAGGAAGACTGCTCCATCTGTCATGGTTTCTCCACCAGGACTTTAACTGACCAGAGAAACAAGCTAATTTTGAAGGGTTTATTAAAAGGAGAATTGGAAGAGGCTCTATCTGAGGCTAAGACCAAAGCCAGCTTGTCATCCTCTTCTTTCTCCTCTTCTAAACTGAAGAAATGCTCCCATTCGGTTCCAAGCAGTTCCTTGGAACCACGTGAAAGATTATCTAAACAGCCTACTGTGTTGACTGTTCCCTCGGCACCGATAGGCAAGACAGACTTTACACCTACCACTACTTCAGACATGACAACTACTGCCTCGGCACCAGAAGTTTTGTCAATACCGAAGCAGACCACTTTGATTTCAGTACCAAGAACAAAGTACTCTCCTTTGGCCAATCCCTTTTCAGACTGACCACCTAGTTCATTCGTAGAACTGAGACCACGTAGGTCTCCTTCAGTGTCCTGTTTGATCCACTAAGTGCCTCTCAGAATCGGACATCATGAGGCTGGTGGACGATCTCTTGATAGCAAGGGGATTACCTTCATCTTCGGTTCCCAACAAAATTAGCGCCAGGACTGAGTCTTTGGAGCCCCTGGGACCAGCTTACCTGGCTCTGACTGTCTCAGTTCCAGTAAGGGTCTCTTCTCTGGAAACAAGGATTGCCTTGAGCTCATCCAGTTTTTTGTACCAGAGGCCACCTGGGATTGAGACTTTATTGCTGGTTCCGAAGGTAAGGGTTTGATTTCTATTTTATCAGAATACCCATGCCCCTCACTCCTTTGTTTTTCGTTAGCTCGACCCAGGCTTCTGCTTTGGAGGCTGGCTCTTTTGTGCGGGGTGGGACCATGGTTCCGAAGGAGTCTATTTCATTTCTGGATTCCCATCCCTCTAGGGGGAGCCAGCCTTCCAGATCATGGAGAAGGCCTTGTCTGTAGTGGACTCCCAGTCCTTGCCATCCCTGTCGTGCCAAGCATCTGCATCCTCTTGACCAGAGCTACCATCAGCCTCACCCCTGGGATAGAGGGTGCAAAAGCCTCAGGAAAGATCCACTTTGGTGGTTTCCTCTTCGAATACGTCCCTGGAACAACACCCCCTGAGGAAGTACATATGAAGAAAAAGTGCAAGAGGAAGGACTTAGACTTCCCATGGAGTCCTTCAGTGAGGATACCAATTTTGATGAGGGGGAAGGTTCCCCCAGGTCAGCCCCCCGATAATGTTTCCTTCAGGGACATCCTGGAAATCCTGAAACAGAGGGGTGACTGGTCTTCCCTCCAACCTCCCTCGGAGGAGTCGGTATATCTGGATGATTTTCATGAAAAACTCTCTACCTCTTGGATCTCTCTGCCTGCTGATGAGCTCATTACATTGATCTCACAGGGGGCCTGGAAGATTCCTGACTCCATTGAACCTTTCCCCAAGAGGCCTGCCACATCCTTTCTGCTCCTAAGGAAGAGCAGCATTGGTCTAAGGGAATCCCCATAGACACAACAGTGATAGCAGCAGCCACAAAGAAGAAACTTGTAGAGGAAAGTCATACTATCCGTCCTCCTAACAAGGAGTCCAGGACTATGGATAAGTTCGGGAAGTACATTTACTCTTCATCGACCTTCAGTCTCAGGTCTTTGAACTGCATGGCACACTTCACCAGGCTTCAGAGAGATAAGATGAAGGAGCTGTCAGATACTCGCACAGGAGCAGTAACTGACGGGGTACGAGACAAAGTTACTTTTCAGCTCACCACCCTCAAAGCAATTCTGATTCATCCATGAGGTTAATTCCCCATGCAGCCAAAGGGGTGACAAGAGCAGCGGGTTCAGGCATAACCATTAGGAGACATGCCTGGATGCATCTGTGTGACTTTGTGGAGCCATTTAAATCTACGTTAATCAATGCCCTGTTTGACGGAACATCCCTTTTTGGACCCAAAGTAAAAGACATACTGGCAAGGTTTGAGAAGGATGGAAAGACTCTTTCTGCCATGGGTGTACACTTCTCCATTCCTCAACATCCCTACTCCAGGAACAAGAAAAGTGGGAGGCTATGGCTCAAATGTCTCAATGGCCTTTCCAAGATTTACATGGCAGGGACGTCCCCTGAGGCAGAGGGGGAAGTAACAAATGGAAGACGTCGTCTTAGAGGCAGAGGTGGCCTGCACAACCAGGAGAACAGAGATTCTTTCTATGGTAACTCCTATCAGCACTCCTGAATGGAGGCCCGATTGCTTTCCTCTGGAGGCAGTTGGGGGGGTGATTATCCCTGTACCAATCTGCCTGGCTACAGTTAACATCAGACAAAAGGGTGCAGGGAATCATTTCCACAAGTTGCATTATTCACCTTTCCTCAGTTCCAAAAACACAAAAAACAATCCAGGATGTTACATCCAGTCATAAGGAAGCAGCAGTTGTAGTCAATACTTTCATTTTTGGAAAAAGATGATTGGATGTGCTCTACAGATCTTCAGGATGCATATTACCATAGAAAAATGGACAAATGCTGCAGGAGATTCTTGTGCTTCAAGCAGGGAGCCAGTCATTTCCAGTTCAGAGCATTGCCCTTTGGTCTCACCACAGCCCCCAGGGTACTTACCAAATGCATGGCAGTGGTAGCAGCTCATCTCAGATTGCGGGGTTTTCAAGTTTTTCCTTATCTCGACGACTGACTCCTTACTGCTACCACCAGGTGTCAACTAGAACGGACAAGAGATTACACCCTGCATCTTTGCACTTCTTTAGGCATTTCAATACATTTCAAAAAGTCAGATCTGCAACCTACACAACAGCTGGAGAATACAGTTACAGGAATTGCTTCACTCTCACTAGAAAGGTTCCAAAAGATCAGATCACAAGTAAACCATAATCTGATGTTATAAAATCTTCTTCCCCTTCATCACTGATGGGTTCGGTTCTGAGCCCTTGCAACCGAGTCGGCCTAATACCAACCTCGTGTACACCAAAAACTCTCGAGCTAAGCTGCTACCCACAATTCCCTTCTCCCAGTTACCTCATATCTTGTTTGCTGCACAGCCATATAGCAACGTTTCACTGAGCCCTCCAGCTAAGTGTCATATTTTTACAAATTTTGCTGTATTTTGAAACGTTTTTCTAATCTAACTCATTTTTTCTACCCTATTTCTCTATCTAGCTCTACCCAGCAGGTATTTCTTTTACCATCGTTGGTAACGCCCTCTCCTACCCTTGTGGTATCATTTGATACCATCGTTGGTATCTTCCTTTCTGCTTCCTTTTCTATACTTCTTTCATTTTGTGTATTGGATATGTTTGAGAAAAAAGGGACTTTGGGGTTCAAACATTGCACTTCCTGCAATGACAAACTCCCCAACAGTGACTTACATGATGATTGTGTCTATTGTCTGGGGATTTCTCACCTCTCTGTGAAACCTCCTTGCCAAATTTGCCTGAGTTTTAGTCAGCGGACGCTGAATGAGAGAAAAAACAAACTTATCTTGAAAGGCCTGTTAACCTCACCTTTCTCAGAGGTCCTTTCTGTGTCGGAGGTCTCAACCCCTCCAGTGAAGGACAAAAAATGTCCACATTCCAATCCCTCTTCACCAGCTGGTGATAAGGGCATGTCCTACAAACACAAGGCCCACAAATCTTCTACTGAACACAGGATTGCTTCCTCAGCTCCAAATATTCCTGTTGCTTCTGCTCTGAGCTCAGCACCAGTTACTTCTTTGGACATTACAGTAACTTTGACGTTGGTGCCACCTTCGGCACCAACATCTATGGCACCAGTCATAACTACAGTAAGGACTACAGCTCCAACCTTATTGTCTTCGATAGTCTCTGCACCGATTTCACCTTTCACTGCACTGAAGATGGTTCCAACGATCCCCTTGGAACCGATAATAACCTCAACTCTGAGTGCCTCCTCGGCACTGAGTCCTTTCTCAACACCGTTAGTTCCTCTATTGCCTGCTTCCAAGTTAGAGTCTTCAGTGCCGACAATTCAAACACCATGGACCCAGTACTCCCCCTCATTGGACCCATTCTTAGGCCAGGCTTATAGCCCTTTTCTGGACCAGCCTGACTCCCCTTCAGGAGTGTCTGTAAGGTCCACCAGGAGTCTCACTGAACTTGATGTGGTGTGCCTGCTGGACCAGCTGTTGACAGCCAGAGGGATAACAAACATTCCTAAGACTCATCCCACTTCGGGGTTTGGGTCTACTGCTCCCAGGACTCCCACTTATACTCCACCCTTTTATCCATCAGTTTCAAGGCCCATAGCTCTGATGTCCTTGGTGGGAACCCTTTCCTCAGCGCATGCAGTGACCCTCACTGAAGCTCCAAGGCCTCCCCTTTAGGTTTTGGTTCCATCGGAACCGTCCCTTCCTTAGTCTCATGGTTGGTGTGTGGAACCCTTGGTTATGAGTACAGTTCTAAGTTTTTTATCTGTTCCATCTTCAGATTGGGGGCGACGCCTGCCCTGATCTTGCTTGAGGCTCCATATCCGGGAGCGGGTCTGGTAGAGTGGGGTGTGACTCTGGTTCCGAGATTGTCTTACTCAGTTCTAGGCTCCCATTCCTCTTCAGGCAGGTCTGCTTTCCAGGTGATGGAGAGAGTGCTTACTTCTGGAAGTGCTCTTCCTACATCGGATCTTCCCCCTCCTCCCTCTGAGCTACAGCTACCATGGGCCACCTCCCCAGGACACTGAGAGCACAAGCCTCAAGAAACCCCAGTTCAGGGTATTTTTCCTACTGAGTCTTCTTCAGACATTCACACTGAAGAAGCCCTTTGGAAGAAGGTGTGTAAGAGGAAACACCTTGACTCCCAGGAGGAGTCTCTCACAGAGGATATGGACTACAATGATGGAGAAGGGTCCCCATGGTCACCCCCTGATGATGTCTCCTTTGGAGACATCCTGGAAATACTGAAACAGAGGGGTGGCTGTAAGCCCTTCAACCCATCCTCTTTCTGCAGGTTTTCCGCTCTCGGCCTTCTACTTCTTGGGTGACCCCACCTGTGGACGAGTTAGTCCAGCTCGTCGTGCAGTGTGCATGGAAGAACCCTGATTCTATTGAGGCCATTCCCCGAAGACCAGACAAGATTCTTTCCCCACCAGAAGAGCGTCCCCACTGGTCTAGAGGCTTGCCAGTAGATGCTTTGGTGGTAGCAGCGGCCACTACAAAGGACTTTGCGAGGAAAGTCCTACTGTCCACCCACACAACAGAGAGTCCCGGGCTGTGGACAGACTAGGGAAGTGAGTTTTTGCTTCAGCGACCATTGCAGTCAGGTCTCTTAATTACTTGGCACATTTCACGAGGCTCCAAAGGGATCTGATCTCTGAACTTTCTGGTGCCCTCGCGGGTCAAGTTTCTGATGGGGCATGAGACAAGGTTGCATCTCAACTTGCCACCCTTGAGTCTATCTCCAACTCGTCCATGAGGTTGCTCTCCCACACAACCGAAGGGGCGGCTAGAGCTGCGGGTGCAGGCATAGTCATGAGACGTTATGTCTGGATGCACATCTCTGACCTCACGGACTCCTTCAAGTCCTCCTTTTTGAACCTCCCTATTGAACCATCATCCTTGTTTGGTTCTAAAGTAAAGGACACACTGACTAGGTGTGAGCAGGATGGAAAGACCTTGTCTGCTGTTGGCCTACATTTTTCCAAGCCTCAACGTTCTTTTTGCAGAACCAGAGAAGTGGGAAAATATGGCACAAACAATCTCAAGGTCCTTTCCGCAATGCACATGGTGAGGATTCCCATAGAGGCAGAAGGGGTTCCAATGGTGGAAGATGTCCCTTTAGGGGCAGAGTGGGTCCCTGAAATCAAGACTCCAGGGAGTCTTTCTTGATGTTCCAGCCAGTCAAAGGGAAGAAGCGGCTTCAGAGATAAGAAAGCTGTGTCAGAAAAATGTCATCCAACCAGTCCCTCCAGACGAATGCAGATCTGTTTTTTACTCAAGATTCTTTCTGGTGCCAAAAAAGACCTGGGACTGGAGACCCATTTTGGATCTCAGCCACCTAAACAAGTCAGTGGTTCAAACCAAATTCCGCATGGTGACTATACAATCCATTCTCCCTTTTTTATGGGAGGATGTTTGGATGTGCTCAATAGACCTCCAGGATGCGTATTACCACATCAAAGTGGACAAACGCTCCAGGAGTTTCCTTCGCTTCTGGCTAAGAGCCAATCATTATCAGTTCAGAGCCCTGCCATTTGGTCTCTCAATGGCCCCCAGAGTGTTCACAAAATGCCTAGCAGCGGTGACAGCTCATCTGAGACTTCAGGGATTCCAGGTGTTTCCATATTTAGACGATTGGCTCCTCTCCACCTCCACCAAGCGTCTCCTGACCATAGCCCTCCGCTACAGTCTCTCACTGGCAGAGTCTCTAGGTATCACATTCCATTGGGGAAAATACAATCTACAACCTACCCAACAACTGGAATTTATAGGGGCAGTTTTCAGTACTCGAACAAGCCTGGTATCTCTTCCAGCTCACAGGCTTCACAGGTTAAGATTACAAGTACAAGCGATACTCTGTCAAAGAAAGGTGTCAGCAAGAGAAGTTCTCCAGGCTCTGGTGTCTATGTTTGCGGCCATTCTGATTGTTTCTCTGGCAAGATTACATATGAGACTGTTACAATAGCTCCTTTTGTCCCAGTGCTTGGCAAATCTTCACCCCATAAACTCACAGATCCTCATCACCAATTCCTGCAAGCAAGATCTTCTTTGGTGGATGAGGCCAGATGAAAATCTTTGGTGTCGCCCCTTCCAGATTCCTCAACCCAATGCTATGCTGACCATGGATGCTTCCCTGATAGGGTGGGGGTGGGGGGGGGCATTTTCAGGGAAAAACAGTCTAAGGCACGTGGTCCAGCTTATAGGCCAACTTGCATATCGATGTTTTGGAGTTGAGAGCGGTGTTGTTGGCATTGCAGGCAGTACATCCGCTCCTTCCATTGGGAACGATTGCGATTCAGTCAGACAATATGTCAGTAGTCTGGTACATAAACAAACAAGGAGGAACCAAATCCTACCCCCTGTGTTGAGAGGCCATGAGAATTTGACACTGGGTGATAGCTTTCAAACGTTTTCTTATAGCAATGCATATCCTGGGGAGCTCCAATGTGATTGTGGACAGGCTGAGCAGATGCATCCTTCTTCCACATGGGTGGTCTCTCAATCCAAACATGACGGCAGAAATTTTCAGCCATTGGGGCCATCCTTGCTGCGATCTCTTTGCTTCCCCTTCAAACAACAAGTGCAGCAGCTTCTTTGCCCTTTTTCCCCCAGCAGGGGAGTCATCGAGAGATGCTTTGACTCACAATTGGCCCACGGGTCTCCTCTATGCTTATCCTGCAATTCCCTTGCTATCCCTATTTTTGAAAAAGGCAATTCAGTTGAGATGCAAGGTGATCCTCATTGCCCCATTCTGACTTTGACAAGTGTGGTTCCCCTTTTTTCCAGCCCCACCTTTTACAACCTCGATGGATCCTGGACACTCATCAGGACCTAATCTCTCACCCCGAAGGGTTGACTCCCCCAAATCTGTCCACTCTCAAGCTGACAGCTTGGTTTCTCCACTTCCATTAGTTGCCAGGCAGGAAACCCTCACCTGTTCGTGATATTATTCTGGCCTCCCATAAGCCATCCACCAAAAAACTCTACAGAGATAAGTGGAAAAGGTTTGCTCTCTGGTCTAAAGAACAGATGTTAGACTCCTTCTCAGCTCCTGTATCTGTTATACCTCAATACCTTTCTGAGTTTTTTGAGAATGGAGCATCAGCTTCTACTATTCGAGTCCACTTGGCAGCTATCTCCAATTTTCATAATGGTCTAGAAGATGCTCCGCTTATCTCCACCCGCATTTCCAAGACCTTTCTCAAAGGAGGTTTCCATAGCAGACCCCCAATCAGGCGGCCTGTAGAGACATGGAATCTCTCTCTGGTATTACAGTCTCTCTCTTTACACCCAAATGTGACCTTAAATTTCTATCATTGAAATCTCTATTTTTGGTGGCAGTCACATCAGCTAGATGGATATCGGAATTACAAGCCTTATGCATCAAGAGTCCGTATTTAATCTTTCATAAAGACAGAGTATCTCTCCGTACTAATCCATCTTTTCTCCCCAAAGTGATTTCTGATTTCTCTGTCAAGCAGTCCATTGAGCTCACAGTGTTTTCCCTAAATTATTCCAATAAAGCAGAATACTGCCTACACTCATTGGATGTACATAGACAATTAAGTTTTTACTTGGATAGGACTAAATCTTTCCATAAGTCGGATCAACTTTTCATCTCCTTCTCTGGACCAAAAATGATATGTGCCATATCAAAAGTCACTTTATCAAAATGGCTCAGAGATTGTATTACTTTTTAATACTCACAAACGAATTAACCTAAACCTGTCAATATCAAAGCACATTCAACGAGAGCCATAGCAACCTCTGTTGCTTTTCACTCCAAAGCTTCTATGGACAACATTTGCACAGCAGCCATTTGGGCTAAACCCCATACTTTCATCAAACATTACAAATTGGACATGGTCTCCAGGGGAAAACATTACAAATTGGACATGGTCTCCAGGGGAAGAGTGGCCTTGGCTCAATGGTACTCAAGAATGCTCTTCCATAAGGGCCACCCAGGTTTACAATTAGCTTGGGAATCTGTCCTATCAGTGATGAATGGGAAGAAGATTAACAACATCAGATAAAGAAGTTATGTCTTACCATTATGTTCCATCTGTGTTGTTGATCTTCTTCCATTCATCACATCCCACCCTCCGTCCCTCACAAAAAGCTCCTTGTGGTGTTTCAGGGTTTCTGGGCAGAAATGGCCACTGCATTTACTTCTATATGTTGCATGCAAACTCGATCTGAGGTAACTGGGAGAAGGGCATTGTGGGCAACAGTTTAGCTCAAGAGTTTTTGGTGTACGCAAGCTTGGTATTAGGCCGACTTGGTTCTGAGGGCTCGAAACCGAACCCATCAGTGATGAATGGAAAAAGATCAACAACACATATGGAACGTTATGGTAAGACATAACTTCTTTTTATTCAAAACAGAAGTGTTTCAGCCAGACTCATCCTACAGGCACTTGGCTCGACTGTAGCCTCAATTACTTTTTTCCTTTGGCCAGATATCACATGCAGATTTTCCAGTGGCTTCTGGGCTCCCAATGGTCATGTCGCATCACATCTTGATCACCAATTGCTGCAAACAAGACCTGTCATGGTGGCTTCATTCCAACAAGATCTTTTTGAGCCATCCTTTCATCTTTCCACAGCATCAAGCCATAGTGACCATGGATGCTTCCCAGATGGGGTGTGGGAGGCATTAACTGGGAAGGGCAATCCAAGGCACTTGTTCTCAACTGGAGACCAATTTGCACATCAGTGTTCTAGAGATGAGGGTGGTGCTCTTAGCATTGCAAGCATTTCAAGATGCCCTTCCTCTAGGAAAAATGCCAAATCAGATGGATAACATGTCGGTAGTCTGGTACATCAACAAACAAGGAGGAACCAAATCTTACCTACTTCATCGAGAAGCCATCAGAGTTTGGCAATGGGTGATGTCTTCCAACCACCTTCTCATGGCAATGGATATTCTGGGGAGCTCCAGTGTGATATCGGACAAGCTGAGCAGAACTATTCTGATGCCTTAAGAGTGGTCTCTCAGTCCTGTGGTGATGGAAAGGATCTTCCATCACTGGGGCCAACCTTGCTGTGATCTGTTTGTGTCCCCTCTGAAATACAAGTGCGGCAGTTACTTTGCCCTGATCCTGTTCTGTGGGAGTCACTGAGAGACACTGTTCTCCACGATTGGCCCTCTGGTCTCCTGTATGCCTTTCCCCCAACTCCCCTGATATCTCAGTTTCTAAAGAAAGCCAAGAGGTTGAAAAACACAATAATCCTTATTGCCCCATTGTGGCCTCAACAAGTTTGGTTTCCCTTCTTTTGGCCTCACTTACTTCAGAAACCTTGTATTCTGGACCCTGCTACAGATTTATTATCTCATCCAGAAGGAATGGTTCATCTGAATCTCCAAAAATCTCAATATTTCACAAAGACAGGATCTCCATGAAGACTAATTCTTCCTTCTTGCCAAAGGTAGTTTCAGAATCAAGTATCAATCAAACATTGCACCTACCAGTCTTCTTCGCTAATTTCTCCAATAAAGGAGAGTATTGTCTACATTTATTAGATGTGCATAGACAATTACATTTTTATCTTCACAGAACAAAGGATTTCAGAAAATCTGACCAACTGTTGCCTTTTTCTCACTTTTCTTATGTAACCCAGTTTCCAAGGTTACCTTAGATAAATGGCTCAGAGATTGCATCATGTTTTTCAATCATTCAAAGGGACTTCACCCTCCATGACCTGTGAAAGTCCACTCAACTAGAGCTATAGCAGCTTCTGCAGTTTTTCATGCCAGAGCTTCTTTGGATGACATTTGTGCAGCAGCCACATGGTCTTCTCCTCATACCTTTATCACTCATTACAAATTGGATCGGGTCTCTAGGGGATGAGCATCATTTGGTTTGATGGTGCTTAGGAATATTCTTCCGTGAGACCTCCCAAGATTCAGGTAGCTAGGGTCTCTGTTCCACAGTCAAGGATTATGTGAAGACTGACAACATCAGATAAAGAAGTTATGTCTTACCAAAATGTTCCACCTGTGTTGTCAATCTTCACTAATCCTTGACACCCCCCCCCCTCCTTTCCCCGGCCTGGGACTCTTAGTAGACCTTATTTCTTTCCGAGTCTGGCTTCATAATAGGGACACAGATCTGGTCTCTTTCTCTCTTTTGTTATTTACTATCTGTCTGCCACTAATTTAGGCAAAGAAGATCTAAGGTAATTTAGAGAGGAGCGTTATGGGTAGAGCCAAGCTCGAGAGTTTGGAAGGCGAGAGCTGAAGTAAATGGCCAAGTCAGTTTTGAGGCTTGGAACTAAGCCCACAGTTTAGGATTAGTGAAGACTGACAACACAGATGGGGCATTATGGTAAGACATAACTTCTTTTTTTGTCATTTCGGTGAGAGGTTGAGAGTATTCTATTAAGGAGAGTATTTGGAGAGTATCGTACAGTGTTCACAAAGTCTTAATGTTGTATTGAGCATGTGCAGGACCAAGATTGGTCAAGATGTTGTTTAAGCAGTGGTTTAAAACTACTGAGTTTGTCTGAGAGTTTTATGTGGGGATACTGTTACAGAGTTTAGCAATTTATTGGGGGTAGAGCAAGTCTCCTGCAACATTATTTAACTTATTTGTAAGTAATAAGTATTTGTTATTAGAGTGGAGGTCCCTTGCTGGACAGTAGGGTAGTAATAAGTTTTGTAGTGCAAGACATTTTTCTGGATGATGAGTGAATTTGCGTGCTATAGTTTGTTGTGAATATGTTAGGTAGTTGTGTAATTCAAGCCAGTTTAATTGTTTTAAGCTATGGCAATCGTGGGTGCTATGAGGGAGAATGCTGGCAAATTTAGCTATTTTATTTTAGCAGTAAGAAAGTTTTTCCCTTTCAGTATTGTTTAAGTTTTTTAGGATAGGAGCAGCATGTAATAGAGTTGGCAATAAGAAGGTGGTGGCTAGAGTTTTTCTTGCAGTATCTGTAAGGAATCCATTGATTCTATAAAGAGAGATGAGTTTCTGGTGTGTAGATTTAATGTTGTGCAGTATATGGTGGTCATATTTGAGACTGGCATCTATTATTACACCTAGAAGTTTACTGTGAGTTACATTTGAATAACAGTATTATTTGCTGACTTTATGGTAATTATATATGAGATGATTAATATTCCAGAATGCACTTAATTGATTACAAATGCCATGCAGAAGAAAGGCCAAAGCTACATGTTAGTTAGTTGGTCTCTTGGTTCATATAGCAAACCCTACTGCTTTCACATGCTTTCTACTGTTAAATGTCAGGCAGCACACATGCAAGCCATGCATGCAGCTCCATATTAATTGCAGAAGGAGTTAGTTCTGGGCACGTTGAGGGTGCTGCGAAGACTACATATGAACATCAAAGACTGAAGCAGTACTAATTTCATGAACTTTAATTATACCCTAACTTAGGAATGGAGTCCATTCCTGTTGTATTATTAGAACCCAAAGGATTTCCAAAAATTACACCATAAGTAAGCAGCAAGGTGGGTGAATACCTAATATTGTCTATATACCAGTGGTTCATCAGAAAATAATTTCATCAAATTATTAAGACTAAGCTTCCCACTAACCAGGTGCCAGATTTTAATAGCCGCATCCAATAAAATCAAAAATGTCTTTGTACCTGATGGGAGAAGACTCTAACAAAAAAAATCTAGAGGTTTTAAGTCCTCCCTTAGGTATTCTTCAACTTTCTATGACTATAAGAAGGGAAAGATTTTGGTCTAGGAATGAAACTGAGGGTAAATATGTGGAAGGGGATTAGCGAAAGAAGACCTTAACTAAACAACCCTAAAAAGGAGGTATCAACTAATCCAAATACAAAAGAGAAAAATATAAAAGAGTTGGCAGACTTGGCAGCATAAACACATTGTGCCACTTTCAGTGTACTCCAGGGAAGTGGCAGAGTTTACAGGCAGGTATATGTAAAGGAGCTTGATATACTTTGAAGACCTTTTTATCTGCAGTTTTCACCCATTACTAGACCCCATATTTCTAATGTTTATAGTGAGGACGCGGTGGTGCAGCGGTTAGCGTTGTTGCCTCACAGCAAGAGGTTCTCCCATTCGATTCTTGGCTGGAGTGCCTTCTGTGTGGAGTCTGTATGTCCTCCCCACAGTTGAGTGATGTTAAAGACATGCAGGTAGGTGCAGGCATGAATGGGTGTGCCTTCATTGAAGGCTGGGCGTCAGGCTGGCAACTCGGCACCATAAAAATCCACTGCCAATCATTAGCAGACGGGAGTTCCGCTGTGGCGACCCCGAACCAGGAAAAGCCGAAAGAAGATAATAATATATTTGTAGTGAAGTGAAAATAGTGTTTAATACCAACAACTATGATTAAGCATAGTAGATGGTTATGTAAGGTGATAATTCATTTACAGGTGTCGCAGGTAATTATTATTGCTCAAATGTGACTGTTTTTTCAAAGAACTACAAAGCCACACAGACTCACTCTAATTGCTTCATACAGTGTATGCAGAAATAAGCAGATGTTATTGAACAGTTTTTAAAAATACCTGGTCTCAATAATTCATAATGTTGATGGAACTGACCAATCCACAAATGCGGTGTTAAAAGCAAATAGAAAATTAAAAGTTAGTAAGTTTAGTTTCGGTGGTAGGGAAATGAATAAAGTAGTTAAAAATATTTGTAAGGAATTGCTGACTGTAAAGACCAACAATATTGGATCCTAACTAAGAAGTCATACTCAGAAAAGTTTGCTAGCAGGGCACCACACATAACTGACCAGAGTCTGTCTCCCAAACCTTCACTGAAGATATTTTACAGGATTAGTTCTATGAATCATATTCCTTTATCTTTAAAATGCCAGTATCATCTAGAGAATGCAATTTTATGAATAATTTCATCATGTGCTGCAGCAATAAGCATACCGCTGCATGAGAACTGTAAGGCTGCCATTTGAAAAGTGCTGCCATTTCTCTGAGGATAAAAGTACAGCTACTGCAAGACTAGTGCAGTAGCCCTTCAATATTCTCTAACCATACCTCTCAATCTATGAGCAATAAAAATTATAAGTCAACCTGAAGGTCATAGGAGGGGGACAAAAAGAGAAACACTATCTTATTAGGTCCATAGTGTGGGTACTTATAGAGCCATTGCGCTTGCAAAGCAATATTAGGTCAAATAGGAGTAGGTGTTTTTTGCCTTGAAAAGTGAGCAACAGTCACCTCCTCGCAGCTGGTAATGAGTGTAATGGGAGTTATGCTAATCTACCAGGATATCTGAAGAATTTAAAGCCTTTGACCTTATTGATTAGAAATCATTGGGGCCTTTCCAGTTGATTGCTATGCTTGGATTTGTACATACAAAGAGGGTAAGTAATTGATTTGGAGTCTGATGAGGGAAGAATGCAGTGGCAGGATGACTTATGTGGATCTTGAAGAAATTTCCTTAGAAAGTAAATGGGCCAGATACAAGGATTTCCTGACTAGGATGGAAACTTAATGATCAAATGACAGAGAAAGTTGCCCACATTACATACCCAAGTCACTTATGACCATGTATCTCTAAAAAAGTAACACTTTTTTATTTGAGGACGATTCTTAGATTAAAGTTTTATTGAACTGTTAGAGTTTAAATGCCTGCCACTGATGTCTGGGAATAAATGTGTGCATACTAGACAACATGCCCCCAGAATGCCCTTCATTTATAGCATGATTTTTCTCATGGGCTTCTGCATCATACTAATAATTGTCATCTCGTCTAACTTTGGCAAAACTACAAAGCTATTGGGAGGTAAAGCGTTTGTATAACAACAAAACCTACAAAAGTTAGAAAGACAATCTAAACAGGGAAGATTAAGGAAGTCAAAGAAAGTCCAGAATATAAAAAAGGTTAAGGAAGATCTTTGCAGATGTCTGAAAAGGCTGGCAGAAAAAATATGAAGAAAGTAATAAAAATAAATAAATACATTTTCCAAGGATGAAGGCTTAAAAAATAATCATTGGCCTGTGATCCAGTAGCAACAACATTAGTGTTAATCCAGTATGCCATTGTGAACTGTCCATTTTTACCCCCAGAAGAAAATACATGAAACAATGCCAAATACAAAAGAGTGTTGAAATGCAAAACAAAACAAGGCATATTGTTAGTTCCTACTACAAGTTAAAAGCTTTCTGAACTTGTTGTTATGCTTATTTTTGTACACTGAACTAAATTACATTTTATGTCATGCAGCATTCACCAAATAATGTTGAAAATCTAAGCAAGAAACCTAGTTTCTTAGGGGCAGTATGAGCTTCTCGATCCGTGATACTTCTGAAAACGGACTCTAGAAAGAACAGTTCTACATATTGTTTTGCAGGACAAAGTAAAGTTCTAAAGCTGTTAAACAACATTATTTTATGCTTTTTTTTCTTTTCAGACTGCTAACCCATAAGTATTATGAACTCCAGTGCAGACTCAGATATCATTATTGGACTACCACTGAACTGCAGAATATTCCATGGCATTTCAGGAGGCAGCAAAAACGCGGGCACTAATCACAGAATGGCCTCACGCATACCAGAGGGGCAGTTTAATTATTGCATCAGTCCCACAGAGATTATTCCAGATTTATGCAGTTTTATTTCTAAAAAAACAGAAAATATTTTTAAGCTGTACAGCAAAAAAAACCTTAATAGTTTTTAGAAACTTCAACTTTTATACTTTTTCATGAAGAGGAAACCAAATTAATACTTTTCTCTCCCAATACAATATCTTCTAACTTATTAATACAGCCATTAGACTGAACCTTACCACTCAAAATATCTCCCTTCTGGATCTCATTATAACAAGTATTCCACAAAGAGTGAAAGAAATTATTTGCTTACAACACAAATTTAGTGACCATCGCCTTATATAAATTACTCCAACTGTCAAATGTACCTATGTGTCCTGACTTATAGTTGAATCCAGAATTCTATTTGAGCCTAAAGAGAATATGGGATTTTTAACAACCAACAACTTAGAAGAAAAAATATGAAAACTAACAATGCCAGTAGATCCAAACTGTTAAAAATCAAGTACACTCCTCTCACACCTCGGAAAAGCAGCCTTTGATAGAGTATAAAAGCACATACCCATAATACATCTATTTATATAAAAAAATGTTAATTAAAACAATTAAACTATTATAACAACCATTTCCAATTTAGTTCTCTATTTAACCCTTTTGGGAACAAAGTACGAATTTAAGAACAAAGACTGCCTCTTTCTGAAGCAGTTTATTTTTTAAAGACATACCTAGAATAATTTTTACCCTTTCTATAATAGTACCTTTCAGATTTTTACTATCCCCGCCGTGACAAGTCATAAAATGTAGCCCTAAGGGTCTTTCTAACTTTTTGTTCTTAATATCTCTAAGATGTTCTAAATATCTAACTTGAAAACTTTGCTTAGTTTCAATCACATAAAATAGGTTACATTCACATTTTAAAACATAGACAACCCCTTCTGTGTTGCAACTATAAGTGTCACATAGAAAATAAATGTTATCATTTATATAATGAAAACGTGGTACAGTAAATTTACATATCGAACAATGTCCACAAGGTTTTAGTCCAAACTTGGAAATTTGTAAAATAAACTGCACATGAACAATCACATCTTTAATTCTTCTGCCTCTCTTGTAAGAGACTACAGGTCGTTGAGGCAAATGCTCTTGTAGGTATTTATCTTGCAACAAAAAATTCCAGTAAAACATAACAATCTCAATCAGTTTCTCTGTAAATACATTATATAATAACCTGCATGCATTTACACAAATCATATCCACCCCTACCAGGATAGGTAAACCCAACCAAAAAGAAAGTATACTTGACTGGGTACTCATAAACAGTCACCCCCAACTGTACACCTCTGGTACCCTCCTTAATGGCCTAAGCGATCACCTTCTCACATATGTAATTAAGCACAAAACCATTAATTCCCAACAACCCTTACTCAGAAAGGTTAGAAACAATAGAAACTTTGACCCTGCCAAATTCCAACAAGAACTAAACTCATGTAATTGGTCTATTCTAAAACACCTCCCCTTAGAGGAAGCAGTAGCATACTTTAACAACAAATTCCTTGAGATCCTTGATTTGCATGCACCTGTTCGTTCAAAGAGAACCAAGGTAAAAACTGCACCATGGCTTTCTATAGAGTCTAAACTAAAAATTACCCTTAGAAACAAAGCATGGGCTTTATGGCATTCTTCTAAAGACCCTCAAGATCATATTAAATACAGGCAATCCAGGAACGAAACCAAAAAATCAATTTTACAAGACAAAAACAATACTACTGTAATTTACAGACAGTAAATCAAAATAACCCTCAGAAGTTTTGGGCAGGTTTAAATAATCTACTACATCCTGGACAAACTTCAACTCCAATCCCTGCTACTACTATTGATAAAACACCTGAAGATGTTTCTGATAGTTTTAACCAATTCTTTACTGAGACAATTCAAGCCCTAGCTAGCCAACTACCTCCTAGCTCCCCTGGTCCTGAAAGTAGCACCCCTAGAAACCTACTTGCGTTCAGCTTCCAACCAGTCACCACTTCACTTATCCGTACCTTGATCAAAAAATTAAAACCCATTACACTTTCTGCTGATCAACTCCCTGCCGAGTACCTACAAAAATCAGCTGATGCTATTGCTTACCCCGTCTCAATACTAATCAATCGAACCATAGTAGAAGCTAAAATTCCCACCATCTGGAAAATATCCTATGTAATCCCACTTCACAAAGGAGGCAGCTCTACTGAATTCTCTAATTATAGGCCAATAGCTATACTCTCTCCACTTGCAAAGATTATGGAAAAATGTATTCATAGACAACTCATGCACCACCTAATCCAAAATCGCCTTATGGCAGACACTCAGCATGGCTTCTGTCCTGATCACAGCACTACTTCAGCCCTCCTAGCCTTTACTAACACCATAAACCATAATTACAACAATAATTATATATCCTCAGCCCTCTTTTTGGATCTTTCCAAGGCATTCGATATGGTTAATCACCAACTTTTAATCCACACCCTGCAAACATCCTGTCTAGATACTGGAGCCCTCCAATGGTTTCAATCCTACCTGAATGGTCGACAGCGGGCTGTCCTCTGGCAGAACAAACTCTCTAACCTTCTACCTAACACCCTTGGAGTACCACAAGGCTCTATACTAGGGCCCTTGCTGTTCTCCATCTTCATTAACAACCTTTATACTGTCATCCCAAAAGTCAGCTGTATCCAATATGCTGATGACTCTACTCTGATTTGCTCAGCCACATCTCCAGTAGAGTTATGGTCAGCTACCCAGACCACCTTTAATACAATAGAAAACTGGCTTTCTGAACATCGTCTGATCCTAAATCCCAAAAAAACTAAAATGCTGTTATTTTCACCAACACGTAGGTCTACCTCTTTCACCTTTACCATAAAATCAAATGATGGCACAATAATCTCCCCTGACCCATCTACAAAACTATTAGGTGTCATCATAGACAATAATCTAAAATTTGACCTACATGTTAACCAAACTATCAAAACCATCAATAAAAAACTAGGGTCACTTTACAGAATAAAAGCCTTCCTAAACCCTCCAGTTAAAATTGCCATAGCTCGCTCTCACCTTCTTTCAACCCTTCTGTGTGCATCCCCTCTACTCTCGAATTTAAACAAGACTGTCCTTAACAAACTCTCAATTTGCTACAACCACATTGCCAGGTTTGCCACTGGGCTGCCTTTTAGGACACATCATTGCATCAATCTAAATCAGCTAGGTTGGCTTGAACTACCCAGCCTAATCCAGTATAACCAACTGATTATGGCCTATAAAATCCTCTATAATCTGGACAATACTCCTGCACTTAAAAATATTATCACCCCCTATAACAATCCTAGACCGCTTCGATCCTTTAACAAACTACTAATTCAGACTAGCAAAATTAATAACACAGCCGATGATTCTCTCTTTGCAAACTCTGTAAGTAGATCCTGGAACTCTCTTCCAGTTGATATTACCTTACTTTCCACCTTAGGTCAATTTAAAACTAGACTCAAACAACATTTGTCACTTAACTGGCTATGTCAATGTATCAAGCCTGGCTAACTCTCTCTAGAATGTGTAAAAATCTGTTAACCAGTTTACTGTGTAATTTAATTTAATCCTGACTTGTGCTCAGGATTAACTGTAACCTGTGGAACTTGTTTAACTTGCTTACTTATGTAATCTCTGTAAATAGTCTGTTTGTAATATGTAATGCTGGTATTATGTAATGCTGTATCTGCTTACCCATGGAGCTTTTCTCCCTGGGCCTCCGCTGAAAATGGACATGCATCCAGTCGGACTATCCCGGTCAACAAATGTAAAATAAAAATAAAATAAAAATAAATAAATATATAGTAACAAAAAATACTTTAACAGCTTTGCTAACTGCACTTCTATCAAATCTCTTTCATTATTCCTAATAGAAACTGAAGGGCTCATATCTTGATTTAAATGATTCATGGCCATCTGTATGGAATGAGTATCCTAACCCCTCTTCTTAGACATTACACAAGTTTTAGATATTTCCTCAGTAAGACTGCTAGAATTAGTACTTAACCTACTAATAAATAATTCATTATAAGGAAGTGCTCGGATCAAGTGGGAAGGTGGCAACTTCGACCATCCATAAAATGATTAATTACACATTAGTAGGTACATTCACATTTTCCCCAACTTTTAATAACTACGTATTCTCCACAACTCCCCACCCTTCTCAAACTTCAAGCATTACTAACACCACTTTAGAGACCTGTTTTACTCTAAATTTCTACTTTCAAGAAATTTCATCTAGCTCAGTAAGGAAAATACTGCAGTTGCAACAGACAAAGATTAATCCAGACCAGTATAGCATCCACCATGCATTTTTATGAGTGGGTTCCAGAGCGCTAGCTATACCATGCTCATGTCTTTAACATTTCCTTATCCACAAGTATGCCTTACCTCCCATCTCAAATCCAACAAGTCGTAATATTCTCTATCCCTTAGAAAGCCTCCCTATCCATTTCACAAAATTTCAAGCCAATATAATTTTTCCATATCCTGAAGATATTTGCGAAATTAGTATCTGATCACATATTGAAGTACTCATTCATTAGGTCCTAATGTAAGAATGTTGAAAAAATGGGTTAAAACTATAAGGCAGCTGTTAGAATGAAGAGGCTGTAATGCATTTGGAGAATGCAGCCCTTTGACTTTACATTTTCTTTTATTTTTCTGCAGCGCAGCATAACCATTTGCTCAATAGCCTTTGCAAATGTGACAGTTCTCAGCTTTTCAAATAAAAGAATAAAAGAAACTTTTTTTTTAGAATTAGTTTGCATTTACATAAGAAATCATCATTCCAGTGCATATATTTATTTGATTGTTTATTTATTTACATTTTGTTGATTGGGTTAGTCCCAGTAGGCCAGCAAGATCTTTCCAGCTCAGACTTAATGTGCTATTCATACAGACTAGATGAAATGAGGCCAGGACACCAAGTTACTTGTTGTGCTCTTTTTGATAACTGCAACAGGATCTTTTACATCTTCCTGAACTACCACCAACTCAGAAAGGCAGGACCTTGTTTTATTTTTTTTTCAATAATAATTCTTTATTACTTTTACAATTGTTCATACACATATTTGAGCGTGATATACACAGGTAGTTTCCAAACAATACTACAAAAAACAATCCTATAACATATGTACACTATATACATGAATGCTTTCATTTTAACACAAGAAAAGACATCTGAAGAGTCTTATCAATAGGTATTATATCTTATAATAATTTAATTTCTGTTAAAGTTTGACTTTATAATATTTATATCCAAGGGTTATCCTGGGTTCCACACATTAAGCCAATATAATGTTGAAAATTTGTTCCCTGATCTTCCGATTATTTATATGTTTGGTATGATCAGTGATTAGTAATTTGTGGGCTAGTATGTGTTTTATCGCTAGATTCTTAAAGTTGTCCCATGAAGTCTGCGATGGATTCAACCAATTAGTTGCTATATAGAGTTTCATTAACAAAAAGATATTCATAAGTATGGTCAATTGGGATCTAGTTAGATCATTTGGGGGAATATGTAATATAGTAAATTCCCAGGCAAGCATGGAAGTTTGATAACCCACCTTCTGCAGTTGTAATTTCAAGGAATTCCATAGTTTATATATACACTTACAGCTCCAGAATATATGAAGGAGATCTGCAGTTTCATTTTTACAGTACGGGCATTTAGGAGAATTTTTAGAGTTAAATTTATTCAAGCTAAGACGCGTATAATAAGTGTTATTGAGTATCATAAGTTGAGTAAAAGTTAACTTTTGGAGGGAAATTGATTTAGTAGTTAAGTTGATTGCTTTTAATATTTTACTATTTTCAATCAAGGGTATTTTTTCTTTCCAATAATTTGATAAAAGGACTTTATCTTGATATTTAATTTATTTTATTAGTTTATATGCAGATGTTCTATACGTATTATCTTGTAGGAGGGCTTGCCATAAATTTGTACATTTCGTTAAATCCTCATCATTAATTTTTAAATCTTTAAAGTAACTTATAGATAAATCTTTGATCTGTCTCAGTATTATTAAGTATGATTTTGGAAGGTTCCATTCCTGTCTTACTTCATGAGCCGAATATTTCAAATAAGGGTATATATCCCATAACGTTAAATTAATAATAAGTGGGAAATTTTTTTAGGTCTATTAATTGATTATTAATTCTCAGGTTTGGATTCCTATGAAAAGATTGTAGGATCATAAGGTGTTGGGTAAGATTTAACGAAGTGAAGAGATTTTGCAATAATGTGATATATATTTTAATATGCTCCATTAAAGCCAGTGATTTAAACGTATCTTTCCTTAGAAACGGTAATGATTTAGGATTAATTTTCAGACTCTCTACATGTTTATGATTCAATCTTAACCAGTTTGGGGACCAATTCTTGCTATGTGTATCATAATTAGCAATTCTTAAAATTCTACTGGAATTTATAATTAAGTAATATATTTCGAAATTGGGTAATTCTAACCCCCCTCTGCCTTTTGGGGTCATCAATGTATCATATGAAATTCTAGTTTTCCTTGGTTCCCATATAAATTTAGCAGATTCCGTGTGGATTTGTTTAAAGAACTTCTTCGAGATCAAAACCTGAGCAAATCTGAAGATATATAATAATCTGGGTAATACGTTCATTTTAATAATTGAAACCTTTGCTAACGGTGGTAATTTTAGTTTATTCCATTTCCTTAGGTCAGATAAAATGTGATCCCAAATTAATTTGACATTATTAATATAAAAGTCCTTATTATCTGTGGAAAATGTGATACCTAGATATTTAATCTTTTCTTCTGATTTTACTTGCCCTACCAATGGTAAACACGAAAAGGGTTTCGGAGTTTTTAATGGAAATATCTTGTTTTTTTTAAGGTTTATTTTATAGTTAGATATTACTGCAAAGTTTTCGACAGCTGTTAATAATTTCTTGGTATCTGTAACTGGTGTTATGCTATATACATTAAGATCATCTGCAAAAGCTACTATAGAAGTCTTGGTACCATAAAGTATTGGGGCATTATGATATACATTTTTTTTAATATGTAAAAATAAAGGTTCCAAATATAAATTAAATAATAAAGGGGATAGAGGACAGCCTTGCAGGACCTTGTTTTAATGTTTCATCTGAAGGACAGCACAGTCACAAGTACAGCACCCCCTTTCTACTGCACTTGGTATCAGTGTTGCAAAATTTATCCAAGCACCATGGGGTGGTAGTAGAACTCACAACCTTCTGATCTTTTAGCATCAAAGGCGAGTATGCTACCTATTGAGCCACTGACATATAGTGTTGCTTTTTTGTTCATGATGTGTTGAAAATTCATCAGCCATTTAGAATTCCAAGTCCTATTCCTTTGAGTTCCAGCAGCTTGAAGAATAAGCTGTGATTCAAACAAAAAGTAGAGCATTCCAGAAATGGCTATTATACATTTAAAGAATTTTTACAAGGAGAGCTTTGGTCCCTGAACCAACGATATGGGATCGATGTCTGAGATCACTATACCTAGGAGTAGGGGGTCTACTCTGAGAAAGTACAGAGTCAGACCGTTTATTCATTCCCCCACATTTGCAGTTGCTTTATACCAGTATTTCAAGGGTTGCAGTTGTAGTCCTTTGAATTTCACCAGGCACCCAAAAATGCATTGTCACCACCAGAAACTAAAGCCCATAAAAGTTAAGACAGTTGGTATTTTCTTTAGTGCATGTGTTTGTATCTTCAGCATTTCTCCTTGTTTTGTTAGTAGAGTTACAGTTTGGTCATCATTGATCGTGACTGTGAAAACAGATAAATGCCTAGTTGGATTTTGGTTTCCAGTCTCCCATCTTCTGCTGTGTACCCACTACAAACGTATTATATTCCATTACATGTTACAGTGATATGTTTTAGCAGCTGTAATGGGGGAAGGGAACATTTATGTGAAAAGAAGTTAATTAATGTAGTTCTTTCTTTGGTGAGAAGGTGACTTTTGTATGGAAGGGCTTTGTGAAATGCATTACTTAATTTGATAGAGCTGTAAGCCTTTTGCATAATCTGTTTAGTATACTTTCAATCAGATTACAACATTTAAGAAGCTAGGAATCAGATAAACAGAAGTCTGTGAGGAGGTACTGAGGTGAGCCATATGTTGTGAATCAGCTATGCATTGGACAGAATGTACTCACACATGCATCTGCTCTACCAGAGATGGCACACCTCCAGCAGAAGAAGAATAGATGTTTTTCTTTATGTAAGCTGTAGCTATAGAAAATATAATAGTAGTCATAATAATAATAATGTACAGAGCATATCATAAAATAGTAATGGCACTTCTGTACTGTAGCTATTCTAGCAAGTTATTTATACAGGGTAGGTCAGTTGAAAGGCAACTGCTGGTTTCCCATAAAGAGTCCTGATGATAGCAGGTGCAGCACCTGCAAACTGCATCACTCAGAACCTGTATCAGTGAATGACTCTTGAGTAAAAAGATCCCTGTAGCTCCATATGACTGTTTCTTTTTATAAGAAATAAACACAGATGCACTGTAATCATAGCCACAGCCAGGCAAGCAATCTGTCCTGTAAATTGTTCTTTCCTTTGCTTGCTTAATGGATGAGTTATTTGCCATTATTGCACACCTGCTTGATGCTTTTGTCAGAAAACAATGTAAGAATAGCCAAGAATATGGTAATTGTTAACTGATCAAGGCCAAGTGTTTCAGTACTTATCCCTCTGATTTGCTGTCCAACTACATTTGAAGGAGATATCAGAAGTGTAATCCTGAGAAATATGAGATACCTAGCCTACTCTTTTAGATGACTGACTGACAGATAGGTGGCAGCTTCACCATCCTTACTTTGTTATTGTAGCCTGGGCCACCAGCTACTGCTAGGACATTGAGGCACCAGATGTGATATTTTGCTACTTAACCAATATTCCTGTGTTTTGGCACACTTATTGTTTTTGGTTGCTATTTTGCTACTTAGGTACACTTTAGCTGTTCTAATACAGTCTAAACCATATTTTGCTGTGTTTTAAACAGAGTTAATTACAGAATATAACTTAATTTGTACTATTTGAGGGAAAAAAAACATATAACCATACGTGTTTGAAATAATTAAACTCTCCTTCAGTTGGTAATTGTTTAGACTCCTACATTTCAGTTGCATATAGTAAATGTCCATGGCATATTCTGTGAAATTTAGTTCCTTTTTTATCACAGCATCAGCAATTGTACGACACAAATCCTTTACTTTACTACTACATTTTTCTTGTTCAAGTAAGTTTTAAAAGTAACACACATTTATCTGCATATAAAATAATATATTCTGTAGACATTATAATGTAAATGTATTCTGCACTGAGGCGAGTAAGTTTTAAAAACAGAGAAAGAGACATAATGGCCAGAGGTATAAATGATCATACAAAGGAAAGGCTATCAGTGGGCAAGCAGGCAACACACTATAATATGCAAAAGATTACTTTATGAGCATTCCTTCATCTTCTGTACCTCCTCCATCCAATTCATGTGGATAAACTGCTTGGCAAAGCTAGGTACTAAAACTAAGAGCTACACAAAAAGACTTGCTTGCAACTTAGCAGGTGGTCTGTAAAAAAACCTCTAAAATGTCTGCCAGTAGACCAGCATGCTTCTAGATATTTTAATTTTTTTGCCAATTTACCAAGAGTAGCCTAGGTTCAGTTTAGTACCTGAGTCCTCCTTGCTGAAAAGTTTTGTGCTGCTGCCCTCACTAAGCTGCTCAAGGACAAACAAAATAAGATGTCACCACATGATACAAGAACAGATCCTCTGCTTCAAGCCTGCCTCTCCCCTGCTCTTTCTAATATATGGTTTCACCCAGTTGTACTTCTGTATAGCTGTTACCTTTTGTAACCTCCTTTTTTTGCTTTCCTGTATAAAACATGTACTCTTACCCTCAGTTTTGTAAATTACATACTGTTTCTCTAATATCAGCTCTTCATTGTAATAAGGATAGCAGTGCTGAAATTCTACACCTTATTTAATTACTCATACCCCACGGCAAGCAAGAATGGCTATTTTATTTATTTATTTATTTATTTTACATTTGTTAGCCGGGAAAGTCCGACTTGACACAAGCCCATTTTCAGTGAAGGCCCGGGGAGAAAAGCTCTACATGACAATAAGAAAACCTATGAGTATACAAGTATACATACAAGAATACAAACAAGCATACATAAGCAAAGAATAACAATTTCTAGGTAATTGCTATAGTAAATGATGCATATTTGAACAAAAATGAGAGTTACATTTTTTTTGCACTAGAAAATGGTTATTAGTTAGTACAGAACATAACATTGGTTGAACAGGTCGACCAGTACTGTAAAGGACTTATTATTGGATAAACAAGTATACAGTGAGAAACAGGGATCACATAGTTGGACCTTGGCAGAATCCTAGCAACAGTGCAGTGGTGTGGGTTAACCTGAGGAGTAACAAGAGCAAAGCCAATTAAGTAGTGGGTTTTGAGGAGTTTTTTTAAATTGAAGATGGAAGTGGTAGAAGTTAAGTGGCTTGGGAGTGAATTCAAGATTTTGCCAACAGAGCAGGCAAAGAGATTTACCTCCTTCATTTTTATGTTTGATGACATTGATGAGGTTTTTCTTACTAGATCTTAAGGCTCTAGTGGTGATGTAGGGGTGAATTAAATGCTGAAGTGCAGGAGTTTTGTCTGGAAGGTAGTAGAACTTGTGTGCTATTGAGAGTTGGTTGAGTAGGAGTAGTTCAGGTAACTCAAGCTTATTAGGTTGCTTAAGACTTAGTGATGTGCTGTATGAGAGGCATCGGTAGCAAACTTGGCAATCTTCTTGTAACAACATTCCATTTTGTTTAGTTCACTGTGACAAAGATTAGTAAAGTCAGGGAAGGCATAAAGGAGGATAGATAAGAGATGAGACCTTGCAGTAGCTGTTACCTTTGTGGCTTTGGTAGGTTTAGTGATGAACTGTCTGTTCCTATAAACGTGACTAAGCTTTTTGACAACTTTCTTTATTCTTTGGGGTATGTGTATGTCGAATTTCAGATTATTATCAATTTGTACACCTAGCAGTTTTGTGTGTGTAGTTGGATTGATTTATGTATTATCTTTAGATTCATGGTAAAATCATTATTTGGATGGGGAGATTTTCAAGGACTGACGGGAATGAGTTTTGTTTTTTGGGGATTAAGAATAAGTTTAATGTTAGTGAACCATGTTTCTTCTAAAGTAAAGTTATTTTGAGTTATGGTTTGTAGCTTATTTAGGGTGGGAGCAGCACATATAATGGTAGTGTCATCTACATATTGCACTACTGAGGTTGAGAGTGAGGCTGGTTTGTAAAAAGTGAGAACAGCAAAGGACCGAGGATGGACGCTTGAGGGACACCTATGGCTACTGGTAATAGGGGGAACAATTGATCTTGCCATAGAACTGCCTGCTAATGGTTTGGGCTCCTTCTGCAATATGCTCAAAGAAAAGAGTGTACGCACAGCACATTCAGAAGTGACAAGACCAGAACAGATTTTAGGAACAACAGTGTTATCTTCTGTCTTGCTGTGACCATTGCTTGTCTGCCATCTCAACTTACAACCATGTAACTGCTCCTGTAAGATTTTTTTTTCAGTTTCCTGATGGGCCACAAGACCCTGTAGGCTTGGCATTGAAACCTTAATATTAGATGTTAGGCAGGCACGAAAAGAGTATTATCATGTTTTGCCCCCCCAAAAATCACTCGACTTACTGAATGATTATTGTGTGTTAGATGGGAGAGCCCATGTTGCTCTTCTTGTGTATATTTCCTAAAGCAGATGGTAACTCTTTTGAGGTTTACCCATACCCTGCTGCAGCACATCAGAATAATAATGATATATATATATATATATATATATATATATATATATATATATATATATATATACATACATATGTTTGTGTGTGTGTATATATATATATATATATATATATATATATATATATATATATATATATATGCCAGAAAGGAGTATCTCATGGAGTTAATGGGTGATTAAAATGTTGGCTTTATGGAATACATTCTGCTCATTAAAATTTCAACTCTCATCTTAACCTCCAAATTCACTCATGGTACTAATGAAAGAAACTTGGGAATGCTAACTGGCAAAGGAAGAGACAGTAGGGACAGTTGAGTTAAATAATATGCTTGGGGTTATCATTGTTTCTTGTTACATTTATTCTGTTGTCTGCCTCTACACAGGCATGGCTAAAAAGGGCCCTTGGCCTACTTGATTATCTTGTTAGCAAACCAATATATTTTTATAAGTTAATTTACTAGTATTAGATGTCCATACTGAAGCAAGAAGAAAATATCCGGTACAAAACATCCACTAGTATTTCAAATGAACAATACTAAGTGTTTATCCTTGGATTTTAGCATACTGGCTTGGCTTATGTAGCTTTCTGGGCAATGTCATTTCTAAGACCATCTTATGTATCGGACAACGGTATTTTGTTGTGAGAGTACAGTTCTTCCCCTTAGTAATAATAGTAAGAGAGACAACATGCCCTGATTGCAAATTCTTACCCTTAAAGTACCTCAAATCTGTCACTACTTACTCATTCACCTATAACCCTTATCCTTCTTTTCTGTTTGTAACATATGCAGACAAAAATGACATATTTCCCTTTCTGTGTCAAGGTGTACTGTGGGAAGAAGAGGACATATGCATGTTAGATATTCTTACAGTTGTTAATTACCCCCTGTAGATGATTTCCACTGCTTTTCATCCTTTTTCCAAACTCTTCAGACCACTAGAGCCTGTTGTTGATTTATTTGCTGCAACGTTTGACCTATGATTATTTATTGGCTCGTGCCGAAAAAAAGTATGCATCTGTATTTCATGCTTACATGAAATATAAAAGGCAAATACATTTAATGTGATTTCATTGCTTTCATAATGAAGATGAACTGGCTTGAACTACATTTCCTGCTTGTGGAAGTAGTTTAGGAAATGCAGTACCAGTACTGTGGATATTTTGACTTCAGGATTGCCATTAAATGCATCTGTAAAGGATCCCATTTTACAGCAGGTTTCTGGTGATGTGCTAATGGCATCTAGTCCAGTCACCTGTGTATTTCCCTTATCCATTAATCACACATGTTTGAGACAGTGGAGCAGTGGTTAGGAGTTGCTGCCTCATAGCTTTTAGTTATCCAGTTTAATACAGGTTGGAACACATTCTAAAAGAGGTATGAGTGCCTGTCCTACTTATGTGTGAGGTTTTGCAAGATGCTGTGCTTTCCAGCAACATTTTTCAAAGGTGTACCCTAGGTGACCTGGTGATCATGCAAATGTTGTGTTGGTTTATGAATTTAGGTAGTGTGTGTGTGTGTGTGTGTGTGTGTGTGTGTGTGTGTGTGTGTGTGTGTGTGTGTGTGTGTGTAGCAATCACTGCCACTGCATATCCAACATCAGTTTCTCTGTCATGCATATACTGCCTGCCACAACAGATGTACTGCTGCCTCTTGAAAATGAATTGAATAAACAGGGTACTGGAAATATATGCATTTCCTACTGAGTATCCACAGGTGTCTACTGTAAAGATTTCTGAGGCAGGCTCTTGCCATACTGTTGTGAGGTCAGTCCTTTTTACAGATTCCTTTTAGGTTCTTTTATGTTAGAGGGCCAGTCACCCGAGCCATAGGTTAGTTAAACAAACAAAAAGCAAAGGGCCAGTATATTTCCAGGTGTTGAAAATGTGAGGACTGTTGTATTAGACAACACATAAAATTTGTTAAGGCATATTAGACAGCATAGTACTGTAGTCCGTGCCCTTTGACCTACATGGGTTCTTGAGAAGTGAGCCAGCTTTGACTGTCACCTTTGTAATCTCTTCCTGCTTCTAAGCTTCCAGCGGATAGCATGCCCTGAGGATTGCTAAAAATCTTCAGACTTCTGTCTCAGGCTGTTTTGTATCACTAGCAAAATGCTGACACATGAATATCTCTTTAATCTTAATATGTTGGTGAAAAATTGTCCTTGCACGCAGCAGTCACAGCACTGCACTCTAAATTATTATTCTGGATTTTTATCCTGGGATGTTTGGATTCAGGGCTCTTTTAGTGTATACATGTCACCTTTCTACCATTGACCTGTGTAGTGCTTCCATTGACTTGTTTGTTTATGATTTCATTAGCTTTCTCGCTTGTGCTGCCAATTAAGATAAGCAACATGACATTGACTTTGTTTTTATTATACTAATAGAGATGCTGAAGTAATATTCAGCCAGTTACCTTTTGGGGGGAATGAACGGGATGGGATGTGCAACAAATTTGCTTTTCATGTTAGTAACGTGGAGTAGTTTGCTAGAGGTTGAGTGGAAAAAGATGTTCAAAAACAAAATATCATTATATTGGGTAGTTGGTTTGTCATGTCCATAGCCTGCAACTACAGATTATTATAGATTTATTGTAATACAATAACCCGCATGTGTCTGTCTGACTACACATATTGCTTTGTAGAAAACTATCAGTTAGCCTTAACACTTATTCATGTCTTCTTTTACATGAAAACATATTTATTACAGTGAAAGTGGTAAAAAAACAGATACATACCTACTATCATAGTGAGACAGAATCAGAAGGTTCTGAGCATGCACTGCATGGATATGAGATGGATATCAGTCTAGTTCTGTGTGAAGTGGACTGTGAGGAATGACAGTTGCAGTCTACAGAATAATGAGGTTTGAATCTCACCACTGCCAACCAATATAAAGGGAAGAGGATAGTGGCAAGTAGACAGGAATTCATTTCTAGCATTGCCAAGCAATGTGAATGGCCATAAGGGGCATTGTCTGTTGAGTCACACCACTAGTGCCAACCAGAATAAACTACATAAAAAAACATACAAATAGGAATCATTAAACAATTCGGTAAGTTCAGCCTGGCCACAAGTGCATGCAGGAGATGTGTACTGTTGCCCTAGGTTTGGTCCTACATCATCCACACCAACAAGTAGGCTCCAAACTGAACATCCCACTGATCAGGGTCTTTGATCTAGTTCTCCAGATTCCTTTCTTTTCACTCTTGCTGAGTTCATTGCCTGCCTTTAAGTGCCCGTATTTGCTATACTTTAAATAACCTGTTACATTCACACACACACACACACTCACTCTTCCAGGCAAAATGGGTAATACCCTCCAGCATCCGTGTTAGCAATCTTCCACCATGACAAAGTTTCAGATGGAGCCCTCCCCAGTTAATCTTTCACTCTTGTTAATAAACCAAACAATTATTAACACAAATGAAATAATCGTGTGTGCAGAACAGTTTAGCCAATGGAGGGAGGTGGCAGCAGCTTGCCACTATTTAGCAGAGAATGCCTCCTTATCATTTAATAAATACATAGATAAATGATCGGTTACATTTTTAAAGGTTCTAAATAAAATACATACTTTGGAAAGAATAAGTTAAGCAAAACAGTTGCATTTACATATATAGAGATAGAGATGCAATTGCACAAAGAAAGCAAAAAAGATTTTGAACAAATATGTTTACAAGAATAGAAAAAACATCTCTCTCTCTCTATCTACATGGGAGAATTAGTGGATCTTTATCTGGACTGTCAGAATTTCCAGGCAGACACAAAACTGTAGCGAGACAAGCGTGCCAAAACAATACACATCACAGGCTGTGGGGTTCTTCTCCTTTTGTTTTGATCTCTTCTCTCAACTGTTCCTGATTTATGTATTTTTCTTATAAACTACAGATCTCATCAAACAAGATTTCACACATTTACATACTAAAGAGACAGTTTACTTGCTCTTGATTCAGCTATCTCTTTGAAGTCTTCTAATTGCATTTTATGGCCTGCAATGCCAGGCCTGGAAAAAGTCTTTTATCATGTGTTACATTTCCACATCATTTGTATAACTGTTGTTATTCCTCACAGCATAGAGCCACAACTTTACAAATTCAAAAAATGGTGACAAGTTTATACATATTCCACGCCATTCGAAGCAGCACCATCCACGGAAAGGCATATCACAGCAGTTGTGGCTCATAGTAAAGCTCACTGCTACTAACTAGTTACACCAACAGAAAGATTAACCGGTATGGACACTGCCGAGTCTTCCACTGAGGCCTCTCTTATGTGCTTGCATCCGTGTATGGCTGCATGTATCCACTCGCTCACAAGCTACTTTATTGTCAGAATCTTTTACTATGTAGTTTCATGCCACCGTTGTTTCTTAACAACCCACTACTCCTACTTGTGGCATATTATGACTTTTGTTCCCCACATTCTGTTATGGACTTTGGTAGTGTACATATCCACTTTGCTTACATTAAAAACGCTTTACCCAGGACCTTGGTATGTACCAGAATTAGTGGCTTCCTCCATTGCGTGCCGAGCTTGTTTTAATGGCTTAGGCTACTCTCCATGGGTCCCCTTATGCCCATGGGTAGTGCTGGATATCCCATTATTGTGCAGTCATGTCCTGCTCACTAGCTAGAGTTTCTTTTTCCTACCCACCTCTTTAGAAGTATTAGAGTGAATATCTGCCAGACGATACGTGTTATTTCAATGTATGCATTAACATTTTTAAAGCTGTACACCTCATGTACTACGTAGCACTGATACAGCAGATAGGTGCACCAGTTAGTTTTATCTTTTCGAGGAAGGAAAATAGAGCCAACCATGAAGCAGTCCCTTTTCAAGCACACAGCTAAGATTCAAGCGTGCAGCTAAGATTGTTGTTTAGTTTTATGTACTGTTATGAAGTATGTACAAGAAGGCACCGACTGTAGTTGCTAGAGTTCACTCCACCAGATCTACAGCTACCACCCTAGGTTTCCTTTAGGATGCACTACTTGTTATTTCTTAAAAATCAAATCATGTATGTATGTCTATGGATACAAGACAGTTACGCAATTATTTGCAGGCGCCTGGGAAGATTCAAGACAGAGAAAGTAAAAGGAAAACAACGCCTTCCACTAACTTATTTACCAAAGCTGTAAAGATTTCTGAATATAGCAATATTCAGGTTCTCCTTCCCCTGAAGGTGAGGATAGGGAGTACTTTTCCATTCAATCCTTATGGTGTGCTCCAGAAGCTTTTGCTCTTTAGAATACTTTAATTAGTATGGCTGACTTAGTTAACTAGTCTGCAAGGAATCATAACCTCTTATAGTATTTCAACACCCTGATATATATCACAGACATGTTAGTAAAAGGATGTTACACAATAAAAGAATAACAGCGTACTAAGTGTCTTGTCTTTCGGCTTTTCCCAGTTAGGGGTCGCCACAGCTAGAACTAAAACAAAAACATATTAATGATGATGAACTTCACAGAAAATCTGAAATTAAAGAAATGTAAGTATACAAAATATATAATTTGGTACAATGTAGTGAATATTATGACTGTAAACAACACTGAGCTCTCTTACATAAACAGGAATGGTTGTAGGAGGATGCCGCTTGTAGCTTGCCTGTTGCATAGAACTGAGCCTTAGTCTTGTTGGTAAATGGTCAGTGCTAGATAATATATTTATAGCAGCAGGTGTAAATTTAAACTCTAGACCCTGAAGAATGAAGCTTTAGTGCTGCAGTGGGATGAATAACAGAGGAAATTTAGTGAAGAGGGGGAGGTTGTGGAATTGTGAAGGTGTCTTGCAGTTTTAAATTTCACAATCCTCTGTACTGGAGAGCAGACTGTGAACATGTAAGAGACTGGATCTCTGGGAGATGGATAGGCAGTAGCTGTTTTCCTGTGTTACAGAGTGATATTCCATCTTATAAGACGTAAGTATGAATTAGCAACTTTTGTTTAATTACATTGCTTGGTGATGGTGGGTTGGTGAGTTTGAGATGATCTGTAATGCATACTGCAGGAATTGCATAAACAGTTTTCCTCTGAGTGAGTTTGATTTCTCTAGTTAATAAAATGCAGTATCTTGTAATGTGCTGATGAAACCATATATGATTTCCAAATTCTTTGTACATAATCTGCAAAGCAATTTAGACAATTTCCATATATTTATGCAATTTATACTCTTTCTAAAGTTCCTTCATTAGAAGCAATAACAGACCAGCCACCTTGTGTCATGCTGGGACACTTCACTACCGTACTTCTTCTCTTCAAGCTCATTTTACTGAACCACTTCAAATCTTTTCCACTTTCTGGGATAAGACTGACTACTGGAGTAGGGAAAGTGATTAGAAACCCAAATAAATTGACAATTTGTATTATGAAGAAAGCTGATATCTCACAAGCAAAATAAAACTAATAAACAATGAGGGACCTAAGAGTGATCTTCAGGAACCTCTGATATGACTGGTACTTTGTAACATGGAAAATGGCCAAATGAAGTATGAATATCCTTTTAAAGAAATAGTTCACAAACCAGTCTGAAACATAAGTGTTTACACCATATAGACAATGGTTGGGCAGATTGTTAAACACTTTAGTCAGGTTGCTTTATACTGGCTCAGTTAGCTCAGCATCATCCCTCTGTTTATAGATGTTATTGGTTAGTGACACTACAAATGCAGTAGTACTGGGTCACTTTTTAAAACCACACTGGTGTTTGGATCAGCAAACATAATATGATGTGCTGACTAAGCATTTTACTGGTATTTTTCATGCAGGGAAAAATTTAGTTTGTTTTGTAAGACTCCACATTGGTTGAGGGGCTTCTGTAGGCAGAAAAGAATTAGTAGGTAACAAGAGGTCAATGTACTTTCAGAGGAATAGTCAGGGGTTAATAAACTGGATATAAGAAATGGCCCAAAACCAGATATTTTCACTTTTTCACTTACTTTTAAAGGTAAGTGAACTGGATTACTTAAGCCTGTTTTACCATGACCAAGTTACAGTAACTTAAAATGAAAAAGAAAATAAAGACAAACAGGAAGAATATAGCCAAACATATAGAAAAAAACAAAACAACGATGAATAAGTAGAAAGCAGCATTATTAGGTCCACCTTAACAAGATATGCAAAAATAATATATAAAAAAGAATAAAAAAATAAATAAATAAAACCAAGGTCATAACAGTGCGTTTAGAATGAAAATAGTATGACATTGTAATGAACTAGTGTAAACCTACTATATTGTTTAATCTAAGCAGATTAAAACTAATTAATAACAACTGTGCCGCAAACATTTAATTATTACTGTAGGTCAGTCTTTACCTGGTGAGCAAAAAAAATTATACAAAAGTGCTTAACTCTACATTTACAAGGATTGTAGTTTGTTATCTGAGGTCTTGTAATGGAAAATGCATTAGCTGTGCAAGGGAAATGACTGATTAGGAAATACTAAAGAGTCAGCTGTGAACTGTTGCAACCTCAAACATTTTGAATATTTTTGAAGGTAATGATGTAATGCAGGGACCTGCAGTGTTCAAGATTTCTGAATGTATAGATTAAGGTACAGATTAGGTGGGTTTCACAAAGACCAACAGGTGGTCATTGTGCTTCTTTGAATATGAGCAGTTGCTGCCACTTTCTGTTTGCAGATTTTGTGCTAAATGGATTTACTTCTTTGAAAGTTGTGATCTGAAATTCATATTCATGGGTTGGGAGGAGTAATTCTTTTCAAGAACACATAGAAGAACACTAAGTCTTCTTAGTAAATTGAACATTTACTAACAGCCGTGTAGTAAAATGTAAGTTTTGTCATTCAGCTTATAAATGCAGCTGGGTGAAAGCTGGTAGAGTTCGTGATTGGTGTGAATAACCCTATCATCTGTGCCAGTGAAACTCCATTTGTTTTTATTTTACATACCAAAAGGTTTAGTTTTCAGTTTTGCTAGGTTAACTGTGAGCACAAGTTGTGTCATACATGACATACTCTGTTAGCATGATGGTAAGAATGTTGAGTTTCCGGAAACCAGGATGACTGTCTTCTGTGCAGAGAAGCATGTTTTGTTGCATAGAGATGAGATGAGGGAGATATTATGTAATATATGTAGCAGATGCTCAAGGATGGATCCCTGAGGGATATCAGAATTTTATTAGCTGAAGCTGAGACTAGATGTACTCAATAGTTACCTATTTTGTAGAGAGTCAGTGAAAAATGGTAGCTGGGCTGCGTCCATAAAGGAAGTTCTTTAATGAGATGCATGTTAACAGTTGTAGTAAAGTCATTGGAAAGATCAATAAAGCACTTATTTTTGCACGTGAGCAGTGAAGTAACAGGACCATGTCCTTTACAAAGGCCATGTTACAGTTCTGACAGCATAACAAAAGCCTCATTGTGTTGCCATCTCTTTGATGCTGCCTTTCCCAGGAACATATTTACCAAGGACAGCAGTGCAATGGGCATGAAGATGGTAGGCTGTAAATTAAAGACAGGCCTAATATAAGCTAATACTAATAAAAAGAGAGGTATCTTGATAATGTTTCTCAGTGGGGTGGCAGTCAAAATGTTTCAGTCACTAAATAATTGATCATGACTTCACACATATATTGATCTGAAGACTGGAACTGAGAGTCTTTAGGAAAGTTTATGGTTTAAAGATGAAGTGTGATGCATATCGAGTCACAAATAATTTAGTCACTTTGCTTGATTCAGCCATGGATGCACCATTGACTTCTAGTGAAGAGGTTTGGGAGAGTTTGGTCCTCCAACCTGAATTGTTTATTTTCTTCCAGATTCCCCTTAGATTACAGATTACAGGATTTGGTTTCTTGTTAAACAGTGCTGGTCATTGGCAGACTGAAGACAAGTACTTTCATACTTCTGCCTGTCCATGGAAGTTCTGCTGTACACATTCATAATGGTGGCTGGTTAGAGGACATTTGGTGGCGAAGTCACAAGAGACTTTGCAGTGTAACCCAAGTGTTGTTTCACACTGCCAAAAGTAGTTTCTAAATAGAATCTGGGAAAGAATCTGAAAAACAAAGGCTTCAGATTCTTGTGTTATTTTATCAAATGTCAAGCTCCACCAGGTAAGAAAAAAAAGAGTTTTGTGGCTGTCTCTACTATATCAGTAGCAGCAAAACTGATAGAAAATGCACAGTAGCTCAAAGATACTGCAGGGCTGTGGGGGGCCAGTTGCCCAAGAAGAGGTAAACTCTTTTCCTGTAAGTGGAAGAAACAACAAAATAACCTAGCACAGGCTTTAAAATACACTGGCTAGGCTGCAGCTAGATGGAATATAGCAGCAGATTTTATGTTCTCGGTCTCAGACAAGAAAATATTAACCTGAAAACTCCTTCTATGCACATACATTAGATGAATGCCACAATCTGCCCACAGTATTATTTAGTTGCCCTGGCCAAGTGGTGCAGCCCAAGATTCAGTATTCACGTCTATAGTGGAGGTGCATTTAATCGCTTAACATATATAGCATGTTATCTGCACAGATGGAATGTAGTAGCTAGCAGTTTTCTTGACTTTTGAAATATGAATGTATCTTTACAAGGTAACTTCATTCACACTGGAGGCATGTATATGCTTCACTGCAGGAAATTTAACAATATAACCTAACATATCTTCCCTCTAAAGAGTATAATAAAACAGTTAATAGAATATCTTAGTAGACATCTAAGAACTTTATTTAGCATTAAATGCAGAATGAAACAGAAGGGCTGCCTTTCAATGAGTACAATTCTTTACCATATATAATATTATTATGAAAACAATGTTAAAAAAGCACATAGAATAATGTCCTTGGTAGAACACCACAAGAGGCTCAGCAACATTATGCTAAGAAGTACTGCAGACAACTCCTACAAATGAGTGCAGTTAGAAGAATGCTACTGTATAAAGCCTCTATTGCTGTTACTATCACAGGAGGTGAGGAAACAGTCATTAAAGGATGAAGCCATGGAAAACTCATTGCAGTTGAAATATATCAGTAGTGTCAAGTTGTGTATAGCTTAATGCCAGCTGACAATTCTGCAGTCACTACTAAATTTGAATTCTGTGTACCTGACTAGTGAACAGGTTGTATGTCATCCGCAAGGAAGTTATAATAAAAAAAACTCCCCAAGTAGAAACACCCCAAAACGAGAAATGCAGCAAAACACGGAAAACCTTAAGAAATAAAACAGAGTCTGAAACTACTTTATCTAAATGGGAAGTGTTTTGCAGTCAAGGATTTCCTATACTCCTTGTAGCCAAAAGCAGTTAGCTTTGAACATCTGTCCTACCCGCCATTCTTCGAAACGGTCATCGCGTGCTTTTCTTTGCCTTCTGCTTTTCTTCTTTAGTGTTTTTTATTTACTCATTCTGATGCCAATTCAAACAAATTCTGCAAGAGATATTTAAATGCAACTATAATAAGTCAAGTCCTATCACTTCACTAATTAAATTTCCTACTGCATTACTCATTACCCTTTACAGCGACACGTCGGTAGCCTTCACTAACAAACAATACAACAAACATGTTATAAATATGTATATAATTTTTCACCCTATACTTAATGCTTACATGTTGACTTCCCCCACTAAGAGCGCGCTCCCTTATATTTTCCTGCTGTTGCCCAACTTGTTTTCTTTCTATTAGCGAACTGTCCAGCTTGCGTCACCTCTGATTATACCCCATCTTTTTGACAAAATATATTGCTTTCATAGTGATTTTATGTAAAACATATACTACAACTCATTGCCGCTTTGGTTACCTTACACTGTATTTTAATTTCTGTTTGTTTTGTAGTGTTTGTATCTATTGTAAATATTCAATGCAACCAGAGCTGAGTTGGCATTTGGTCATGTTTGATCAATGTTCTACCCAGGTAAACAAATGTAAATAAAATAAAAGTATTTATTTATTAACTTCTTCTAACCAACTCTTAGCTCAATAAATGTAAATATATATTTTGCTTATTGCTTTTATCTACCCAACTTGATTTTTTTTCTGTCTTTATTTCCCTTTGACAATGCCTGAAACTGGTCTTCATAATAATCGCATTATTCTGGTAATCAAAGTCAAACAAATAAATCAGTAAGTAAATTATTTTCCAAGTTCCATGGCTGAAGGACAGAAGTCTGTAAAAGCTGCAATACATATGATATCAGTTGCTAAAGTCTTCAGTAGAATGGAGATTCCTATTAATTTTAATCAGATGTGCTCATAAATATAAAGTATTTAAGACAGTTGTTGTGGACACGTTTTAAACTGGGCATTAACTTGTGTTTAGCTTAGTCTGTTTTTTCGCTGGCCAACCATTCATGGGTTAACTGGAAAAGATGTCTAGTCCTTCTAAAGAACCTGTGTAGTTTGATTGACGGTCTTGGTCTGAAAACATACAACCCTAATTTAACCTGTGTTCTTCTCATTAGTCCGGCAGTTTTCACTGCATTTCTTAGACTAGAGCATCATCATCGTTGTCATCAACCCCTTTTTTCCCCATTTCCTACATGGAGTCGGGGTGTTGTCAACTGTCACCATTTCTCTGGATTCAATACTGCTCTCCAACCTCCTTCAACAGTCTTGCCTGACTGTCATATACTGCTCTCCAACCTTCTTCAACAGTCTTGCCTGACTGTCATATGTCTTCTCTCACACCATCCATCCATCTCTTTGCTGGATGCCTTGTCTCCTCTTAACTTCTTCCTGTCTATCCAAAATCTTCTTCACAAGAATATCGTATTCTTTTCTGCACATATGCCAAAAACACCATAATCTGTTCTCTTTAACATTTTCTGCAATGGGAGCTACTTGGGATTCTGCTCTGATGTCCTTATTTCTTCTTCTGTCCCACCGTGTGCATACTACAACCTATCTCAGGCACTTCATCACTTCCAGCTTCCTCAACTGCTCTGTATTCACTTCCCAGGATTCTGTACCATGCAGCAATACTGGTCAGTTGACTGCAGCTGTGCTGATCATAGCGCTGTCTTCCTAATTCTGGCATTCCTTATCCTTATCCACCCCTCCTCGGTACTTGAAGCTGTGAACTTGTTTCACTATATTCCCTTACATCTAAATTCTCAGCTTCTTCTAATTTCTCCCATTTGGTGCCATTACAATATAGAGTCTGAAATACTTTTTCTAAGCAGACGAACTGCCCAAATCAGCTTTCTTGGAACCTTAATATGCTTTCTTCAAGTCTAGGAATGCCCGTTTTGACTCTTTCTCTTCTCTAGCTTCCTCTGTTGTCAAATCTCGGTCAGTTGTGCTGCATCCTGATCTGAATGCAAACTGCTCATCTCCCATCTTGCTTTCTACTGCTGTGCATATTATCAATCATCCTTTCCAGAACTTTCATGCAGTCTGACAGGAGGTTGATGCCTTTTTACTGCCCACAATTGTCATTGTATATCGGCACTAGAATGATTGTTCTCCGGTATCTGGAATACATTTTTCTCTGCATACTGCTGTGAGTACCCTCTGGAGCCATCTCTTCCCTTCCTCATCCAACATCTTGATCATATTGGAAGTGACCACAATAGAGACTGACGCTTTCCCTGACTTCATTTTTCTTAGTGCTGTTCTTACTTCTAATATGGTGAGCTGCTCTTCCTTTTTTATCATTGGCTGTGTCTGAGGCAGTACAGCTTCTGTAGGATTTTCTTCATTCAGAAGCTGCAGAAAGTATTCCTTCTATCTGCCTCTGATGTCCTGTGCACTGTTAAACAGGGTGCTGTTGGCATTCCTCATGAAGGATGTCTGATGACTATCTTCTTTATCTTTCCGTCTTTGCCTTGCAAACTGTTGAGTTTCTGTGTCATCTACTGAGTCACTTTCCAGAAGCGGGTATAGTGCCTGTGATGCCTTGTTATTTGCTATTGCAACTGTTCTGTTAGCCTGTTTATTAGTCATCCAATATTTCTTCTTAGCCTGCTCTGCCTTTTCTACCTCCCACTTTTTCCATCTCTCTTTCTAAGGCTAGCTATGAACTGATATTATTAATGGAAATCAAGCTGTTGTTTGAAGAGCAAATCTTTGAAAAATCAATCACTATTTTTCTCCAGTGAGGCTGTATGAGAATCCTGATAACAACTGTATCAAGTGAGTTGCGGCCAGGGAGTAGGTAGCCTGACATCACCAAAGTCACATTCCACACACTCTGCTTCTTATTGAATCTCTGCATTCTGCCTGATAATAAAGCTGCTTCCACGTCAGCAGATATAGTTTTGGATGTTTCAGGGTTCACTGCCCCTAATCAGTACATTGCTGCTTTGTGTACTTCTATGACAGTGTGTTTTTGAGTCATCTTCTTCCTCTGTTTGGCTTGACTGCACCCTTCCTAAGGCCAGCCTGCCTTTGGTGCCTTTTGGCTTCCCTCACAGAGGTGACAATCAGGGATGGAAGGTTAAAGTACATTCTGTACTGGGGGGAGGAGCTATTTTGTTGCCATGTTTGTAGATGTCCCTTGAAATAAACTTAAAGTATGACATGTAATGAACTTTAATTAGGAGCGTCAGTTGCTTTGGTAAGAAATGTACCATATACATCCTTTACCTCCTTTCATAGACATAACACCCCCTATTCCCTTTCATTGTGTACTGGTGGCTTGTTATTGAAGAGCACCCTGGTCACACCCCTGGAGAGAAATAAGAAAGCCGTATCCTTTACCTTCCTGCTCCTCTGAGCTTGCAGTCCTGTACATAGATAGTATATGAACTTGGGTCACTAGTCATGCCTACAGCTGCTATACGCTGTACCAGTGAACCAGCAGACAAAGAAAATACACACTGTTTGAACTAGATTGCCTGCACCTTTCTGGTTGTGAGATGTGTTATTTGTACATAATTTGCTGTTCTTATTTGAGAAAAGGACTCGCAGTCATGTTGCCTTTCCACCTGATGTAATTATGCATTGCAGTAGCATGTTTTGTCCCAGCCCATCACTGTAATGAGAAATCTACTTGTTTACTGTAGTTTCTTACCCTGCACTTGTACTTGGTGTGGATGCCCTAGTATTTGCTTGTTTCTTCACTCCCAATACAGGTCTCAATTCCTCTGTCTGTAAACAACAGACAATAGCCACTGAAGCCTGTGAATGTACACGGTGGAATTTACATTTGCTTCTCACTGGAATATTTTTTAACACTTGCTCTCCTGACTCCCTCCTGTCCTTGTTTCTCATGCATCAGTCCAAGGGAACTAGTAGAAGAGAACAAGTAACTGCATTATTCCAAATGACCAGTTGTGCTGCTAAACGCAGTCATCTTTGCAGGAACATGTAAGAAGCAAGCCTGAGGATTGTTTCATGGCCAAAATATGCATGTTTGTACTGCATCAATTACTGTAGTCTCTAATGCAGTCTCATTGCAGAGACCACCCTACAGGAGTCAAGGATCAGCTCATGCTTTAGATTGTACAGTTAATCCAGATGTCTAACTTGCTATAGAAAAAAAATGTTCATTAAATGCTTCTATAGGTTAGTTGACACTGAAACCCAAATCCTTGAATGGAGGATAGAAAAAATTGCTTAGTAAGCATGTATATTATAAGGAAGTCAAGTCCTCTATTTTATCATGTATTTTGGTAATGCCCTGATAATGTTGCACAATAGTCCTACTAAAACAGAAATAAAATTTCCAAAACTTATGTCACATTTCTTATCTCTTCCATTGCCTGCTGTTCAGTTTAATTACCCTAATGAATGACCATTATCTATGTTTTTTGTATATAGACCTTATAAGAGTTGAGAATAACGGTAGAAATCAGCTATCCCTAAAAATTACAGCTATATATTGTTAGCCCAAAAGCATTTGAGAAAGAAACACATTTTCCGGAGCAAAAAATGCAGTAAGGTCCACCAGGATTTATTTGTCTGTTTCTAGGTCACTTTTGCCCCTGTGCCTGCTGACCACCAACCATCCCTCGTTAGGGCTTAGCCTGTTAATTTCCCTTATGAGAGACATACCCTGTAACACACAGGGAAAGTTGTCATACAGCCAGACATAAGGGCTGCTTCTGCCTTTAATGGCATCCTAAAAACTACGGGAATTTGGTATGGCCATAACCCCCCAAACTGACATGAGCACCTCAGCCACCACAGGGACTGCCTATGCTCCTTCCACCCCACACATGCTTTTTGCACTTCAGACAGAAGCAAGAGCTCCCCTCCATAGTATGAGCAGCCACAATCCACTTCTCCCTGCACTTGCTTGCTGCTAGAGGTAAAGTTTAATCTTATTGGCTGGAGTCACAGCTGAACAGACCATGAACCACCTCCCTCAGCCCCAGGATAGGCATGCCCATCACCTGCTACCAGCACCATCAAGTACCTGAGCTACTAGTTGAAACTGGGTCAACTAGGCTGTAGTCAGGGGGTTTATTATTCCTGTACAATGACTGGCACAGGCCACCAGGACTAAGTCTGCCTTTAGCAGTTTAACTAGAGGGTTGTAATTCATTCTAACTTAACCATTGCCTAATGCCTATGTGTAACAGTGAGTGGGTCTAAAAAGGGGAACTGACCTAACACTCCTTTTCCCTTTTTGATTAGTAATACTGTCTAGAAGTCTTCATGAGCATTAATGCAGAAGACAGCTGGGAGCAGGACATCATGAACTGCATTGATGTAAAAGGGCATAAAGTCAGGATCGATAACATTCTGCTGACACTTGATGTCTTGGATTAATATGGCATTCTGTTAGGAGCAGGTTTTACTTGGCTGTTTGAAAATGTCACAATTACTAGACAGGGCTTTTCTGTCAAGGAAACTGATCACTGTAGCCAGTAGATGAGTGACAATTATAAAAGATTTCTGCCCATTCTCCAGATATGAGTTTGTTTTGGGCAAACACCACTTGTGTACTCTGGGAAATTCCTTTCCACTAGGTCTGCCTCTGTTCCTCCTGTGCAGTTGGAAACAACCTTCCCACAGAGTGTTTCTTCTCAGCTAACAAGCTACATTTTGTAGACTGTAAAAATAATCAGTGTGCTATTACCAGCACTCAGCAGAGTGAGTTGTTTATTCTTCATTTTGCGAAGTGTAAGTTGTTATATTTTTTAAATCCCAGATATTTAGAAAATGTATTTGTGTACTGCAGCCACTATTTTTTTTATACGTGTGAGTGTAAAATATTTAAAAAAAAATAGCAGACCTCCTTCCAAAGTTGCTAATCTGACAAAAGGGTTACAACAAAGGACATTGGACATGCAGCCAAATTCTAAAGAGCACATTGTTATATACATTCTATAATGTAAAGAATCTTGGGAATACATGCAGGTCATCATGAAATAATATAGACTGTTTTATTTTGTGTTTCACCCTTTTACCCAGAAATGTTTTGCACTATGTGATGTGTGTGTGTGTGTGCGCGCGCACATGCATGTACGTCTGTCTTTCTGTATCTCTGTCTCCTGTTTCTCTCTCTCTGTGTATATATACACATATAAAAAGCACACAGTTTATATACATATATATATATATATATATATATATATATATATATATATAATGTGTATGTATATATATATATATATATATATATATATATATATTTATTTAACTTTATTTAAGTTTGTCAAACAGCACTAATATCGATGTGCATTATGTAGACACCAAATGATCGACATTATACATATTGACACGTCACTTTGCATGTGTTGTGAATGAATCTTGGCATATGCAAAAACTTTTAAACAAAAAAATGAAAGAAATTATCTTTTTTTTTGCAGGGGACAAGTTCCCCTTACACCATCCCTCCCCTTGTGGGGGACCCGCATCCCCTACTAATATATAGTAACTCTAAGATTGCACAGTTCTCTGGGAAAGGGCAAATTCACCAAATCTGAGAATCATCCAATCTGCTACTGTTGACAGGTGTCAACCATCTGATTATTCGTCAAAACTGTGTCGACTAAACCAATGTCAGCCAAAGCACTGTTCTTCAAAAGTAGCATAACACACACACACACACACACACATATATAAATATATATATATTTCTGTTTCTATTCACATCAACTGTAGTTAGCAACACCAATTGCAATTATTATTCTATTTGCCTTTGTCTTACTGAAATGAGATATCCTTTATGTTTGTTTACCTTTATTATATTTGACAAGTGGCCCAATCTGTTGCTGATGAGGGACTAGCAGTAGAATGCAGTAGGTTTACTATTATAATGTCGAGGTGAGAATGTACCCATATGAAAAATTTGAACTACAGATGTTCGAATGTTTCATATGGGTGCATTCTTAATGTTTGAACGTTTATATTAGCGAATGTACTGTGCATTTGCTAATATAAATTCAAAGAACTGTACAGAGATTGTGGTACAGTGCAGTTAGGGAAATTCATCCCTTTTCTCTCTGTAGTGCGATCTCGGAGTTGGAATGTATAGTTAACAGGCAGTGTGGGGGGGTGCAGGGAGGCTTGCCCCCTGCAAAAACGTGATGCCAGGTATAGGAGTTTACTGTACATGAACTCCTATATGAACATCAGGCTCTGTGTTCAAAAACAATGTCGAATCTGCTGAATTTGATCAGCGGATTTGACATTGTGACTTTTTTTTTACTTTCGAGTTTTCGCTTCGATATGTCGAATGCAAATTATTTTTGCATTCGACATATTGATAGTAAATCAATGTAGTATATATGCACGTATGTGTATCTATATAGCTACACACACACACACACACACACACACACACACATATATATATATATATATATATATATATATATATAGTGTTTTCTGATATCTTAGGATTGTTGTATTATTTCTGATGTCCCGTACCTCTTGATTGTTGTGTTTATTTATAGGCTCATAGGTTTATAGGTAGGTACTAGGCTATCGGCCCTGGGGGCCTATACAAGCCCAGCCAAAAAGGTACACTGTCTTTGCCACCCAAGAAAATTATTTTCCTGTGCCACTGTCGAACAGAGCCACAGACGTTATCCCTGGGGGGAATTTCCTATTTCCCATGCAGTCATCAAGATTTTTCTTGAAGCGTGCTAATGAGGAGCTTTGTTTGATATAGATAGGTAGTTTGTTCCAAAGTATGGGAAGTCTCTGGGACAGGAATCTATCCCTCCAGCATATTCTGTTTATTGTGGTGACAAGGTTTAGGTCCCTAGAGCGTGTAGCTCGGAAGGATTGGGATTTCTTTAAGTGGAGCATGTCCAACAGCTCTGGGTTTGACATAGCTTTGTATGTTAGGCAGAGATCACCTCTATGTAGGCGATATGCTTCGGAGTAAAGCTTGTTTTTTTTGAGACGGTCTACATAGGGCATCTGTTTGAGTCTGGTAATCCTCTTGAAAAAAAGAAAGAAAAAAAACTACCTGCAATTCTACATATAACCCTTGCAAATATTTGTTTTCTTTGCTACTTCATCTCCTCTTCTTATTTACTGTGGTATCTGAATCTGTGATGTAAACTTGTATCAAATATAATATGTAATGACAATTGTTATTTTTCTTGTTATGCCTGCTTGCCTTACTAAAATAAGCTCTTCTTTAGGTTTGGTTACCTTTGTGTATTTTGACACGTAGCACAGGTTGTCTCTGAAAAGGGTCTTGTTGCAGTCCACCCATCTATTCAAGAAATGATAAGTAAATAAATACACATGCATATATAAGCACATTCTATACATATATATATATATATATATATATATATATATATATATATATATATGTGTGTGTATATGTGCGGTGCATCCAGAACAAAAACATACCAATACCTTGTTAAGACTTTGTGTTAATACTGGGCAACAAAAATAAATACATAAATAAATAAAAGTAACAAACTCAAAAAAGCACATAAGTAGAAATGGAGCTGCATTTATTTTCTCCAGGACTTGTCAAAGCATTTACAAACATATTACTGTGTCAGCGCTTTTGCCTGTATCAGACTTCTTCAGGCATTTTAACAAATACACTCATATACACCCTCACATGGTCCCACACTCACTCACTCGAATACTCAGAGAAACAAGAAAATGTGTCAAATTAGGATGCTGGATACCCTAAAGCTGCAAATATCAGTTTAAGTATAGGCTGTGCTGCCTAGTTCTTTGAAGAATGGACAGGAGTCTTACTTGCTCTGAATAAAGTTCTGACTGGCAGAGCCGTAACTGAACAAGCCCCTTTACTCTTAAAAAATGCAGTGTCTCTTGAGAGACTGGTACATGATAACCTATATTAAATATTCTGTGCGAGAGAACAAAAGTTGCTCCATACCAGTCCTTAAATAATGCAGAAATGTTACAGAGGCCCTTAGAGGCAGCGTATAAACAAAACAAACAAAAGAGGCTTAGAAATAGAGCAAGCCCCAGGGGGCAAGGATTTTTGCCCCTTGTTCTGCAGTACTGGTTTTTACATTGAATTATATGAAAATCTGTCCATTTTTATGCCTGCAAAGCTTTGTTTTAACACCCCCTCCTCTCCCCTGTGTACTTATAATTTCAGCAATGATTTTGTTCTTAAAAAAAAAAAAAAAAAAAAAAGCAATTGAGCTAAAGAAATCCATGAACAGTACCGGAATATGTTAAATTAAATTTCATGCATCAGCAGGCATCAGATACAAACCTCACAACCTGCTTTTAGCCTCCAAAAGGAGATAAGATTTGATTAAGAAGGTCGCTATTAATTTATAGCAAGTACATTCTTGAAAACTGAGAGGCAGTTTTTAATTAATAGCCAGAAGAATTTAAGCTCTCACTCTCAGTGGGAGAAGAGGGGAGGGGATGCAGAATAAAAATGAAGTCACAAAGATTATATTAGCTGCCATTTTGAATTAGTCCTAAATAAAACACTGAAACTTTTAAGGAGAAGAAACATTGACTTACAGCGTGTTGTTTGGTAGATCTCAGTGCATGTGACACGAAGAGCAGAAAGAAAGTGGAGCTGATTTATTTTAAGAAGCCAGTCACTGTCTTTAGTTTCCTGAACTTAATTTCCCCTTTTGCTAATAATTATTAATTGTGACACTCATCCTTGGAAACTGAAGTATCATGTATGATTTCCCACAGCACCTCAGAAGCGTTATGACTTTGTTTGATGTGACATCTGTTGCAGCTTAAAGACATGCTGAAGGTTACTGTAAAAGTCACTCAACTCATAATAAGGAAGCCTGTATTTTAACATACTTGTAAGTTTACTGTTATGCACGGACTCTCTACCCTTACAGATTAAATCTTTTAAAATAGAAAGCCTTTTTTTGGGGAGATGTGATATGTCTCTTATTTCTACATTACAAGAACACAAATTCAGTCTACTCAGACAGACTGATGCAGCTGTTTATATACTACTTGGTATCCTGCCTGAGTTTACTCCTTTTTTTACACTTCAGATTTTAAAGTTTCCTATAATATCAGTACTCTCGTCTCACCTTAAATCCTGCAATGTATTGCCACCATAATGCATCCTTTTTGTTCCTGTGGAATAACTCAGTGTCTCTACATGGAAGCATGTTCCCTCGAAGTCTCCAGTTCCATTTCCTTCCCTAGATTTTGAAACTGGCTTCCATTATCTTCCTGTAGATAAAGAACACTCCCCACAGAGTTGCCTAGCTCTAGATTATCTTTTTAATTTCTGCCATTTTAAGTTTGTATTCAGTCCTTTGAATGTTCTTTAATATAATACCTTTTTTCCATTTTTGACAAACTCATTTTTACTTTCTCTATTAAGCACATTATAGAAAACGTGCCACATAATGATTAAAATCAGATAAGGGGTTCTAGGACTAACCAGTCTGCTCATTTTACATAACTGTTGTGGAAACTGTTGATTTATATTTCATCGTAATCATGTTTTGCAACTCTCCCTGTTGAGTTTACTGCTGCAGGCTTTGCCAAGGCCTATCCTACTGGCTCATGCTTTTCTGAGAGGAAATCATTCACATTAGAAAAAGGTCTTTAAGATTCAATAAAACTCATTGGATACTTGATGTTACAAAGAAGTAAATTAATGTATTGGTAGTACAGCCCAGTAGAAAACAAGTGTGCCTATTTATGCCCCAAAGTTTGTGTGTCGTGACTGAAATCCTTTACTGCAGCCATTATTTCCCTTCCACTTGCTAACTGTAACTCTTAAAAGCTGCAGTTAGTGAGCAAAAACAAAATAAAAATAAACAACAGAACTAATGCATGGAGTTTCAAGGAACTGTGTGTGTGTGTGTGTGTGTGTGTGTGTGTGTGTGTGTGTGTGTGTGTGTGTGTGTGTGTGTGTGTGTGTGTGTGTGCATGTGTGTGCGTGCACGCACATGTATTAGTGTGTGCGTATGAATTTTTCATATAAGTGAATCTCTGTCTGTGATATGAATATTTTAGATGTAAAATACTTTAAGTTAACAACAATTACTTATTCTTCAGCAAAATTGAAACATTTGGTAGAGGAATTATTTTATATCAAAATATGACGTATGTGGAAGTATGTTACTAATAAAGCAAATGCAAAACATGTTGACAGATACCCATTTTCTAAGCACAATTACATGATAATGTCCTCCAGGGTGGGTATTACAGAGAAATAAAGGCCTTCCAGGTGTGGTTAAGCCCAACATCACAGATGACAGATCACACAACATGCATAGGTGGTCCTCTATTCTCCTATAATGCCCACCCTATTGGATGTTATTTCTTATTCACTACTCTTCCCTTTTCTTTCTCACATCATTCACTTTGTAAATAACAATATTCCTTGCCTAGCTTGATGGCAATAGAAAGGGGAATCTGGCTATGTTATCAGCTTTACTAGTGACCCTCAAATCTTCCCTGTATTGATGTGCAGGTCAGAGGGCAGCAGTATCATGAACATGTTTGTAAATCGCTTTACTTAATGGGAGTTCAGTTTTCTCAATATAATAAGCTGGGTATGTCTTATATTTTGCTAGAATAACTATACCCCCTGGTGACATAATTAAAATTGTTCTTTACAGTAATTTCCCAAAGCCATAAATTTCAGTGTAATTCCCTTCCAAATACATTCATATTGGCCACAGTAGCCACATTATTTTGTTGCCATTCCACGTCCTTTCATTTTCATTTCATCCATAACCTTCTGAGTAATCCCTTATATTCCATGACCTTTTACACACCAGTGATGGCCTTGGTTCCACTATTTTCACCACTTCCAGAAGCACTCAAAAACTCTTCAATTATTGTACAGTATATGTTTTATATCACATGCATGATCACAATATTTAACTATTATATACCTATTAAACTCATCTCAGGGTGGTTGTAAACACAGAATTAAACATTTGTCACATTCTGAAAGTGCTAAATAAGTGCTGCCACATCTTTTCATACATACTCATTTAAAAAAAATGGATATCCCCTCTCTAAAAACATCCCTTTTAGGGAATCAGATTCGTTGACAAATTGCATAAATTCAGATACCATCCTCACCAACCAGACAAACTGTCCTGTAACCAAGCTTTTCTTTTGGCTTACTGACTGGTTACTGAAAATTGAAGGTATGAGTTGAAGAATGTATCCTTCATAAATGTATTTGAAGTAAACTCATGATTCACTAAATCTGTTTGTATGCCTAACATCTAAATAATGTGTTGACTTTACATTGTAATGATATGTGAACCTTAAAAATTCAGTAGTTGACTCAGTATATGTTAAAAAATCCAGCAGTTCATCTTCACTCCCTTTCCATAAAATCCAGATATCATCGAAATATGGGAAACAAACTTCCCACTTTTCTGCAAAATGTGTGTTAAATAAAATTGATGTCCCAGTATGGCATTGCAGAATTAGTGTAAACTGGAACACAAGCTGCTTCTATCGCCACCCTTGTTATTCGGTGAAAGTTTTTCCCCTCAAACATTTACTCTGCAAAAGAATGTTCATAAATTCACAGATTGTATTAATTTCTACATTATCAATACTGTCATATTATATTACTATGACCCTAAACCAAGCCACACCCATATTGTCGGGTATTATTGAAAAAAACAAGGTTAATGACATCAATAATGACCAAGAACTAAGTCTACATGATCCAGTTTGTATATCTCACAGAAGTACCTCCATTTCAAAACAAGAGCTGGCTACAGCACTGAGGACTAGTGCAGTAAATGCCTTGCACTGCTCTTTGACTATAAGTAGGCAAAACTGATACATATTTTCTGGTATCTGGACAACTAACTCAAAGTCTAGGTTTTATCAACAAGTGATAATCAGATGGAATCAACAGTTAAACTTGCTACAAAACACAGGACTTTACAGTATCTGAAACAATCCTTACTTGATACCTACTTAGAAGATGTACCTGTGCAGAATGCTTGTATGCTTTGGTCATGTCCTGTGGGCTAAGTCTATTGTTGTGCATCTAACATCAGGCCAGCGGACAATCTGCCCACAGAGAAATAACAAACATCGCTCTGTTGGACAACAGTAAGGTGCAGAGTAAACTGACACACATATAAACACTCTATACACACCCCATGTCTGTTCTCTTTCTGTCAATGTACTACAACGGCTATTTGTATGCTGGGTACATTATAAGTATGTTACCTTATTTGAATATGTATCCAAAATGTGTATGCCTATCTGTACTTGTATTATTTGTAGCTATAAGGAAATAAATGAGGTGATGACGGTGCTTCTGTTACAGTACTTAACTGTAACCCTACATCTGCACTGTATAGAGTTGCAGGCAGATGTCATTGTACATATTAATATGCTGGTGCCTGTGAGATTTTGATCACTATAGCACTAGAGTACCTGTCAGCACTATTCCAGTTTTGACAGATGTTCAGAAGAATTGGGGTGGTGAAGCATCATGGGGGTTTCATGCTCCTCAGTCACAGCAGTTGGCAACTCATGAAGTTTTCCTCTAATTTGACATAACATAGGAAAGAATGACATTAGCATGATATGTAGGTAACAGGTTTCAGTGATTGTGAAGGTGTTACTGTGTGAGAGGTAAGTACTGGTAATGTTCCACTGGAGGGAGCCCTCTAGCCTCATTGTGTGTTATGCTGTCATGGTGAGTTGCTATGCTTGGCATATATAATGTAATAAATGCACTAAGCATAGCCATGTCCTTCTGCATTTCTCCCATTGCTTAGACATTGCATGTGCTTGCTAGCTGATGTTGCTCAGCAGTATTAGGGTTGACATATTATCAGCATTAACAGTATATCAGGCATGCTGTTAGGTATATGGTCTTTTGGTCCACATGACTGCTGCTGTATATTTTTGGTTGTCCTCCACAGTTTGCACAATGATTCACAGATGAATCATAGGCCATGCTGTAGATCTGCATTTTCATACCTGTTGCATAGGACACATGCAGCAAGTGCATGCCGCTACTCCAGGGAGATGCATCATATTTATGAACCATGCAAGTATCTGATACATGGTTTTGAGCACATAGCAGCCCTTTGCATTTGTGGACCATGTTTATAAATCTTACTGACACATTCTAGACACAATGATAAAGGCAAGAAAACTATGAGTTTCTTTCCAAATTTCCAAAAAATGGAATGCCTTCCACTGGGCTCACGGCTGCTGAATACATTATATCTTCAATAACACTCCCTTCATCATTTGTGAATAGCCACCAGAAACATTTGTTCACATTTTACCAGTAAAGAAAGTTATCCAGCTGCATAATACTTCAACAGAAAATTTCCAGAATCTTTCCAAGAGTGTGTTTTTTTTTTTTTGGTGGGGAGGGTTTAGTCACCCACCCAAAACATCCATCTCGGATTATTTAAACAGGTCCAATATATTATACTCAAGACTGGGTCGGACTCAAGTCCATATAGGGTAAATATGGATTTTTTACAGTGTCATATCATATCAACATAAAATAAACATAAACAGTTTTGCTGATAGTATGAACTTTCCTTAAAGTTGTGTAGCCAAGTCAAGACTTGAGTCAGACAAATATTAATACTGTAATGTACTAACTGAACAAAAAAAGTATGCAGTCCAGTCAGTTTTTGCAATTTATGTTAAACATTTTAGAAATGATCACTATAGCATCAGTTACTGCTACAACCAGTACATTTTCCAGCCACCCTAGTTTGCCATGTGAGTAAGGTGAATGTCCATAGCATAGGGGAGGTTCTTAGATGTTAAGGCATTTAGCACAATAATTCAAGAATAGGGTCTTCCATGCATTGTTTAGGTTACCTCTTATAATAGCACAAAGCTGCCAAAGATCTGCAGAAAAATTATACAGCAGTTACCACAGCCATATGATGCCTTCTCATTCACATGGGATTAAGAAGACCTTCTTGTTACACCCCACCACGTAGCTTAAATTAAAGGTTACTACTAAAGAAGAAAGTAAACAGACCACAGCTTACTTGCTAACCAACTAGCAGAGAAGGCTGTGAATGTTATTACTACTTCAGATGACATGCTGTGCTTTCTAGAAATTGTCACCGTTTCTTGCTGTGCTATCCAAGAAGGATGGCCAGGTTCTTCTAATCACCCTGACTTCCCTGAAATGAATGCCATGAATGATTTTTATCTTCATTCACAATACTAAAACTTTGTGAAAATGAACTTCTTCAGATCTTTATGAAATCAACTATTAGGAAATGTTTGCTAGACAAATTGCGTAAGTTAATAGTTCGGGCTGTAGTCAACAACTGTGAGACAAATTCTACTTAATGTGTTATACTGCTCATGGTCTTTAAATGCTTTAATTCTGGCCTGGTGTTTTATAAACATACATGCATCTGGTAGAATTTCCAAGACTGTCTATCAAATGTGCATGACCCAGTACTACAAGCCCAAACTCTTTAAAAAGTAAACTTTGCCTGTAACAAATTCAATGAATTCCAAAACTTACAGTTATATCTTAAAAACATGTTTTATGTTTGTGCTTCCCACACCCATGCTTCTTAAATATATTAACTTTAAGACCTGTATTTTGAAGTTAGTTGAATATCCTGTGGAGCCACAACCTTAGAGTTAATGTGTGTGTGTGTGTGTGTGTGTGTGTGTGTGTGTGTGTGTGTGTGTGTATATACATGCACACAATATACACACACACACACACACACACACACACACACACACACACACACACACGAGTCCCCTCATTTACCTTCATAATTACACAGTTTCAAGGATCACAGTTATGGTCCTGTGAATGTCAGCAGCTATAGCTATATTATCACATCACATGCACTGCTCTCCTCCGTAAGCTTCTTTACAGTCTTTGAAGGGCCTATTTATGTAATACCACCTAAGCATTCTTTGGCTGTAGTAATGGTCCTGAAATGTATGCTGTGGAAATACTCCATACCCCTTGACCACTAAATTCAGGCAAGTTAAATGTGAGGCTTAGAAAACTGTTGTAATGGTACTGATTTCTGCAAGGGAGATATCGAAGATTGTAGCTGTGATGAATCAAACCACATTTAGATTTATTTGAAAACAAATCCTACTTTTATGCCTGGATTCAGAAATTACATTTAGTCGGATATTGCAAACTTCAGATTTTCTAAAGCAAGAAAATAAATGAGAAAGACTATTATGTACCTGAAATGCTCATAAATAATGCAGCCTGCTGTACTTCATACAGGAATCCAGATCAGTTGTTTATCTCCTTTGTCAAAAGGAAAAAAGGCTTTCACATTAGTTGGAAAGCAAAGTTTATTTAAGTGGCTAGGTAACTGTATTCTGTTTTATTATTAAGAATATGACAAACCTTTTAAAAAGGTGATGAGACAACATTCTAGCAAGTTAAGTGTTATATCACAGACATATTTCAAAGAAGATTCAACTGAAGGTATATGCAGTAGGCTCCCTCTTATCCGGCCTCTCTTTACCCAGCCCACTTCTGCCTCCTCTGGGTTAAATAATGACAGACATTTGAGTTTTAGACTTCATATTCATTAGAAAAATGCATACTAACTCAAATCCTGTTATTCTACCTGATTTGTAACCTATAAATGCTATTTATATGCATTTTCTGATTAACCAGCCATTTGTTTATCCAGCCTAAGGTCAGGTCCCAGCTAGACCTGATAAGAGGGAGTCTACTCTATGAAGCTACTGCTTGGCAGGTGTCTCTACATTTTTTAAACATCACAGGCTGAATTGTCACCCCTATCACAAGAGACGATTTGCAAAGACTTTTCCTGATTGGTTGTTTTAACATATTTTTACTTCCCAGGATTCCTAGTAATAGTGAATGAATGGCTGTCCATAAGTTACAATATACTGCTGTATTACTCCTTATACTACGGGTTCCCAAACTGTGTGCCGCGGAGCCCTAGGGAGCCGCAGCTTCCTTACAGGGGAGCCGCAAAGCTTAGCAGCTTCTGCAAAAATCTGTACATTTGAGAGTTGTGAATCACATACACACACACAATCACTTCCTCATTCACACTTGCATTCATTCACACATTGCTGTCAGTCTCCCGATCTCACACATACACACACACAGCCACTTCCTCATTCATACCTGCATTCATTCACACACACACACACACACACACACACACACACACACACACACACACACACACACACACACACACACAACCACTTCCTCATTCATACCTGCATTCATTCACATATTGATCTCAGTCTTCCGATCTCACACATACACATACACAGCCACTTCCTCATTCATACCTGCATTCATTCACATATTGATCTCAGTCTCCCGATCTCACACATACACATACACAGCCACTTCCTCATTCATACCTGCATTCACACACACACACACACACACACACACACACACACACACACACACACACACACACACACACTTCTTCATTCATTCCTGCATTCACTCACACTTGCCGTGAACTAATAAGCTTAACTGCAAAATAGACCGCAAACTGTTCGCAGTTTATTTTGCAGCTAAGCTTATTAGTTCATGGCGCCCCTGTAAGGAAGTCTTGGCTCTCCAGAGTGCTGCAGCGCACACTTTGGGAACCCCTGAAATATGCACCTTATGCGCACCATAGAGGAGGGGCCTTAGGAAAACTTGGATTCAGCAAGGGAGCCAAGAATCAAAAAAAGTTTGGGAACCACTGCCTTATATTAAGATAGTCTAAGTAGGACACTCAACTTAAGGACAGCTATGCCGTAAGCACAATATTTCCTTGCCCCATACTGTATTTTTCTCCTTACAAAATAATCTCTGTGAAAACATAAACCAAAAAGAATCACTGTTCCAATGTTCACCAAAACACCAAAAATACAGAACAGATGGAAGAGGCACAAATCCGTAATCCACACAAATTCCTTTATTAAAATGACTCTTCAGTCCAATAAAATGCAGAAACAATAAGTTTGACTATACAGTCCACTAACACAATTACACCAGCACTGCATTTTCATTTAAACTTTCTTTAGGAATGTGTCTTCCTTGCTCTTACGTAATTTTACCTGCTTGTCTGAATGTTTTTTGCTTTAGCAACGTGATATGTTTTGGCAGGGACTTCAACCTCCCTGTATCCCCTGATCTGGGGACTGATCCCACTCCTCCAAAGCATAAATATACTAACTACATGACTGGGCTACTTAACTATGAAGACAATACTTGCTAGAACCACAAAACAAAGTACTCAATCTATCCCCAAAGTGGTGAGATGTTGAAAGTTATTAAGTCATTTTACTCTAACCATTGACTTCGAAAGCACATTGACTAGACACATAGTTGACGGTCTGTAGTTCATGTATTGGGAATTGTGAAATCAGACTCAAGAACTAACATTTGTCCATACAAATCATGTATGTATTCTCCTCATATCCACTTACCAGAGCGATTCCTAAAATGTGTGCGGGAGTAGTGAATACCTGAAGAGTAACAGGGTTAAAGGACAGTGAAGGAAAGGGCCAAGTTCAATGACTGAAACTGGATAAGCAAGAGAAGGTTAACATAAAAATAAAAAAGCAGCGCTAATTACCATGAGATGCTTGTCTTTTCAGCTTTTCCTGGTTAGGGGTCGCCACAATGGAATGCCGGTCCACTAATGATTGGCAGTAGATTTTTTATGGTGCCAAGTTGCCAGCCCGATGCCCATTCACACATATCTTTCGGAGGCCACTCGACCACGGGGAGGACATGCAGACCCCACACAGAAGGCACTCCAGCTGAGAATTGAACAGTAGAACCTCTTGCTATGAGGCAACAACGCTACCGCTGTACCACCGCGGCTTCCCTGCTGTACTACTGCGGCTTCCATAGTGTTTTTTTATTTTTACCTGCTGTCACAGAATACAAGTAGATCTGCATCCAAAATACAGGTTTTTCAACTTGGATACAAAAACAAGTAATTGAGATGCATAAATAGCCACTTTAACCACATTCCATGAAAGTAGGTAAAAAAAAATATTCCAATAATTACTGCTTTGCATAACCACTAATTTTTTGTCTGAATACACTCTCTCCCCTCCCCCACTCTTTTCTTTACCTTTGTATTTACTATAATCATTTAATGTAAATGTATCATTGTCTGTGCAGGCGTGCACACACACACACACACACACACACACACACACACACACACACACACACACACGTACATGCATCTTCATCTGTTCTTTGTCTCTTACACCTCTACCTGTACTGCTGTCTCCCCATTTTTTTTTATGGTAAACATGAAGTAAATATACTGTAGGATAAAAAGAAAAATGAAGCTATGCTTATTTTAAGCACTTGCTATTCTTAAATAATTGCCTATAATCATGTAAGACAGCTGGAATCACTGAAGTGGTTTAATTGTATTTGTTTTAAATGTTGTAACCTATTTCTTAGGATTTTATATTAAAATGCAAATTAAAATACCATTTTGTTTGACAAAACACCTTCCCTGGGATTCAGAAAGGGCTAGCACTACTGGTAAGCCCTAAACTGTCCATTTTCCCACTAAAGGTAGACCTTTCCTATTCAGAGACAGGCCTTCTTTAGTGATTCTATGTAGTCTGTAGAATCACTGTTGTTGGCTGTCTGCTTGGCTGAGCAACATGTTAATGAGGCATTTTGGGAGAGTGGCATATGCTAATTAGTCATTTGCTCTACCCCAGAAATGCCTGCTTTAAACATTTATGTGGCTGATCGATTCAGACAATCACTCATCTGGGTAAGTTATCTCATCTCTGTTTGTTAACTAACTCAGCCAAATGTTTGCTTTCACCTATTACTTTCAATGCGTGAGATCATGTTAGATGTAAGTGCCGGGGAGTTTAGCCGATAGTGTTGTGAGGATTTGCACTTGTGTACATGTATATGTATGGCTACATGTGTGAGTATATGCAGAGGCATGAGTGTCAGGTTTGTGTGTATGTTTGTGTCACTATGTGTCTGCCTGGGCGGCCACAGTATGGGGGTTACTTAGGGGATGGGTAGGGTAGCTGTGTGTGTGTGTGAGAGAGAGAATGGGTAAGTGTGTTTGTGAGTGCAATATAATAAGTGGGACTGATTTACTTGTATCCTGATATATTCTCTTTGCAGTAAGACCTGTTAGTATAAGTCCTCTGTTAGTGCAAAGGATTAAAGCTTTCATGTCTTAATGAGCTGCTTTCTGTGCTAAGGGTGCAGAATTTAAATCTCTTTAGAAATATGCAAGTGTGGGGCTGCTATACCTGTCACCAGACATTCTCAGAACTTCCAGATAAAGCCATGAGGAACACTAAATGACACCGGGTAGACTTCTTAAATAATACATCACAAGTTAATAGAGCAACAGGGCGAGCATCATGATGTCGTTTCTGAACAATAACAAGAATGAAACTGTTAATGTCTTGAGTGACTATAACCATCTGTTATTTGAATCAGAGACATTATATAAGCTCAGGGATAAGAAATAAGTATGAAGGTGTGTGTGTGTCTGTGTGTTTGTGTGTGTGTGTGTGTGTGTGTGTGTGTGTGTGTGTGTGTGTGTGTGTGTGTGAGAATCACTGATGAGGGTGACTGTGCAAATTAAATCATGGGCTACCAGAAGAATTTACCACAAGAAAGTACTGATTAGCACTAGTGATTAATACCACATGATTCATAGACATGCAAATTAGCTGATAATTAGGTAGTTTCTCATATGGCGACTATATCTGTGAGTCTGAATTATGTTTCATGTAATCATGGAAAATGCTACTTTTGGCTGCAGTAATTTCCATGAGTAAAGGGTGCTCTATCTGAATTCGGCCCTTTGTCTTTGTTTATGTTCTGTAGTTTCTGATTGTGGACATTTTCCTTCACTTTGCCTTTGACAGGTGCAAAAGAGTTCTTCACTACATCTGTACTGTTGCCAGACTGAAGTCCGAGTTCTGTTGAGTCTGTTTGCCTACAGCTCCTTTTCACTCCTAAGTAGTTCACCATGTTTATCCTACACATTACTTCGCATGGAACCTAGCGACTCAATGAACATCTATTCGGGTTCAGACTAGCTGGAATTTTTGGGGTATTTTTAAAACATCTTGGTAATGATGTATTTTTCCTCATCTGGAATTCATAATTGCTAATTTTAAATAAAGTGGAGAACTTGTAAAACTGAAATGCAGAACAAAAATGCTTTCTAATTCATTCCTGAACAAAACAGATTTAGCACAAAAATTTTGTTTATGAAATAAAGCACTATTAACAAACAGTTTCTATCTAGTCAGCGACTGTTTTAAATTAAAAAAAGAAAACATGTTTCAGTATTACTCATTTAAAAAGTATTTTTAATTGTTCTTTTTTATGCAATATATTTGAATATTGCTTTCAGACCAGAGGATTAAGAATCCCCCACAGTTATCCTTTCCTTTACGCTGAATTTAGTTTATTACCTTAGATAAAGCCACTGAACAGTACATTGCAATGAATTTAAGAAGCCTGTCTTTAGGATGGCATCAGCAATGGTCTTTCTCTGAGAACATGATATGCATGTACATGGCTGCATGTGACCCCCTCCACAAGGAACTTCTGCTGCTGTTTGAAACATGTTGCCAAAACAGACACCTGCACCTCATGGAGAAGACCCCCCCCAACTTTTTCTACTTAAGCTTTAATCTATTTCAGTAACTAAGAAGTTACCACAAGTAGTGATTTCCTTGAATCTCTGGAAGCATTCTGACTTTCCGTTAAAATATACTCACATTTCCTGCACTACTTTTAAAGACAAACAGAAATTTCTGTTGACCTGTTGTATACAATGGCCACATAAAAAGTTTGTTCCTTTTTTCAGCATTTAATCTTTACTGAGTTTTACTGTGAAAACTGCTGCTTTCCAAATAATAGCAAAGCACCCTGCACCCCCCAGCCACATAACCATATGAGCTGAGTAGGTTTTAGTAATGAGAACAGTTTGTACTGGCATCAGTAGGCCTTATGGTATCATCAAATATGGTAATGTTACCCAGTTGTGTGATGTAGCTGATGTTGGTCCTCAGGACATTCTGGTTGATATGCACCCTAAGTAAGAGACTCTGTAACGGGTTTGCAAGAGAATAAAACATTGATATGTGCTCATCCAGCAGTCATTACAGCCTGTGCACTTGTGGGCATTTTGCATTAAGAAATTGTGACTGTGCAGTATGGTTACTCAGTATATATATAGTTTCTCTCTATAGAGAACAGCATTGTCATTCATTAATGTGAGAGAAAAATGTCCTTGCTGATGTTCTCCCTGTTTCTGAGTATGTCTTAATCTGAGTCAGAGGCTTAGGGGTTTGATTTAAGCATATAAACCCAAACACTGTATATTAACAAATCAACAGCTGTACAAAAACATCAGCATTGCATGGATCAAATAATATAAAAATGAAATAGTAATGGTTATCAGCCAAATAAACTTATAATAGCAATACAAACATATATCATTAAATTAAAAACAAAAAGTCAGCTGACTGATTCCCAGAAAAAAATGATCTCGAGAGTCTGAGGCGTTCTTACCACAGTTTAAGTTAAATAAGTGTGACTCATTTTTTTATTCTGGTCCACTGTTTTTGGAAGAACTTAGGCATATTTGTTTTACCTTGATAGTGGGTTGGTGTGCAATACTATTGTCAGATCTCCAGAAGTTCCTTTCCAGTAAATACTGTTGTAGTTTTCAAGTAGAGTACATGTACAGATGTTCATTCAAATGTACCCAAAGCACAGTGCTCTTGTGTCTATCAAACAGAAGACAGAAAATGCATATTTTAGTTCTGCATCATCTCTGTCTACACCTGCTGATTAAAAGGTTGATACACTGGTGCATTATCCATGACCTAAATGTTCAGTTTATACCAATGGGCTGGTGTCCTAACGTTAAACAAACTGAAATTATTCATGGGTAGTATGAACACCACTTAACAAAGGAAGGCTTTGCTAATTTATTACTGCAGCAAGCCAAAAGACTACTTCAGTTTTGTGATAGGAAAATGTGTGATTAAACAGTTCTATGTGAAAGGCAACACAACTTAAAGTTTCCATTGCCAAAAAGTGCCCCAAGACTTTAATGAGGAGTGTGTTTTCTTCCTTGGCTAGAAATCACAAAGTGTGTATGTGTGCACATGTCTTTTGGCCCACTGGAAAAGGAGGGAATGACTCAGTCTGTTACACATATGACCATTTCCTTACCTGAGATAACTCAAAAAAATACTTGATTTTTCTTAAAGAACATTTGCTTTAACATGAGTTGCCTTATTAAATGGCAGTGTATTATATACCACAATTTTATATAGGCCAGACTGTTTGAAAGATTCAGTTTCCACAAAATGTGACACAAAGGATAGAATTTTGTGAGGTTAGTCAGTGCAGGACTGCGAATCAGTAATTTTACCCAAAATGAAGATAGGAAGTCACTATGTGTAGGCAACAGAGGTGTGCAACTTATTGGTTTTAAACTAAACTCAGCCTGAAATACAATATGCTCAGTGTCCTGCAGAACAGTTTTGTTATAAAGACTGAAATGATGTCAACAGATTGTTGAAAAAAATTACCATCATGATGAAAGAGCATTTTAAAAGGCACATGATTAAAAAGACCAAGTCATGCTGTTAACCCACATAATGCTGACTTATCTGCTGCTAGACTGAATAAAATGTTCCTGACCATACATATGCTAACCATACACCATGACAGAAATGCCCGAGGGGGAGCCATACCTCTCAACCTAGAAACATCAAAAATCTAGACAAAGGTCCATGAACAAAAGGGACAAATCTGTATGCTGATTAACATAAAATTTGCATGCATAATTATGTAACCCTGCCCACTCCAGTGGAATTGTGGGATATCAACTTTCAAATGCAAAGTGAAGAGCAGACAACCAAAATATGGCCCCAGACCCTCTAGTAAATGGTAACCATTTTTTTTAAATGTGTAGCAGTGATGTTCACTGGGAAGGGAGAAGATGGACCTTAGGATTTTGTTTTTGGTGACTTATAGCATGTGGGTTTTGTGGTAAAAGTAGGGCATTTAATGGCAGGCAATATTCTAATCCTAACAAAAAATATTATAGTTTGCTAGGACCTCCAAACATCATTCTCCATGGCCGACTGATCAATGGCATACTAGAGTTTGTGCTGCCTGGGGCTGTCTCTAAGTTTGCCGCCCTTCCCTCCTCACAAAATCATGGTCAAATGGGGCCCCCATACACAGCCCTCCCCCCTGCAGCCATTCCAATGTCCCATTACTTGGCTAATTCACCCCATTTACCATAAACACGGTAATGTGCATACTGCTTTACTTCTACAATGATTATTTGGATTTCATTTAAAACTTTTATTTTACATTTTTTAGCACAGACACTAATAGACATCTGCTAAACAAAACAATACAGTCTCACCATAAAAATAGACTTAACATTAAAACTTCTCTGCCTTGAAACTCACATTTATTGAAACAACATTGAAACCCACATTCAAAGAAAATGCATCTGGCCAGTGGCGGATAAAGATTACCTTTGGGCTGTTTTCAAATCATAGGCCCTTTGCACATAAAACATACATGTGTTCTTTGATACACCTTCCTGATTGTATTAAATTATATTCCTTGCGTAATATAGCACACTTATTAGACCACATTTTAAATGTATTGCTTTGAACATTTTTCCAGTAAGCAATGAAACAAAATGCACAAACCAGCAATGACAAAACTGCCCAATTCAGAACATTTCCATCATAAAAGTCTACTCAGACTTCTAAAATCTACCAGTATCAGTAAATATGCACAATCTCTGCAGAAGTAAAAGTCATCTAAATAATTCCACATTGATGAGATCTGTAACTAACAAAGAGGTTGCTGCTAGTAAACAACTTTATATTTCATTGTTTCATCTACAAATAAAGTGCCTGTTGCCCTTGAAGAATAAATTGCCCATGTTACATTAAAAAAAATTATAAGCTAGTAATATTGCAGTAGCAAATGGGTGGCAAACTGATAACAGGTTCATAGTCACTGGGTATCTCTGCCAAAGAGGACATTCTCAGGACTGCAGTATCCACCCTCTTTAAAAGTACAACATCAGCAATCCATCTACATACTATGGGAGTAGAACTCACAGCCTTCTGCGTTAAAAGCAAGTATTCTACTTGTTGTGCTACTAACAACATAGACTAGGCATAAGCATCACTAAACGTCTCTCCCCCTGAAGAACTATGCAGCACAAGAAGTCTGGAAAAAGCCAAAATGTATTTGGGGGGGGGGGGCAAAGGCCCAAAACCAGGGACACATTTTAAGCATTACTTGTATAATCTTAGAAAAGTTGCTAGAATAAAAATGTTTTGTGTTACCTTGCATTTCCTGAAAGATAGGAAGACTGAATCTTAAATGGCTATCATTATTCAGTGAATTCAGCTCTCACTGATTTTCCAGAAAACCACAAATTTTAAGAGAAACAGACAAAAAGTATGAGCTAAACATTTCAGACACTCTGTAAAACTTTGGACAGTTGAGAACTATGGACTTAACTCCTTGAATCACAAGTGGTGATGGTATGGTACAGGGTTTTGAGTGTGACTAACCCTAACTAGCAGTTATACCTAACTGGGGCATTTCACACACACACACCCTCACACACAAAACAGCTTAGCAGAATTAAGTACAAAGTTCTGCCTGTAGACTGCTATTTGCTTAACAGAATTACGTACAAAGTGATCCCTGCAGACTGCCATTTCTCATTTCTCTTGCACGCAAGAAAAGTAATCAAGCCCAAAGGAAGTTTCTCACACACACAGAGCAATTCAACATTCAAATGCAGCAGTACATTGGAGCACACACACACATCTCAATGCAAGCAACGTAAACATTCCAAAGTGATGCCTGCAAGGTGCCATTTCTCTCCCACATAAGAAAAGTAGAAGTAATCAAGCCCTGCTGCACATAAGGAAAAAGACCAGTAAATGCAGCAATATAATTTCCACACACACTTCTCAATGTAGCACATAGGGAAAAGACCCGTCCCAAAAGTAAAAACAACTTAACAGAATTAAGTAAACAGTCCAAAGTTATTCCTGCAGGCTGCTGTTTCTCTCGCACATAAGAAGAGTAAAATTAATTGCGCCCGAAAAAAGTTTCTCTCTCACACACGTCAATTAATGCAGTGAGTATAAAGAAAGAAAATCAGTGCAGCAACAATACACTTGAGCACACACTTCAATGCAAAAAGACCAGGAAACAGAATTAAGTAATGCCCCAATTACAGTCTTTTTTTGCCTTACCTGGAGGACTTGGGGGAAGAAAGATATGCAGTGCACTGCCTGAATAAACACATGGACCAGTCCGACTCTGCAGCAAGTTAAATTATATTAGGTAATAACAAATGGCTCGGCATTCTGACAGGCTGTCTGCCTCGTGAAGCTGACGTCATTGTGCACACCCTGCACATGATGACGTCAGGAACAAATTCGTTAAAAAAAAAACTTCAAAAAAAAAAAAAAAACGGGAAATTTGGAAATTAAAGGGGCTACTCAGGAATGCGTGGCACCCCAATATTTTTTCCTCAAAACCAGTATTTACTGAAGAATTCAGTATAGTTGAGAGGTATGGGGGAGCAGACTTCTGATGTGCTATACATTGAGAATTAGGGACTTACTGGAAATATAAACTGACAATACTGCGTTTATTGGGATAAACAGACATCTTTCACTTAATAAGGTGAACCATGTTTATTTATTTATTTAAAATACTGTGACTATACTCTCACTCAGTAAAAATCTGTTAGAGTACACAAGTGTACATTTCATAAGTAGAAGTAAGATTCTACTTATGAGATGTACAGAATTTGCCGTGTAAACTTGACAGTAATCAGAGCATCAGCTTTTCCTGTAGCTGTGGTACAGTTGCAGCATAGATATGCTGACATTTGAGAACTTTGCCAGTGGGTGCACACCATGTCATTCAATGTTTTCATCAGACAGTAAGCGCAGAAATGCTAAATAACGTGGTTCATCTGATGGCTTAATTAACAGGTTTCTGTCTGAAACAGAATATGTGTGTGCATTTTGGCATTTTGTTAATATTTTTCATCTTGCCATTGTCAGTTTTGTTTTAATTTCTTTTAAATTAAACTCATAGGGGAACTCAACCACTAGAAACCATTTCCAACCAAACTCTAAACTCACTACAGAGGTAAATATGTGTACCATCCAGTGTTAGAAACTTGATTGCAGCAGCTGGCAGAAAGTTGAAGATACACTGACTGACAGGAGTGTAGGCTGGGGTAGACAGGAGAAGGAAGTGTGTCACTTTTTACCTTTAGTTAAGTGGGATGGGTAATGACTCAGACAGAGGCAAAGGGAGACATAATAAGTCAGTCTTTAAGGTCTTCAACCATGAGAAGAACTTACAGAAAGTTAGAGTTATGGGGTGTAATATAATAAGGATTGTTAGGGAAGTGTGCTAGGATTTGGCAGGCTGTTCATGTAAGGGGAAAGGAAACAAGATGAAAACTAATTTTAGGTAGAAGAATTGCAAGCAAGTAAAGTAGCCAGGGTTATGCCAGGATTTTACAAGGGGTTGACTACCTCATGTCTACGTTATAACTAAAGAGGCTATTATTTCTGTGTAGTTATATGGTATCTGCTATAAGCATTGCAAATATCCACTGTGGGTAATGCTCACTCATTGAAGAGTTAATATTTCCCCACCCAGGGGTGCATTCTTATACATAGGCTCATAGGTACATAGGTGTTTAGTTGTTTACTAGGCTAATAACCACAAGGGCCTTTTTAAGCCTAGCTATGCATCCCAAATCTCTGACAAGTTTTGGTGCCCTTGATAAGTGTAAGCAGGGGCTTGGGAGAGGGAACATTTACAAGCAGAGGCCTGGGAGATGAACCATTTACAGGTTGTCTGTGTCCATTAGAGACATAGGTGCCAAGCCAGGTATGAATTTCCTGTTCCCCATCCAACTGTCCAAGTTACACTTGAATTGGGTTAGGGAGGAACTCTGCTTCACATGGATAAGACCCCTGTTCCAGAAATAGAGAAGTCTCTGGGATACATACCTGTCTTTTCTGCAGGTCTTGTTTATATCATAGGTAAGGTTTAAGTCTTTAGAATGGGTAATTCTGGTACCATTTGTTTTGTGGATATGCAGGAGGTCCATCAGAGTGGGGTCTGTCAATGCCCTGTATGCCAGGCAGAGATGTCCTCTCAACAGCCTGTAGGAGTCAGAATACAGGGATAGGGCCTTGAGGCAGTCTGAATAGGACATTTTACTTACATCCTGTATTCTTTTAATGACTAACCTCTGTGGATGTTCCAATTGTTGGATATACCTGCTTAGGTGCATATCAAAGGAGGCATTGTACTCAATGATAGGTGTGATGAATGCTGAATACAGTGGAACAATGATTTCCTTGGACCTACATACACGTCTATATCATATTATCGTACAATGTAAATATACCGACAGTATCGAAACAACAAAATATCGAACAAATGGAACAGCAAATTTTTCCCCAGGGAAAAATTTTGCTGCTCCATAAAAAAAAAAAAACTTAAACACAAATTTAAGTGGGGTGCTTTGCCCCCTGCACCCCCCATCCCCCTACTTAAATATACCAACTCTGAGATCGCACCATAGTGGGGGAAATGGCAAAGTCCCAAACACGGCCCACCAATTTTTTTCCCTGGGAAAAAATTTGATGTTCCATGACTTCGCTATTTTGCCATTTCAACAGTATCGGATCAACTAAATAGCATTTGCTATTTAGTCCATTCAATAGCTTCATATAGCCCCCTACATACCATACCTTTGTTTTATAACTTGCACAACATAGAATGATTTCCTCACTACTGTAGACACATGATGGTCAAAGGCTAGATTACTGTCTCTGTGTGTCGTAAAAGTCCCTGGCTACTGGGTCAACTCTAAGGGGTGTGTTGTCAATATGATAGCTGCCAGGGGTGGATGACTTCCCAAAGGATACTATTATGCATTTCTTGGCATTTAGTTTTAGTCCATGGCTCTGACACCAGTTGTTTGTCTGTGTCAGCCCTTCCTGGAGAACATTTATGTCAGTGTGAGATTCAGTGACGGCTCCTAATTTCCAATCACCTGCAAATTTAGTCAGCCAGAGACTATTGACATTGGCCTTGACTTCAGAGACGTAAATGCCAAAAAGGAGCGGTCCAAGGCCAATCCCTGAAGGACTCCACATGTGACTGGCCTCTTTGTAGAGGTGGACTCCCCAATTCTAACTTCCTGGGTCCTGTCTGTGAGCCAGTTGGGTATCCACCGGGTGACATATTGGTTTGTACCTACCCTCTTGAGTTTGGCAATGATGTCTGAGTGGGGTATTGTGCCAAATGCCTTCACCAGGTCAAGATAGGCAGTGTGAACTATTTTACCCTCATCCATTGCTTTGGTGACTTTCTTAAAGAAGTCCACAGGTTGAGTAAGCATGATCTGCTCTTGGTGAAACCAAACTGAGTTGTATCCAGTGTCAGGAGGTTTACTATATCATTATTGATCATTTTCATGATAATTCTTTCCATGACTTTGCATATAAGACTAGTTAGACTTATGGGCCTGTAATTTCCAGGGTCTGTAGCCCACCTTTTTACAGAGGGATGACTGTTGCTGTTCTCCATTCATGAGGCACAAATCCTATTTGGAGGCTAGAATTAAATAGCAATTCCAGAGGGCCTGATAGGTCATGTTTCTTGCTATTTACAAGACATCTCGAGATATTGTCTGGTTATTCATCTGAAGACTTAATAAGCTTTAAGATTTTTTTTTTTGGGGGGGGCAAGCTTGAGATAAAGAAATACTGGTGAAGTTATAATAGAATAAACTGTGCACATTAATTGACAGGTTTCAAATACATGTGACAGTACAATACACTGCACTACATTAGATCTTAGCTAAAAAGCTGAGAAGCAATATAATGCAGCTTCAATGTAGAATACTTGCACTATGAGCTTCGATAAAAAAGAGAGTGCCATATTTCTTAAATGACTAAAAGTAACAAATAATGTTGTTACTTTTTAAGCAAAATTGATTTCATGCAATATAATATAATTTAAACAGCAGCAGTTCTTAAATTATATTGACACATTTCAAAGTAAAGCTTAGCTACAGGCAGACCTGGACAAAAATTTAACAACATGTGTTATTGTCATGGCAAGCTTGTAGAGAGACCTTCTTTTCCAATTTAGATTTCTTTGTAGGCATTATTGTCTCATTTTTGAACATTTTTGTCATAAACTGTACCTGTAAACTCTGTAACTCTTTTTTTTGTTAACTCATTTCTTCTTTTATTGCAGTGCCTTTGCCAATTCCAAATGTTAAGTTCAAGTCATTTTCATTTCCAACCATACTGCTTGTAACTTTTCTTTTGTCCTTCTCTGTCCTGAAAATGTTCCTTTGACTCTGTGTATTTAAATCAAGTAAGTAAATAGTCACTTCACTTCACTGATATAGTCTTTGAGTGACTGGTAAAATGAGTTTTCTGTCTTTGCTCTGATATGTAGCTCCATATTTATTTTCTTTTTCTTTTTTAATTTGTGATATTAAGGAAGGAAGATATGTTCTTCATGGTTCACTGTTGCAGTCATTACACTTGGGTAATCTACTGGCAGGTTACCCTCAGTCGGCCAGATTAACAAAGTCTTGGGTCCTGTGTTGGTTGCTGTCCCTTCTTCCATGACGTCAGGTCGTCAGGGGTATAAAACATGCAGCCGACGCCATTTTCATCAGTCTTTCTTGCTGCGCAGTGCCTGAAGCAGAAGCAGTCCGCAAGTGCCGGTCGGCCGACACCTGAAATTTTCATTTTCAAGTTTCAGAACCGAAGTCTTCAACCTAAAGCTAAGTACCTCGTTGGGGAAACTTTTTCTTGCTCCTTACCGATGTCAGTAAAAGTTAATAATTGTATTACTTGTGGGAAGCGAATACCTCATAAGGATTTTCATTTGTACTGTATTCCTTGCCTAGGCCCTGACCACAAAGTGCCTTGCTGTCGGTTTTGTCCTAAATTTAATCAACGCACTATTAAGCGTTGGTATATTTTTGCATCTAAATAGTTTGGCTCAAGATTTAACTATCCAGAAATGTCGTCGGTTAGCAATCCGACTACCGGAATACACAAAAAATGCAAAGAAAAAGACAGAGACAGACCGACGAGGTCCAAAACCAATGATGAAGCTTCTCCTAAACCAGTCGCCGGATCGCCAGTACTTAGTGAGACGCTTTCTCAGCCGCTGATGCTCGCTACTTTTGATTCACAGACCTCTACTGAGACCCATTCGGAGTCTGGTATGCCACGGGACACTTTAAGTATTGAACCCGCGGATGTCTCTACACTAGATGGATTTGGAGCCGCTGAGCAGGCACCAGCTTCTGAGGGTGTTTTCAGGCCTAAAGATTTGTATATTAAACCGATGCCATCTTCAAAACCTAGGCCAAAATCAACTTCTATGTCTAAAAAAATGACGCTTGGGCCACGTGCACAGACCACTATGCCTAAAAAACAAATGATCAAAATGGCTGAGGATTTAATTACCTTGATCAGGGGTTCCCATCCCCCTCCTGCTAAGAGGCCTAGGCAAGGCACTGATTATGAATCATCAGATCAGGTTTCCATTTCTTCTGATTCCTCTTCTGATCAAGAATTATCTATTCCACCTTATGAGGACTCTGATGCAGAAGAATCCATCCCTTCTGCTTCTCCTCCTGAGGATTTTTCTTTTGGAGAAACTTTTCAAGTACATCTACAAGCTCAATTCCTGCCAGGAAAGCAAAACACTCTGGCAGACGAACTAAGCAGAAATCTTTTGGACCCACACGAATGGAAACTGGATCCACAAATCTTTAGCATGTTGACATAGATATTTTTGCCTCACCCCAGAACTATCAGTTGGACAAATTCTGCACAAGAATTCATCTCAAAAAAGCTTGGAAAGTGGATGCTCTATCCTTCAGCTGGAAAAACCTATCAGTCTATGCCTTTCCCCCTCTGCCTCTGCTCTCCAAGGTCTTACTAAAAGTCAGACAGGAAAAAACAAAAATGATTCTGATTGCTCCAGACTGGCCTCGCCAACACTGGTACCCACTCCTACGCAATATGTCACACCTTCCTCCGTGTTACCTGCCTCAGACGCCTTATCTACTGTCTCAGCAGAACTATCAAATTCTGCACACTCAGCTCCAAACTCTGACTCAACTAATTTCACCGGTTGCATCTCTCAGCAAACCTGTGATGGATGTCATTTTGGAGGCTAGAAGGCCTAGTACTAGAAAATCTTATGCTGATAAATGGAAAAAAATCTGTGCCTGGAACCAAGTACAAGGAATAAGCACAGCAATGCCCAATATTCCTCAGATTCTGCAATATTTAACTGAGATGCTTCACAAGGGTCTGTCTTTCTCTTCCATAAAAATACATGCCTCTGCCATTTCAGCTCATTACAACACAGAGCCTCCTCTGTTTTTTCATCCCCTGCTAAAGCAGTACCTCAGAGGGGCCAAAAATTTAAGACCTCCCAGGAGAGCACCAACTCCTGCATGGGACCTCCATTTTGTGTTGGAAAAGCTCACCCTACCTCCTTTTGAGCCAACTGCTACTGCAGACATAAAATTTCTCTCTTGGAAGAAAGCTTTTCTTTTAGCAGTCACTTCAGCTAGAAGGATTTCAGAACTACAGGCTCTCATGGCAGCAGAGCCTTTTATTATCTTTTACCCAGACAGGGTGCTGCTCAGGACCAATCCATCCTTTATGCCTAAAGTGGTATCTAGTGTGGCTCTTAATCAGTCCATTCATTTGCCAACTTTCTTCCCAAATCCTCAGAACAAGGGTGAGTGGATTCTGCATTCATTGGATGTACACAGACAACTAAGATTCTACTTAAGCAGGACAAAATCTCTAAGAAAATCTGAGAATTACTGGTGACATTTGCTGCAGGGGCAGAGGGAAAGGCTATTTCAAAGCAGACTATTTCAAAATGGATAAGCCATTGTATTAGTTTCTGCTACATGCACCATGGTAAACCTGTCCTCAAGGGGATCAGATCCCATTCCACCAGGGCTGCATCTACTTCTACAGCCTTTCTCAGATGGGTTCCTACCAGAGACATTCTAGAAGCTGCTACCTGGAGTTCAGTTCATACATTCACCAAGCATTAACATTTGTCTCTCTTTTCTAAATCCAGAACAGGCTTTGCCACTGCTGTCCTGCAGGGCCTTATAGCCGCTCCTAGTTCTGTATAATTCCATCCTCCCAACCATAGCTTTGGGATTCTACCCAAATGTAATGACTGCAACAGTGAAACACGAAGAACATAGTACAGTTGTGTACACTTACCATATGGGTGTATTCACTTTTGTAGTCCTGGTTACCCACCCGCCAGCCCCCTGTTTTTCTCTTACTATACCTCTTCTTCTTTTACTATGCTCAAAAGCCTTTTTGGTGTATTTGCTTTTTATTTGGAGGTATATTTGTTGTGTTCTAAATTACATGCATATATATTTATATATTAACATATATATATATATATATATATATATATATATATATATATATATATATATATATATATATATTGCTCCCCATTTGGGGGCACCTGACACTAGGGCCAGAAAAACTGATGAAAATAGCGTTGGCTGCATGTTTTATACCCCTGAAGACCTGACGTCATGGAAAAAGGGATAGCAACCGACGCAGGACCCAAGACTTTGTTAATCAGACCGACTGAGGGCAACCTGCAAGCAGATTACCCGAATGTAATTACTGTAACAGTAAATGCACTTGAACATCTACATTTATGGTAAGTGTACACAACTGCACTTTTTCCCTCCCACTAGCTTTATGGTATGTAAGTGAAAATTAAAGTGAATGCCAGTTTCCTTAGCTTAGGTGCTAGAGCAGGTGTTCCATATCAGTCTATGCTGTCTTCTTTTGCACTGGATTTTCTAGTCAGGGTGGCATGCATGTGACTGCAGCTGGATGGCTTATAAAACATTTTAGTCCTGATGTGTTACCCAATATTCCACCTTATTTGTTATTGAAAGAGCAAACCTTGTTGTGGCCCTGTATACAATGTGTAATGGAAAAGCAATCTGAGTAAGGAATATTCAGTGAAATCAGCTAAGTCTGCCACAACTAACCAGCAAACACCAGCAGTGGAATTAAAAACAGATTTGTTTCTGCCTGCTGTCTATGCTGGTAATTTGTCCCTGATGTTCTGAATGTACAAGAGTGTGCCACTGCCTTTCGGACGGTGCTCGCTAACTGCTTTATGGCTTTGAAAGACAGCAAAACACTTAGCACTTCTATTTTTCTGTTTTGTAACTAGGAATACCTGGAGCAGATAAAGCTCCATGCACAACAAAGAATTATGATAGGGTCTTCGATCAAAACCCATTATTATGTGTTCTCAACATGGATACCAAAATTCACCTCAACAGCAAATTTCTTGGCATCTATACCTCAAACACATACTAAGCTAGTTATGATCAGTGGCCTGCTCATAATCATCTATATTATGTTTCCTTGGTAATGATGCCAAGGAATTCACCTCAAAAGTGAAACTTGTGAGGTCAGTCTTAACATCCATAGTCAGAACACATTATAGAGGGTTATGATCAAAAGTCCATTCATAATTCTTTGTAGTGTATGGAACTTTATCTGCTGTGTGTACTAAATAAAAGAATGACAAGGAAAGTGTGAGAGAGCAAACTCAATTACTGCATTTGAAAGCTGGTAAACCACTTACTGTGTATTGTCTGCAGCATGCTTCTCAACTTCTTTTCTTAAGAATTATGGAGAAATACAAACATAAGTGAGGAGCAAAGGATCAAAATCAGGAACAGTTTTTAAATATTGCTGTAAGTCATTTAAAAAAGTTAGTAGAACAATAGGTTTTGCATCAACACACATTTCCTGAACATTAAGAATATGAATCTCTAATGACTGGCTAATATTAATTGACTGCAATTCTTAGTGATTAACATAAAATCAAAACTTTTACAAATGACAGGACAAAAAATAAGAGGAAAAATCAAGGATTTTCTGCATATTCTGTGACATTCCGGAGGTACAGTAGACAGAAGCAAAGTGATCCCGTGGCAGAAGGTTAAACAACTTTTAAAAACTAAGACACTTCATTTAGCCACACTTTCTGTGAATAGTGGTGGCACTGTGACATTCTAACAGCTTTTAGAAGCTGTTTTACTTTCTGGCACTGTTCTTTGCCAGATGGCACTGTCAGCTGATAGTTCCTAGCATGAAACCTGATCTTAGCAGCACCTATATGCTTGTTAGCATCAGGCCTTGCACTAGGGAAGCATTTCATAAGTTTATATTTTTACCAATTTTAGGGCATAATTGTGGCACAATGACTTACCTACCATTCCATGCCTACTTACTGAGAACCAGTCGTTGTAGATGTAATCAACATCAGTGTGGCTTTTAAATCATAGGATCATAGAAGATTACTAGGCTAATGGCTGTGGGGCCCTTACAAGCTTAGCCAAGAGTTTATCCCCAAAAAAGAAACAACAATCAGCAATCTTACATGTCAGTCTACTTTTGGCTGTGCAAATATCATTAAAGTCAGTCGTCTGCTGTTCAGTTAGCAAGAACCTTTTGTGAAAATATATGTTTTCTGTATATTAATCAGTAAATCAAGCAATCCCAGTTTTGCTTCATTTCAATATAGTAAAAATATCTTCAAGTAAAATCCTCTTGACATACAATAAGACAAAGTACAAGTCAAGAGGCAATACAATTATAGCAGTCAAAATACTAATTAATACACTAATGAATTATGAAGTTCATAAAACTCCATTTGTCCTAAAATATAATGCACAGTTAAAGGTTTAATGTTGTGTTAACATGCAGCAAGCAGTTATCAGGTTCTGTTTCAAACCAGAATAGATGCAATTATATTGCAGCTGTTGAAGTGCTCTTAGTCAGGCGATGTTGCTCATACTGAGCACATAACTCCCAAGGGGTGAACTTGTGAAAGCACATACTCTGTCAGATATGTTGCCCTTGCACTTCTTAACTTCCCTCTTAAACCTGAGGACTAAATATTTTCTTTGTTACTGCCCCCATCTGTCTAATATTTCTGTAGCTAATTGTTTCTTTTTTCTCCAGTATCCCTTATCTTTTCCTTCCTTTCTGGTAAACCTAACTTCCCCTGAACTGATCACCTTTGCCATCCCCTGACTATTCACTTTATCTTCATTACTTTTTTAAATAAAGTTTTTTTTTTTATGTAGACTGGTGTCTTTAGTATACAATACTCCTTTATTGCTTTTCTCACTTTGTCTTTGTGAGTTATTATCTCACAATGTCTCGTAACCTGACACATAACAATAATGAAACTAATTACTATTTTTTTGCACTGCTGTCAGATAAAGTAATGAATCACGATTGCTTCCTTTTAAATACTTTCATACTTCCAGTTCTCTTTTTCTTTCTGTCTGACAACAATAGACAGAAAGAGAGAGACAGTCAGACAGACAGACAGACAGAAAGAGTCAGTTTCACTGTATGTGTGTATATGTACTGCACACACAGACTGGATTAACTGTAAGAGCCATGAGAGTTTATCTTTGTTGCACATATGGAGGGGGTTAACCATTAGGGCCTTCAAGACTTCATCAGATTTTGCTTTTAAATATGTCCCAACCTGGACTGCAGCCCAGCTGTGCAATTTAGAAAAGTATTACCCAAAGCCACTAATGTATGCAGTTTTGAGGTTAAAATAAATTAGGCTTTTGACAGAGGTGAAACCTCTTTTCCCACAGATGACTATCTTTTTAGAGCAAATGCCATTCTTGTTAATTAACTCATTTATTAAGTACATGATGCACAAAGTTTTTAATTGCAGCTTAAAGGTGCAGGTGACTTTGACTGGTTTCCTCCAGCCTTAGTCCTGTTATAAGAATTGCTACCCAATTGCTCCTAACCAGGACTATGCATTTATTATAAACATTTATTTGTGTTTATACCTGTACGTTCTGAAAAAAAAAACAGAATGAAGTAGCATGACAGATACAGGGGTAGAACTGTTACTTACTGCAACAGTAATATGAGTTCAGAAATAGTTTGTGATCACTGACTCTGACTATAGAAGATACCCGATCATCTGAGGGCTCCGAGGTCCCAAGAACCACTGTACTATTACTACTGCTATTACAATTACTACTGCTACTAGTATCTGTACTACTATTATTACTATTACTTCTACTATTATTACTACGACTACTATTACTACCACAACGACTCTTACTACTACTATTACTACTCATTGTATGGCAGTCAATACTGAGATTTGGGAAGAAGGGTGTTGTGAGGAAGAGTGTGGCCTTGTGTTGTAAATTCCATTCTGCCATACATACTCTCTGATGTATGCAAGGGATGGGTGTACAGTGGGATTTGTGAAGGTGTGTCTTCAAGTTAAAAGAATGACTCAAATCCTTAAAAGTTCTTGCCCTCGACTTTTGCAAGCAAGCACTACCATTTGATCCCTGACCTCCACAAGAGATTCTAGGATAGAGAGTGCACTACTGCCAAGTCCTCCCAACCTAAGATGCTAGCAAGCATTGCTCTATCATCACCCCCCCCCCCCACACCCATACAGTGTTTGAGCTACTAACTGAACTCAGGATGTCTGGGTCACAATAACTTCTTTTCCCCTACTCCACAGTCTTCATATATAAATGGTTATAATAAACAAAAAAAATGTGTCTTTACTATGTTACTTGGTAGTTTATTTAGTACATTACACTGATTTAAATTGCTTATGAGAACAATATGTGGATTTGAAATTTATATTTGTAAAAGCCTTGGTAGTGAAGGTGCTGAAGAAGCCAATGAAAAATAAGGTATTACATACTTCCATACTCCATTTTGTTTGAGGAGTTTTATCAAAAGTGTAAGAGTAGTTGGAGGTCTTTATTTAATCTAACACTTTAAGGTGGACTTTAGAGAGGTACATAGCAGGCAGGTGATATAGAACCTGTGGGAACTACATGCATAAATGACATGCGTATGTGCACAGGCATCTGCCCGGTGTGTATCTTGGAGAATATTCTAAGTTGCAGTAGCAGTAAACACCGTGACATGCTTCTGGAGCGTTTCTCCCCGGGCCTCCCCTGAAAACTGGCTTTGTCCCAAGTCGTACTTTCCCAGTAAACAAATGTTAAATAAATATATAAATGAAACTTCTCTCTAAAACTTTATTTTTTATTTATTTATTTATTTATTGATCATGAGCGAACAGATGATCTGCTGTGGCGACCCCTAACCGGGAAAAAGCCGAAAGAAGAAGAAGATTTATTTTATTTGTCAGTTTAAATGGCAGGTTTTTTTTTTTTTGTTTTTTTTTTTAATTAAGGTTATGTTTTTCAGATTTAATCTAGATAACACAACAACATATTGGTAAGAAGTAAAAACCATGTGCATTGATGCAGTTCTGAAACCCAGGCAAAAATCCTGAAGGAAAGAAATGAGTGGAATTAATAGATAAAGGTGCAGCCATTCAAATCAACCTGTGGATAATGTAGATCACACTGCTCCCCTGAGTGATTCACAGTCATTCACATTCCAGTAGCATTACATATAGTTAGCAAAGAGATGCATGATAACTTTGGATCACTCAAATGGGCTGTGTGAGCAATTGCTCATTTCAGCAACCTGCCAACCCACACCACAGGAAGCACATTTACTTAGCAGGTCACACATAGTCACACACTGCCCCCAAACAGCACACACACATAGATATAATTACACTAAGTGTACGCAGTATGTATTCAAGAACTTCCCTACCACATTTTTTGTGTTTTCTAGCCACTCAGAAAGATTACACTAAATTTACATGTAGTATACACTTTGCAGTAATCTTTTTAAAATCCTGTTGATATTTAAATCTGCAAGAAAATCAGAAGGAAAATTAAAATTAGGAAGGTGTGAGTTATGCCTGTGTTGTCTGCTCACTCAGAACAATGTACACTTAGTGTAGGCATTATTGAATACCGGAGATAGATAGTAGTAGTGACTGACACATACATATGCGCTCGCACATACACACACACACCTCACACTCACACAGGTATATATAGCAGTAGCGACACACACACACACACACACACAATGTGCATACTGTGTTTAAACCCACTGCTGTTAAATAGGGGAGGCTAACACATCACAATTTTACTCTAATCAGCCTTTGTTTTCTAACAACAAAAAACACACAAAGACTTACACTATCAGACACTCACAAACGCAAACACAAATACAAAGGCACTCACAGGCACACACGTACAAACAGGCAAACTCGTAACCATTTCCTTCGTACTCTGCATGTAAGATCTCCCCATCCATTCCAGCAACAGAGCACATCAAGTTTTCTATGGATCTCAGCCAGTATGACCACATAGGGGCTACTACACAGAGTGATCTTGGCACTTGAGCCAAGGATGAACTTTCAGGTGTGTGATGAGAATTACAACCTCTTTTCCATTACAAATGACTACACTGTTACAGACTTCTGTATTTACATTACAGAGTTCTCAGTAAATAACTGTATCCCACCAATGACTTCTACAGATGAGCTTAAACAGGTGATTGTACTGGACGAATGTATCCTCACCACCTTATAGCAAATGAAAATTTTACTGGACCCACTGAAATTTTGCTGCACACTTTAATTGCTCCTGGTAGATTTCACCTGGTGATTGGATAAAGAAGTATATTGGATATGAAAGTATACTTTTGCCAAGTCAAGATGATTCCTTAAATAATTTTATTATTAAACACTGTAAATAATGTACATAAATATGTAGTGATTCTGTTTAGCAGTGATGATATCTAGCGTTATTAATAAATAACTGAAGTGCAACTAAGGTGGGGGTAAAGGGGTAATCCACACCAGATGCAATGATCGATTTTGCTCTTCATGTGCACTTGAGTGCAGGAGGTCGATTTTAAGAGCTTTAGAACCTGGTACTCCTCCTTAGGAAGGATGGAGATTGGAGAATGGACCTTTTTATTTTCTTTCTTTCATTCATGTGAAGAGTGACATTGTGGGGCATTAGGACCTGTTGCTCCTCCTTAGCAGAGAAGGTGGAAATGCAGACTCAGTGAATGGATCTTTTTTTGTTTCTCAACCATCAATGATGGTGTTCCAGATCATGGAGCTGCACTGGGCTTCAAATTAGCTAGTTATGGCTCTGATGAATAATAGTATTTATTTTAGTTGATGTGTGCGTGTGTGTGCGTGTGTGTGCGTGTGTGTGTAGATGTCAAATGTTTCAATAGAATTTTATGTTTTTTCTGACAGTTACTGAAATGTTTGATTCTGAACAAAAGAAGCATATTACAGAATATATTTAATAGGCTGAATGCGATAGCATACTTACAGACACCCCAGTTCAGTGATCTTATCAAGGCAAAACTGCATGCTGGAGCTATATGGTAGTCGCACTGCAGTTAACGCAAGGGGACAGAAATTAGTCCAGTTGTTACGGTTTAGACTGTCAGGTTATGGTCTTTTGTTCTGGGGAGATCTGAACAATTATAAGACGTTGCATCTGGAATTGTTTTGGCCCACTGGAGCTTATTTACATTGTTTCTACTTACAAGGCAGGCAAACAGAAAAAAAACTGAAGGCTTTTTCTCAGGTGTGACTTTGAATACAGCAGAAGATGAAAAGGAATTTAAGTGGCAAAAAATCAAAGCCAAAACAGATTACAGCAACAACCCCGAGGTTTATAAACTGTGTAGTTAACTGGATCAAAACTGATGCAGTTTGTCATAAGTAAGTAGATATGAGATACATTCAGAATTTAATTAGCGATATCTGCCAAAACTGTGCATAGCATTGTAGCACACAGAGATAAGACTGTAGACTTTTACAGAGCATTACTATGCAGGCATGGGATTTAATTCAAAACACAACACAGTTGCTAAATGTATATGCAATCATATATCTGTGTGTGTGTGTGTGTGTGTGTGTGTGTGTGTGTGTGTGTGTGTGTGTGTGTGTGTGTGTGTATGTATAATATATATGTATATGGGTCCACTAAATATGATCAAGAGATCCAAATGTTGACACCTTTAAAATCGGACAAAAAGTTGACAACTCAAACAATGACACTTTATTACGCATATGCCAAGTGATACATTCAGCGCATTCAAAGGTAAGAGTAAACAATAAAAAAATTGCATGCCCTCTCCTTCCTGCTCCAAGAGCCAATTATGTTGCTGCAGTTTGTACCCTACACAGACCACTACAGCGCTTAGGTTTTAGTTTAAAAATGCAGTAAATTAAATGTTTTAAATTGCAGCAAACTGCTTCGTTGCTCTGGGTGGAAGCAGGTTCATTTAGAGCATGCAATAACTTCATCTTAGCTGAGCCAGAAGTTTGCTGTATATTTGGATTTTTTGCTCAGACAATTTTTTACATTGGTGAGGATATATGTTTTGAATACGTGCTGTGCAGCCTTGAAGAAAGCAACTTGCAAGCTGAACAAAAGGTATACTTTCATTATTTACTAGGGCCAGAGTGTGTGTGTGTGTGTGTGTGTGTGTGTGTGTGTGTGTGTGTGTGTGTGTGTGTATATGCATATATATATATATATATATATATATATATATATATATATATATATATAGCAAGAGAGAGATTTATATATGCAAACATGTACATACACATATAGTTTCATAGTATAGTACTAGGCTATCTGCCCTGGGGCATTTGTAAGCCTAGCCATAGTGATGTGGCATTTGCCACCCCATGAAATGGTACAAAAATGTACAGAATAAATTTAGAATACTGTGTCTAGTAGTGACACAATGAAGGTCCCCTTATATAATAGAATTAGTTTACTGTGCCCCTGTCTAGCAGTGACACAGATGTGACCCCTGGGGTAAACTTACGATCTCCCATCCACTCATCAAGATTTCTCTTGAAGAGAGTCAGTGAGGGGCTTTGCCTAATACGAACTGGGATCTTGTTCCAAAGCATGGGAAGCCTCTGAGTTATGAATCTATCCCTCCAGCATGTCCTATTCATACTTGTGCCGAGGTTTAAGTCTTTAGCTCTCGTGGTCCTGATGGACTTGGATTTTATGAGGTGGAGCATGTCCATCAGATCCTGATTGGACATGGCCTTGTACGTCAGGCAGAGATCACCTCTGAGCAGGCGGTATGATACTGAATAGAGCTGAAGTTTCTTTAGTCTGGCAGAATAAGACATATGTTGGAGACCCTTGATCCTCTTGGTGAGGTACTTTTGTGGTCTCTCCAGCAGTTGCAAATGCCGGGTGAGGTACATACCAAATGGGGCATTGTACTCAATCATGGGTCTGATGAGGGAGGAATATAGGGGTACAATGACATCCTTGGATCTGGATGTGAATCCCTTCATGATGAGGTGTGCAAGGTAGAATGTTTTTCTAACCACTTTGGCAATGTGGGTATCAAATGAGAGGTCGCTGTCGACTTGGGTCCCTAGGTCTCTGATTACTTTTTCAGTACTCAGTGGGTTGCTGTCTATGTGATAATTTGTGGGTACTTTGTTTTTCCCAAAGGAGATGACTATACATTTTTTGGCATTTAGTTTAAGGCTGTGACTCCGGCACCAGTTGTCCGTTTCTGTGAGGCCTTTTTGTAGGATGTGTGTGTCTGCTGGTGTATCGACTATGGTGCCTAGTTTGCAGTCATCTGTGAACTTTGTCAGCCACAACCCTCCCGTGTTTGCTTTAACATCTGAGAAATAAATGCTGAACAAGAGGCGTCCCAGGACAGATCCCTGTGGGACACCACTTGTGATTGGCTTTGAGTCTGACATTGCTCCAGCGATTTTAACTTTATGGGTTCTGTCCTTTAGCCAGTTTGCAACCTATCTAGTGACATAAGGGTTTACATTTAAGCTGTTGAGCTCATCTATGATGCCTGAGTGGGGTATTGTGTCGAAGGCCTTAGCCAAGTCCAGGTATGCTGTATGGACTGCTTTGCCCTCGTCAATGGCTCTAGTGACTGTTTCAAAAAAGTCGACCGGGTTTAAAAGGCAGGATCTGCCCTTTACAAAGCCGAACTGGGTGGGGTCAAGTGTCTGTAGGTCCCCTATGTCTCTGTTTATGAGTTCCATAATGATTCTTTCCATAGCTTTGCAGACCAGGCTGGTTAAGCTTATGGGGCGGTAGTTTCCAGGGTCTGTAGAGGCACCCCCCTTGTGGAGTGGGACCACTGTTGCTGTACGCCAGTGTTCAGGTACATATCCCGAAGTAAGGCTAAGGTTAAATAGCATTTTTATGTGTGGGCTTAGCTCCTCTTGGAGTTCACGTAACACGCAACCCGTGATACCGTCAGGTCCCTTTGATGCTGTGTTTTTTGCTTTGTTTAGGGCGGTTCTCACTTGGACATCTGAGATGACAGGGAGATTACATTCAGCTGGGATAAGTATTTCTTCTTTTGGGGGTGAAGGAGGGGAGAAATTTGCACTGAACCTGTCAGCCAGAATGTTGGCAATATCTTTGGGTTCAGTGTATTTTTTATTGTTGTGAACCAACTCTGAGCATATCTGAGGGTTTCCGCCCAGGTTTCTAACATAGCTGAAGAAGGCTTTGTGGTTATCTTTAGTGTCCTTAGCGATTTTTCTCTCAAAGTTGGCCTTGGATGTTTTTATGAGAGAACGTAGTTTTCTGCTAATGTTGATCAGAGATGTCTTCCCTTCATGGGATTTTGCTCTGACGTGCAGTAGCTTCCTTCTTTTGTTATACAATTTGTTTATGGCTGAGGTCCACCAGACAGGACGCTTACCTTTGGTGGAGAGGGACTTGGATTTGTTTGGGATTGCATGATCCATGCATTCTTGGAGATGTCCATAGAAAGCATTTGTGAAGAATTCGGCATTGTGGGATGTGGTATCCACTGGCACAGTGGGCTTAAAGGATACCATCTCAGTCTTAAGAAGAGTGAAGTCTGCTTTTGAGAAGTTTTTCACTGTGGTCTTTTGTGCTGGGGGTGGATGTGGGATATGTATATCCAGGGTGATTAGTTTGTGGTCAGATCTCACTAGTGAGGGGTATACTTCCGGTGTGGAGCATTTTGTCCCCATGTTTGTGATGATCAGGTCTAGTATATTATCTCCCCTAGTGGGAGAGGTGACTAATTGTTACAGTGCATTTGAATTTTTGAATTCCAGGAACCTTTGGGCTAGGGTATTAGGGCTAGAATAATGTACCAATCTATGTTTGGGTAGTTGAAGTCTCCCAGTATGATGGTATTTTGTGATACATTCATATCCTCCAATGTCTTCAGGAAGGCTGAGTGGAGTTCTTGAGATTGGGAGGGTGGTCTGTAACATGCTACCAGTTGTATAGCAGTTTTGCCTATGGTTAGTTGCACCTGTATGGTCTCTGATGCTTCATGTGTTGCTACTAACCTGGAGGTGTGGGTATCCTTGATGAATATGGACACTCCCCCTCCCTTTGTGGTTCGGCCCGGGTTTTGGGGCCGAAAAGCATGATACGAGGTATAGCCTGGTAATGCTGGGGTGCTTTCAGGAGCCTTGAACCAGGTTTCAGTTACTGCACAGACGTCGGTGTTCTCCATGCTGAGGAGTGCATCAAGTGCCTGCATCTTGAGATGTAGACTTCTGGCATTGTGCAGCATTACCCTTAGTTTTTTTCCATTATTGTTTTCTAAGGAGGTGGGTTTGTCTTTTGAGCCTTGCCTAAAAAAGGCACTATGGGGGTGGCAAGAGCCTTAGCCAATATCCGGAAGCCCAGTGGTGACAGGTGTAAGCCATCCCTTGCGAAGCAGCGTGGCTTGTCCAACATGTCATCCCAGGCAGACAGACATTGGATCCCCTTAGAATGACACCAGTACTTGAGCCAATTGTTAAAGCTGATCATCTTGTCTTTGTATTGTGGTATCATTCTTGGTGAGGGCAAGATGCTGCTCAGGGTCAGGGTCATATCAGCCTGGACTACATAATCGGAGAGCTCCTCTATGTCTCTTTTCATGTAGTCCAGGGAGGTACATCTCAGGTCATTCACACCAGCATGGACAATGACGGAGTCATATTTGTACTTGCTTTGGAGTGACTTGAGTGCGTGTGTTATGTGGCGGATCCTAGCTCCCGATAGACAGCTCACAGTCACCTTCTCCTTGTTCAGCCTGGTCAGCGGGGCATCAGTGTGTCTGACTATAGAGTCACCTATTACTAGTGTATCAGGCAAGGTGTTTGGCCTTAAGGGCTGTGATTGGTTGACACACTGATTTACTGAAGTATGTGTTGCATGTGTTTTGTTTTGAGGTGGTGGATTTTTGGGTGTCTGCTTTGGGAGCCTCTGTTGTTTTGGTAAGTTTTTTATTAGAGCCTCCGAGTATGTCTTTGTGTTTTTATGTGTTTGGTTTGCAGTTATGGTAGGTCTATGTGGGACTGGGATTGTTGTGTGTGTGGTTGCCATCTCCTCCTGTCTGGTCATGCCAGCCCTGAGTTGAGAGAGTTCAGCCTCCAGTTTGGCTATATAGTTGCATCTCTCGCATGTATTTTTGTTTTATTTTATATATATAACTATATTACTATATATATATATATATATATATATATATATATATATATATATATATATATAGATATAGATATAGATATAGATATACACACACACATATATGTATATTTATGTATACGAGTGCTGTATAAGTTATTGCTGCATGCATATTATCGCATGCTGAAATATAGTAATTTCCATGACTGGTACAGTTTACAGAATTATGTATTGGTTGAAGCCCTGTATATCAACCGTTACATCATTCAATAGTTTTTGCCCTTTTTCTTTAAGTTTGTGCAAGTCTGGAAGTAGTCTATTTAATTTCTGGGGGAATGGTAGGCAAGGCTCTGTCATGTAAAAAGTTGTTATTTTGTGTTGGTTTGGTTTTCTTTTTGGAATTGCAAATGTAACCTATTGGTTTGCATTTTTTGCATTGATTTTTGTGGCAATTAATGGTAATCACTGGTGAGTTTTTCTATGTTTTGTGTTTCTATCAAACTTAATAGCAATTATTCATTATAAACTTGTATATCTATCTGTTTATATATATATATATATATATATATATATATATATATATATATATATATATATCTGAGAGAGAGAGATAAATAAAGTAAGCGTAAACATTTCATATGCACAGGAGCACCCGGAGGAAACTCACGTGACCACAGGGAGGACATGCAGACTCTGCACAGAAGGCACCCCTGCTGAGAAGCAAACTGGAGAACCTCTTGCTATGAGATTAGCTTTGTCACCTCATAGCAAGAGGTTCTACGATTCAATTCTCAGCTGGGGTGCCTTCTGTGTGGAGTCTGCATGTCCTCACTGCAATCATGTGGATTTCCTCAGGGTGCATCAGTTTCCTCCTACATTCCAAAGACATGCAGTAAGTGGAATGCACACTCTAAATAGGCTGTAGGTGAGAGTGTGTGGGCGAGTGAGTGGTGCAAATGAACTGCTGTGGCAGGGCTAGCCACCTGGCAATGTAAACCTTGGTTCAAGATGATTGTTACTGCAGAAGTTACACCCTGACCCCTTATGTAAAATGGGAAAAGGGATTGAAAATTAATGGATATGTGTGTTTGTTTATTTATATCTATATGAGAGAGAGTGCCTACTCACAATTTTTCATGTATTAAGTAACACAGAAGTATCTAACAAAGTTGTAAATTTTAGCAAACATAAACTAAATCTGAATTTATATAGCTAAAAGTTGATGTGCAAAATATGCAGAAGGAATGAAAACTGTCTGGCTTCTGTCAGTTAATCAAGCTTTTAGTTACTAACCAAACTTTTAAGAGTGTTGTTGGTATTTATAGTTGCCCATTCTATATTTTTGTAAGCAACAATGCAGGAGTCTTCTAGCAAAGGTATAAACCAGTAGTTTGTTGCTGCTTTAAATGCAGTGCCGACCAGAATCATACCCAGTCCATGCACCCACCACCAGCCGCCCCAGTTCTTCAAGTGGAGGAAAAAAGTGGCCTTTGCTTTTAATGGCACACCAACCTTGTGACCAGATACATAGCACACCCCACTTTCCCCAGCCATTCTGGTCACATTTCTGTGTTGCCTCTGCCCCTCCTTTCTCAGTTTTTATTAAAAAAAAATAATAATATGTTTTTCTTTTAAACTGTAGCAAAATGCTTGCTACAAATGTAGTAAACTGTTGCTACAGTTTATACCCTACCTGCATAGACCACTAAAGTGCTCAGGTTGTTGTTTTAAAAAGAAAGAAACAAATCTCTTCTGCTTGAGTTGCTACAGTTTATAACCCACATGGAGTGCTACAGTTCTCAGGTTTTAGTTAAAAAAAGAGATTTTTTTTTTACTTTTGAATGGTAGCAAGCACTTGCTACAGTTTAGACCACAGACCTGATGCTACAGAGCTTAGGTTTGATCGCAAATGCAAAACCAGCCTTTAAAAACTGGTATTGCATAAAAGAGAGATCCGAATTGGCCGATCATGACCCCCCCCCAAAAACTGTTCACATAGGTCAGCTGCCCCTCATTCCCCTCCCTAGCTACACTACTGATGCTAACATTTGATTGTGGCTAATTCAATGCCTTTATAAACTGGCTTTCAATTTTATTTAACCCAGATCTGAAACTATCAAAAGCCACCATGTTACCTGTCACATAAGATGTTGCTTTTTGCAAATTTCCTGCCTTCTGTGTGTTTTGCCTGAACTTGAAACATACACTCATGGTGTAGGTAATCACATGGTGTATTTCTTTCACACAATGACAGCATCTTCAAGTTGTAACGGCATTACTTTTTTGTGAATACATTTTGTTTTCAAGCAAGGAATAAAAAATATTTTTCTGCTGTTTTCTTAATAAAAACAAGTCTATTTTTTCAGCTGCAGTGGTCATCATTGCAGCTTGAAGGTTACTTAAAACAAATTGCACCTACGTTTGTCATAAACAACTCTCCCCTTGAGTTCAGAAATATCTATTGTTTTCATTTAGCTGTGAAAAACAAACTTGGACTTGTATAAGTATATGAGACAGTCTGCAGCATTTACTGAAAATACTAATTGCATGAAAATGTAGTTTTGTATTACAAAGCAATACTTTATGAAATTTTGTTGATGGTTCTGTTTTGTGTATCCTTAACATTCAAATTTGGTAACATCAGAGATTGACAAAGCAAGCAACCATACAAATGCTCACTGAACACAGAGCTTAATAACAAAAAGTACTCTATGCATGTTCAGTATCTAGATTGATGCAGTTCTGATGAGTAGTTTACGGGATGAAATATGCAGGTTTAGTAGAATTAACCATCTGAACTTGTTGCCGATAAGATTAAACAGGAGATGAAGCTGACAGGAGTCTGTTCAGGAGAACAGCAAGGCTGTCTGCAGCTGTATGGCTTGAGCAATGAACTGACCCTGTCCAGTAGCAGTGATCCCATTAATGCACTTAACTTCACAGTTACCCCTTTGCAGCTGTGATTAATAAGTTAGAGATGCTCCCAAGCATGATCACATAAATCACATCTGACACACATTATATAGTAAAGAAATACTGGGAAGGATCATAGATGTACTACTTACACTGAAAGGTGTAGACATCTTGGGGTAGTTTGCCTTTTTTGCCGGCTGGCCAGATTACAAAACACTGTGGCTACCACCTCAGAACATGAAGTGATCATCCTTGAGTGAAAAAAAACTATATTACTTGGTGAAAGTATGGAAATTAAATAATTTGACTACAGATCTCAGTAGTCAAGGAAGGGGCAAAACTAATTAATTTCGCCATTCAGCTTTCCTAAGGTGCTGAAGTTGCGCTTCATTACGCAGTGAAAATGGCAAAACCAGGTGGAAACTGCAGGTGTTGTTTATGTTGCCACCAAGATCCTGCCCCTTGTTTTATGTTAGAAAAACTGAACACCCCTGACAGAAAAGAATTTACCCGCCTTATTCAAGCATTTGTAAGGGGGACATGAAAAATCCATTATTTAAGCATTCTCTGTGTTGCATTTGCTTTAAGAAATTTGCTTTTTATATTTTGGAAAAGGAAATGGAAGACTTTAGGATGCTGACTGTTCTGCTATGCAGGAAATTGTTCTGGACATTCTACCAGGTCTTAATTACCAAATTTCTGTAGCTCCTATCGTAATGATGAGAGCCAATAAGCATCTATGTTGTTTTTTGCCTCAACCCTATTTAATTACAGTTTCTAGTTATTTGTGTTTTTGTCCTCTGATGTATTTCTGAAGAAATACTCATCTTTTGGATGAAAGTGTTCAAATTAAAAGCTACTTTATGATGCAGAATCTGGGTGTTCTATTTTATTTGTTTTTCATTACCCTGTGGGCAAAACAATGGACCTATTACGTCTTGGCAATCATCTAATGCTTGGAAGTATCTAGTATGAAATGTGTTCAGAGCTTCCCTAACAAATCACTTTTTACTCATCACTGAAGGCAGAAGTAGCAGAACAGTGTCCTTATATGCTAACTGATGTTATAGCATAGTTGGGAAAAAGCAGATCCCCCATTTCCACAAGAAAGGAGTAGAAGTGAAGTTAACTAAAGCTAATTTTTCTAGCATGCAACAGGTTGTACATGCACACTGAGAGAGAGAGAGAGAGAGATTAAATTGTCTACATTAATTAATATTCTGGAAATAAACCACTGTTTTCCATAGGACTGCAAAAGTGATATCCACTTTCTGGAAAGTGTTACTTGATTAGGATGCTTAGATTGCATTTAAGGCAGTTTCACATTATTTGTTGTTTTACGGCAATTAAACTTTTGTCCAGCCAGGTTTGACTTAGAGTAATGCAAGTGCTGGTGTGACACTTGTAGCATTAATAACATGCACTTATAGAAATCAAATAAGTAAATCACACATTTAAGACTTTTGGTTTAGCTGACTGCTAAACTGTTGCTAGTGACGTTCCTTTCTTTCTTTTACTATCATGCATAGCAGGTACTAAGCAGTTAATTTTTTATACAAAACATGTTTTCATTTTTTTCTGAGAGTTTTAATCTCTGATGAAATCTACCAGTTCCTCAGTTGGAAGCATCCTACAGACTGTTCTCATAGTTTTATCTTTGTTGTTATAATCCTTTTACCTTATAGCAGCCTTGCATGAACGGGGACTCCCACAGTGTCAGACAAAATGTCCCATATGCCTGTGCATGTATACCTTATTCCCCCATTGCAGAACACATTTTTGCCTGGTGGGTGCTCACCCTCAGTGCTTTATACTGTTACTGTAGACCCATTCTCCTGTAGGTATCAGATTGTGCAACTGGCTCGATTGTCTTGCACCCCCTGAGGATGGCTGCTTTTGCCTTGGTTGCTTACTGCCATCCTTCCCAGATGGCTCCTCTAGAGCACCAGCTGCTAATCAAATCCAGGTCATCCTAGTCACAGTCAAGGCCTCATCCCTCAGTGAAATGGAGCCGGATGTTAATTTTCATTTGATACAAATAGGCCTTTAGAGTGGATTGCATTGAATAGTTTCAAATCTTTTGTCACAGAGGGTGGAAGCAGGACAGACATACTCTACCTCACAGTTGTGCATCTCTAAAATTTTTATAATCTCCACTCTCAGGATACCTAGGTTGGTAATAAATAAGAACAGGAGACTAGGCCAAAACAGGTAAGAGCCCCCAATGTCTTGTCTTTTCCTTTCTGGACATTTGTCTTTAATGAACCAAAGTAATTCAGAGCAGGGGTAGTATCTTTTCAGGATACCAAATATGTGTAGCACCACCACTACCAACTCTTTTGCAAGGAGTGTCCTGGCAAACTGTTCAAACTGTGACTAAACTGTCCAAGTGAGAGGTTGTTGTAGTAGGCAAAAGGCCCATTAATTTGGATCTCACGCCCAAAGTAAAACAGGAGAGGGAAGACTGATATCGGGAATCATTCAGAAAGCTAGACTCCTACTGATATTAGGTTGTATCTTTGACCCTAGTGAAGGGCGGGCCCATGCTTTTCCTCTTCCTTGTTTCAGCTTGTATTCACTCTTAACACAGACGTGCACATATCATCACATGTGTGGGGGATATAAATGCCATGGGGAATTGTGTTCCCAACATGTAAGACCCAAGGCAGGAGTTACACGTTTGAACTCAGGAGATAATAATGAGAAATCATAACTGCCTTGAGCTTGGTGCATCACTGGAAAGTACGGAAGTCAATGGAAGGGAGTGTTCCTTTGTCTTTCCCTTATTTAAAGCTGAAGGCTACCTCGACTGCTGATGGTGTTAATGTTTTTCCACTCAAATATTTTAATGTTCATTTTTTTTTAGCTCAACACTTTCCAGCTCTAATTAGAAAGAATTGGAAGACACAGCTAGTATCTGGAGAGCAGACTCTCACATTTAGAGAAACTTAGAAGCTAAAATGAATATGAGCATGCTATGGAAATAAGTTAAGAATACTTTGTCAAACTTTCTCTCTAGGTTGATGTGATGGGAGAGAGTTATGCTTCAACACATAGTCTTGAGCACAGTACCTGTAGATGTTCATCATATTGACTTCTGCTGCAGTACACTTAGCTATATGGGTTATATCCTGCTAAAGATATAACAGCTGGCCAGCTTCCAAAGCTTCAGGGAAACTTCCATTCACCCAAACTGTCAGTCAACTCCAGGTGAGCTGACTAAAAAGACAGGTTTGGTGCCAAGCCCTCCAGAGCTTTCCTCCTGCTGAAGATAGCACTCCTGTAGGGTTTTAAAGGATGGATTGTCAGATTGTGCTTTTCCATTGCTGGGCAAATAAGATCCCTTTGGGGGAAAAATCTTTCACTTTTAAAAACTGTTGTTTTATTGTACTTTTATCCTGGATCCTTATGGTGCAACACCTGTAGCCACTATGGACAGGGATTTAGCCACATCCTTTGCAGCTGTTGGGGTCCCTTCAGTGGGCAAGGCAGAGCCAGTCTTGTCATTCTTGGAGAGGGAACAGGGAAAGATTCCCTATTTATTCAAAATGTAGTGACCATACCTGGGGAAGCTGTTGCCATTAATACCACTGTTGGCCCCATTTCCCTGTCAAAAAGAAACAAAAAATTAGACATGTATCTTCTCCTTCTCAAATTTCCTTACACAGGAGTAGTTTACTAGGTCTGGCTCAGGGTTTAATTCAGGTTATTGATCCTTCTTATAAGGTGGTTTCTGGTAAAAGAAAGATAAATGCCTCTTTTTCCTCAGAATTCTAAATCTGAACAGAAAGATGCAGGGACGCATATAGGTTTTTCTCCTAAGTTTTCTGATTCAAACTCAGGGGAGAACTCAGTTTCTGACTCTCCCCATGGGGGGGGGGGGTTCTCTTTTTCTGAGCTTTTACAGAAGGAATTTCCATGATCTTTACCCATTCCCCCTTTTCTGTCAGCTCTGAAGGATATCCAGGTCTAAGGATATCATAACTCCAGTCTCCACTGTACTTGACCCCCATCAGAAATTAATAGAGAAAAATGCTTCCTTCTACATGTACCTCACCAGACACCTGCAGCAGCTGGAGAGACCACAGAGGTTTCTCACCAAGAAAATACAGGGCCTCCAAGCAATGACTTATGTGGCTAGGCCAAAAGCCCTGCTAGTGTACTCTGTATCACATGGGCTGCTGAGGAGCAACTTGTGCCTGACCTAAAAGGTAGTCTCTGACCCTCTCCTGATGGGTTTGCTGCACATCCGCAACTCAAATGGTACAACAGTCACTCGCTCTAGGGATCTTAACCAAGCCTGTGACATTAACTGAACATGCTGGAGAGACAGATATATCTCCCAGAGATTGCCACTACTTCCAGTTCACATGAAGCAGAGCTCCTCACTTGACCCTATTCAAGCGCAATGTGGACAAATGGATGGGAGACTGCAAATTCACCCCGGGGGTGGCACACATGTTCCTCATGGACAAGGGTAGTCGGTGTTTATCACAGACTTGCTCTGTGAATTATGTACATCTAACCATGGACAATCGAAGCAACTGTGAATTAACATGGCTAGGCTTGTAAGGGCTCTAGGGCAGCTAGCCTAGTAACCTCCAATGAAACTATGAACCTATATGTGTCGCACCACCTGCAATTTTCCTGATAGCCAGTTTGTTGCCTCTAAAAAGGCAGATAGAATGTGTAGTTTCTCAATCTGTACATTCTGTCTGCCTTTTTATGGGCAGATAGAATAGATAGAATGTATAGTTTTGCATATTAAGATCTTTTTCAAAGTATCAGGAATATCTCTGTTTAGTGAGAGATCTCTTAACATGAGCTGGGATTTCAGGAGAACTTTCACAAGTCTTTTTTGACTCCTTCACACAGGATTGTGTTCCAGGGGTATCAGTTAGACACCTTGTTTCAAAGAGCTTTTCTCCCACACAGGAAAAATAGATTTATATCTAGATATATTCCTAAGGTATTCTACTCAGACTTCAATCACTTAGAGGGAATACCTCAGGATTATGGGTCTCTTGGGATCTATTATTCTCATGACACCCCAGGCAAGACTCCATATGAGAAAGATACTATGGTATCTGAAGTTCCTTTGGCACCAACATCTGTTATCTTTTAAAATCCTAGTGTTGGAGATGGTCAGAAGAGAAATCATTTGGTAGAGACAGCAAATTTTCCTAAATGCAGGTCCCTCCTTCTCCCCCTCAACCCCCCCCCCCCTGTACTCCGAAGCAGTTGGCCACCACAGACGTCTCAGACTTTGCTTGGTGAGCAGATTCAGAAGGGATAAAAGTACAAGATGTGTGGGACACCAAGAATGGATGCTAGTACATAAATATAAAAAAAAGTTGATTGTCCTGATCAAGATAGTAAACTCTCTGAATCATCTTTGGTCCTTGGGAGGACCTCTTCAGGTTGTTACAGACAATACCATTCATGTGGTACTTTAGCAAGCAGGGAGGAACAAAACTGTACCCTCTTCGCAGATTTGGGATATAGCTTCACAGCACAGTCTCACTCTGTAGGTAACCTACATTACACAAGACCAAAACTGTGTGGAAGAGAAGCTGAGCAGGACAAGGGCAGTCCCACATGAATGGAAACTATATCAGGAGATCTTCGAAGATCCGATCTGTCAGTAGCACGTTCCTCAAGTAGACCTCTTTGCCTCCTGCCTGAACAATCAGCTGGCAAGATTCTGCTCCAAGACTCTATAGAAGAAGGCCTGGAAGACAGATGCCTTTTCTTTTCCTTGCACAGGAATTTTCCATCCTCTCCACTGATATCCAGGGTAATTCTGAGGACTCAGAAGGAATCTCACAATATCATTGTGGTGACTCCCTTCTGGCCCAGGTAACAGTGATTCTCACTTCTTTTGGAAATGGCCAAGGGCAGTTACCACAAGCTTCCTTACAGAATGGAGCTACTCACACAAGAGCAGGGGTGTTTGACACCTCAACCCCAATCAGCTTCATCTGTCTGCCTGAATGATAGGGTCTTAATTCTCTTGGGCCTGTGCGTATGGAGGAGGTGCAGCAGGTACTAATGGAGACTAGAAAGCCTGCTATTAAAATTGGTAAGTGGAAAAGGTTTTCTAGTTGGTGCCAATAACGTTCAGGGTTAGTTGTTTTCTGGCTTTACAATATTTGTGTGAATTAATGTCTATGGCCTTTTTTACTCCTCCATCAAGATTTATCTTTCATCCAGTTCAGTATGCCTGCCCCTATGTTTTCCTTTTTCAATGTATTCTCATTTCAAAGTGTTTTTGAAAGTGTTTTTTTTCATAAGAGGCCTCCAGGAAACATGGTGGCCCCTCCTTGGGATCTTGAAGTTCTTAACATGGAAGACAGTTTTACTGATTGCCCTGACCTCTCCAAGAAGAGTTTCTGAGTTGTAAGCTGTTATGGTGAGTCAGTCCTATCTCATCTTCCACAGAGACAGGGCTTCTTTGAGAACTAATCCTTCTTTTATACCTAAAGTATAAACATGCAGCCTATCTAGATCTCACCAAGGGTTTTGACACCATCCCCCACTCTGGAATTATAGACAAACTCACTAAACTAGGTATAATTCCCTACATCACAAGATGGGTTGCCAACTGGCTCACTGGCAGAACCCACACTGTGAAAGAAGCAGACTCTAAATCCAACTTCAGACCAGTGACAAGTGGAGTACCACAGGGTTCAGTCCTAGGTCCTCTCCTGTTTGGTATCTACTTCTCTGAAGTACAGGCTAACACAGAAGGTCTTTGGCTAACAAATTTCTCAGATGAGTGCAAACTAGGAGCCATAATCAAAACTCCTAACGATGTGGACATCCTACAAAAGGGCCTCACTGAGACAGATGCCTGGTGTCAAAGCCATGATCTCAAGCTCAATGCCAAAAAGTGCATTGTCATCCCTTTTGGTAAAAACTCTGTACCCATGAACTCCCATATAGGCGGTAGTCTACTTTACACCGAAGGTGTGATAAGAGACCTTGGGTCACAGGTGGACAGTAGTCTCTCCTTTGATAATCACATCGCCACAGTAGCCAGGAAATCCTTCTACGTGTCACACCTCATCACAAAAGGTTTCTCATCCAGGAAAAAAGAGGTCATTGTTCCCCTCTACTCATCACTCATTAGACCCATTATAGAGTACAGTGCCCCTTCTGGTATGTACCTCACAAGGCATCTACAACAACTGGAAAGGCCACAGAAATACCTCACAAAGCGGATTACCAGCCTCAAACAGATGCCCTATGCAGACCGTCTCAAAAAACTCCAGCTTTACTCTGTTGCATATCGCCTACTCATAGGCGATCTCTGCATAACATACAAAGTTATGTCAAACCGAGAGCTGTTGGACATGCTCCACATAAAGAAATCCCAATCCCTCCGAGCTACACGCTCTAGAGACCTAAACCTTGTCACCACAATAAACAGAACATGCTGGAAAGATAGATTTCTGTCCCAGAGACTTCCCATACTCTGGAACAAACTACCTGTCTATATCATATAAAGCTCCTCATTAGCACTCTTCAAGAAAAATCTTGATGATTGGATGTGAGATAGGAAATTCACCCTAGGGATCACTTCTGTGGCTCTGCTTGACAGGGGCACAGGAAAATAATTTTCTTGGTTGGCAAAAGCCAGGGTACAGTTTGGCTAGGCTTATATAGGCCCTAGGGCTAATAGCCTAGTACCTACATATGAACCTATGAACCTGTAAAGTAGTATCCATATTTACTTTAAGCCAGACTATCTATTTCACAATTTTCTTTAATGAATCTAAACTTGAGGAGGAAAGATAATCCATTTCTTGGATGTATACAGCCAACTAAGCTACTATCCTGACAGAACTAAATCCTTCAGATCTTCAGATCAATTTTTCAATCTTGTGAAGGTAAGAAGAAGGGACAACCTGTATCAAAACAAACAATTTCCAAATGATTGTCTAAGGATATTACCTTCTGTTATGCTCACCACAGCAAAACTATTCAAGGCAGGGTCAAGACTCACTCTGCCAGGGCCTTGGCTTCATTTATGGCTTTTTGAAAAGGGTTAGAGTTTAGAAGTATTCTAGAAGCTGCTATTTGGTCCTCTGTACATACTTTTACAAAGCACTATAAGCTTGATTCCTTCTCTGGGTCCAGGTCAGGCTTTGCTAGGACCATTTTCTGGGGGCTCCTGAACTCTTCTCCATCCATCTTTCAAATGTAGTAAGCTAGAGTAATTTACTAATAAAGCTAAGATTGCTGCATCAGTGATCAATATGATGATCATAGTACAGTTGTATAAGTAAACTTATCATAACAGTAGATGTTTGAATGATCACTGCTGCAGCTACTGCTCCCTCCCTCCGTCCCCGTTTGTTTTGGCAGTTTTTTTATGCCAGGGTGTGGACATTTATTTTTAGTTGCTACTAAACACTGTCCTTTCAGGACTCTGTCTACCTCTATCTGTTGACATGAAAACTCTGATGAAGGACTGAGTGCCTAAACCTGGCTTTTTGGCCAGCTCGTCTAGAGCTGACTGACAGTTTGGGGCATATGCAAAGTGCAGTGAAGCTTTGGAAGCTGGCCGGCTATTATATCCTTGGCAGGATATAAGCTATATAGCTAAGGCTACTGCAGAAGTGATAATTTGAATGTTTACTGTTGTGCTAAGTTTACTTACATAAATGTACTTTCCCAAAACCTGAAGGTGATCAAAGAAAGGGATCATTTGGAGGCAGAGGTAGAAGATGAGGTGTGACCAGGCTGTTACTGACTTAAAAACTGTTATTTTTTTTCAGAAAAAGACATATGCATGAGCTCAAGATGAATCAACAGAAAAGTTGCCAGAATTTAGAACAGAAACACTGCATCTCCTCATTAAAGGATCCAAGTAAAGGAGCATTAACAGAGTCTCTGCAGGGTATATGTCAGCATTTTCATTTGTTCTTTAAAACCTTATATTCAACTACCCATACTGTCCTTCACATTCCAGGAGTAAAAGCTTTTCCTTACAAATGAAACCTGTCCTGTCTGTCAAAGGAGGAATTATTACTTGGGGAAGTTCATAGAAAAGCCATAAGCTGCAGCAGTCAAAGCTGTACCTACAGAGACAGTGCAAGAAAATGATAGTCTCACAACTATGACTGATAGAAGCCAAGACCAGTACCAAGTGCACATTATTTTCAAATAATTGCAGGCAACATTTGTGCCAAGAGGGTCTAATGGAGATCATGTCTGAACCTGACTCAACTCCATGCAGGTAGCCTATTTAGCAGAAGTCATTCCTCTGGTGGTCTCTTCCATTAATATTCAAAAAAATCAAAACTCTTTCAAGTGGGTATATATGTAGAGTGCCTCAAGTTGTGTAAATGTCTTATGCAAGGCCTCTTAACTATTCTTCCATGGTTGGTATACTAGCCAGTGATCATCATATGGGTCCATATCACCCTATAAAACTCATGTAGCAAGGCTGGACTTTACAAACCCTCCACAGACTATTCATAGTCACCGCTGAGTCCCTGTCCTGTAGCATTCACTGTCAGAGGGAGAAGACATATAGTGAAAGTGAGAGTTCTCATGAAACATTGCTGCTCTTTCTAATTATTGTGCTTCTAGCATCATTAAGAAAGATGTAAAGGCACTTAAATCCTCTCTCCTTTTTTCACATTATTTAATGATTAACTACATATATTAGTAAGATGTTGATGGCCCCGTCCAATAAGAAACTTAAAACAGTACAAGAGACCTTGGCACTACTTTCCTTGGGGCACTTCTCATAATTTTGTTCTTACATTTGGAATCCTTATGGCATAGTTATCCATAGCTATACATTCACAGAGAGATTAAAATTCTCATTGATGGAACAAGTGAATACTGTCAAGCAAATGTTTTTTATAAAGATATAGTCATTGGTATGTACCTGCTCTCACTCTATCTCCTGGAATTTTGAACGCTTTGGTGCTGATCAGACGTTTCTTATGGGAAGGAAATGCTAACCTAGAGCAGCCCACGGAACACACACCTAAAAAATGCTTGTGAACTCTACTGCTAAACCTCTACAAGTATGCTGCATAGGTTCATAGCTGTTTACCAGGCCAGTGACCACAATGGCCTTTTTTAAGCCTAGCCAAGCATCCCAAATCTCTGACAACAACTGATACCCTTAATAAGTGTAAGCATAGGCCTGGGAGATGAACCGTTTACAGGTTACCTGTTTGTATCAGAGACATAGTTGCCAAACCAGAGATGAATTTCAGCTTTCCCATCCAATTGTCCAAGTTGCACTTGAATTGGATTAGGGAGGAACTCTGCTTCACATGGATGGGGAGCCTGTTCCATAGACGGGGTAGTCTCTGGGATACATACCTATCTCTCCAGCAGGTCCTATTTATATCACAGGCAAGGTTTAAGTCTTTGGAATGGGTAACTCTGGCACTGTTTGTTTTGTGAATATGCAGTAGGTCCATTAGAGTGGGGTCTGACAATGTCCTGTATGGCATAGATCTCTCCTCAAAAGCCTGTAGGAGACAGAATACAAGTATAGTGCCTTGAGGTGGTCTGCATACTATATATTATTTACACCCTGTATTCTTCTAGTGAGAAACCTCTGTGGATGTTCCAGTTGTTGGATATGCGTGGTTAGGTACATACAAAGGTGGCACTGTACTCAATGATAGGTCTGATAAATGCCGAATACAGTGGAACAATGACTTCCTTGGACTTAGATGCTATACCTTTGTTTATAAATTGTGCAACATAGAATGATTTCTTCACTACTGTAGATACATGATGATCAAAGGCTAGATTACTATCTATGTGTGTCCCTAAGTCCCTGACTACTGGGTCAACTCTAAGGGGTATGTTGTCAATATGATAGTGACTTCCCAAAGGATACTGTTATGCATTTCTTGGCATTAAGTTGTAGTCCATGACTCTGACACCAGTTGTTTGTCTGTGTCAGCCTCTCCTAGTGAGCATTTGTGTCAGTGTGAGATTCAATGACAGCTCCTAATTTGCAGTCATCTGAAAATTTAGTCATCCAAAGACCACTGACATTGGCCTTGACTTCTGAGAAGTAAATGTGAAAAAGGAGCAGTCCAAGGACTGATCTCTGAAGGACTCCACTTGAGACTGGCCTTTTTGTAGAGGTGGACTCCCCAGTTCTAACTTCCTGGGTCCTGTCTGTGAGGCAGTTGGCTATCCACTGGGTGACATATGGGTTTGTATCTAACGTCTTGAGTTTGTTAGTAAATACCCAAGTGAGGTATTGTGTTAGATGCCTTCGGCAAGTCAAAGTAGGCAGTGTGAACAATGTTGCCCTCATCCATTGCTTTGGTGACCTTCTGAAAGAAGTCCACCAGGTTGAGTAGGCATGATCTGCCCTTGACAAAACCAAACTGGGTTGGGTCCAGTGTCTGGAGGTTTACTATTTCTCTGTTGATCATCATTTCTCTGTTGATCATCTCCGTGATAATGCTTTCCATGGCTTTACATATAAGACTAGTGAGACTTATGGGTCTGTAGTTTCCAGGGTCTGTAGATGGCCCAACTTTGTGCAAACTGTTGCCTTTCTCCATTCATGAGGCAGAAAGTCTTTTTGGAGGTTATGGTTAATAATCCCAGAGGCCCTGATAGGTCATGTTTCATGCTATTTAGAAGGCATCCTGGGATATTGTTTGGGCCCATTGATGCAGTGGTCTTGGTCTTAAAGAGAGCATTAAGAACCTGTTCCCTAGTGATAGTTGGGGGAGTTATATTTGATGATATTTCCTGAGGGAAGGTTAACGCGCAGAAAGGAGTAAAGTTGGAGCTCAATTTATCAGCCAGGAGGTTTGCTATATCTTCTGGCTCAGTACAGGTGGTTCCATTTACAATGAGCTCTGCACACAATTGTGTATTGCCTTTGAGGTTGCGGACATAGCTAAAGAATGCTTTGTGGTTGTCCTTCGCCTGAGAGGCCAAACTTACCTCAAATTTGGCTTTGGTAGACTTTATTTGTCCTCTGAGTTGTTCATAGGTTCATAGGTTCATAGGTTCATACTAGGCTATCTGCCATAGGGCATTTATAAGCCTAGCCAGAGTGTGTTTGGCTTTTGCCACCCATTTTAAATTAATTTTGCTATGCCCTTTTTCGAGGTTAGTATACTGTGCCTCTGTCTAACAGTGACACAGAAGTGATACCTGGGGTAAACCTACGATCTCCCATCCACTCATCAAGATTCCTCTTGAAGAGAGTCAATGAGGGACTCTGCCTAACCTGGACTGGGATTTTATTCCAGAGTGAAGGGAGCCTCTGGGTCATGAATCTGTCCCTCCAGCATGTCCTATTTATTTCATTGCTGAGGTTCAAGTCTCTCGAGCATGTAGCTTGATGGGATTTGGATTTTCTGAGGTGCAGCATGTCCATTAATTCCAGGTTGGACATGGCTTTATACGTCAGGCACAGATCCCCTCTGAGCAGGCAGTATGCCACTGAGTAGAGCTAGAGTTTCTTTAACCGGGCAGCATATGGCATCTGTTTGAGCCCTTTGATCCTCTTGGTGAGGTACTTTTGGGGTCTTTCCAGTTGCTGCAGGTGTCTGGTAAGGTACATCCCAAAAGGGGCATTGTACTCAATTATGGGCCTGATGAGGGATGAGTAAAGAGGCACAATGACCTCCCCTGATCTAGATGTGAATCCCTTCATGATTAGGTGGGCTATATAAAATGTTTTTCTAACCACTTTGGCCACATGGTTGTCAAATGAGAGATTGCTATCAACTTGGGTCCCCAGGTCCCTAATTACTTCTTCTGTACTTAATGGATTACCACCTATGTGGTAATTTGTGGGCACTTTGTTTTTGCCAAAGGGGATGACTATACACTTTTTGGCGTTTAGCTTGAGGCCATGGCTCTGGCACCAGTTGTCTGTTTCTATGAGGCCCTTTTGGAGGATGCTTGTGTCAGCTGCAGAGTCGATTATGGCGCCCAGTTTGCAGTCCTCTGCGAACTTGGTCAGCGACAGTACTTCCGTGTTGGCCTGTACCTCCGAGAAATATATACCGAACAAGAGAGGTCCCAGGACTGAGCCTTGTGGGATGCCACTTGTAACTGGTTTGGAGTCTGACATGGCTCCAACAATTCTAACCATGTGGGTTCTGTCCTTGAACCAGTTTGCAACCCATCTAGTGACATAGAGGTTTATATTTAAGCTGGTGAGCTTATTTATAATGCCCGAGTGGGATATTGTATCGAAGGCTTTTGCGAGGTCCAGGTAGGCTTTGTGGACCACCTTCCCCTCGTCAATGGGCTTGGTGACTGTTTCAAAGAAATCGACCAGGTTTAAGAGGCAGGATCTGCCCTTAACAAAGCCGAACTGGGTAGGATCCAGTGTCTGTAGGTCCCCAATATCTTTATTTCTGAGGTCCATGATGATCCTTTCCATAGCTTTGCAGACCAAGCTAGTCAGGCTTATGGGGCGATAGTTTCTGGGATCCGTTGAGGCACCACCTTTGTGGAGAGGGACCACTGTTGCTGTACGCCACTCTTTGGGTACATATTCTGTAGTAAGGCTGAGATTGAACAGTAGTTTTATGTTTGGGTTTAGCTCTTCTTGGAGTTCATGTAGAACGCAGCCCGGGACACCATCTGGTCCCATTGATGCTGTGTTTTTTGCTTTGGAGAGGGCGGGTCTTACCTGAGCATCTGAGATGTCAGGGGGGCAGCACATTGCTGGGATAGATATTTGCCCTTTTGGTGGGGAGAAGTTTGCGCTGAACCTGTCAGCTAGGATGTTGGCAATGTCTGTGGGTTCGGTGTATTTTTTTGTCATTTTGGACTAATTCTGAGCATATCTGAGAAATCCCACCCAGGTTCCTAACATAACTAAAGAAAGCCTTGTGATTATCCTTAGTGTCCTGTGCAATTTTTCTCTCGAAGCTGGCCTTAGACGATTTTATGAGTGCCTGTAGTTTTTTGCTAATACTGATCAGAGATGCCTTCCCTTTTTGGGATTTTGCTCTGTCATGTAGTAGCTTCCTCCTTCTATTGTATAGTTTGTTTATGGCTGGGGTCCACCAGACAGGACGTCTGCCTTTGGAGGATTGGGTCTTGGTTTTATTTGGGATTGCATGATCCATGCATTCCTGAAGGTGTTCATAGAATGCATTTATAAAGGATTCTGCGTTCTGGGCCGTATTTTCCACAGGCCCGGGGGCTTTAAAGGATTCCACCTCAGTTTTGAGGAGTGTGAAATTTGCTTTAGAGAAGTTTTTCACTGTGGTTTTCTGGGCAGGGTGTGGGGTCGGGATGTGACTATCCAGTGAGATTAATTTATAGTCTGATCTTACCAGTGAGGGATACACTTCTGGTCTGGAGCATAGAGTCCCCATGTTGGTAATGATCAGGTCCAGTATGTTTTCCCCTCTTGTGGGAGTGGTAACAAGTTGTTCCATAGCATTTGAGTTTATAAATTCTAGGAACCTTTGGGCTAGGGTGTTGGAGCTAGAGTAATGCTCCCAGTCTATGTTTGGGTAGTTGAAGTCACCCAATATAATGGTGTTTGGAGAGACCTTCATATTTTTCAGTGTTCTCAGCAAGGCCGAGTGGGGTTCCTGGGTTTGGGAGGGTGGTCTGTAGCAGGCTATAAACTGGAAGGCAGTTTTACCCACTGTTAGTTGCACATGGATAGTCTCTGATGCTTTGTGCTGTGCCACCAACCTGGAGGTGTGGGTATCTTTGACGAATATTGATACTCCCCCTCCTTTTGTGGTTCGGTCCAAGTTTTGGAGCCGAAAAGCATGGTATGAGGTATAACCTGTTAGTGCTGGGGTGCTCTCAGGAGCCTTGAACCAGGATTCTGTTACTGCACAGATATCGATGTTCTCCATGCTAAGGAGAGTTTCGAGTGCGTGCATCTTGAGGTTTAGACTTCTGGTGTTGAGTAGCATTACTCTTAGTTTCTTATCCCTTGTGATACCTATGGAGGTGGGTTTGTCTTTTGAGCCTTGCCTAAAAAAGGCACTATGGGGGTAGCAAGAGCCTTTGCCAATATCCGAAAGCCCAGGGGTGACAGGTGCAAGCCGTCCCTAGCGAAGCATCGTGGCTTTTCGAGCATGTCATCCCAGGCTGACAGGCATTGGATCCCCTTTGAATGACACCAATACTTAAGCCAATTGTTGAAATTGATCATCTTGCTTTCATATTGTGGCATCATTCTTGGTGAGGGTAAGATGCTACTCAAGGTCAGGGTCATACCGGCCTGGGCTACATGCTCAGAGAGCTCCTCTATGTCTCTTTTCATGTAGTCCAGGGAGGTATGTCTCAGGTCATTCACACCAGTATGGACAATGACTGAGTCATATTTGTACTTGCCTTGGAGTGACCTGAGTGCTTGTGTTATGTGGCGGATCCTAGCGCCCGACAGGCAGCTCACCATGACCTTCTCCTTGTTCAGCCTGGTGAGCGGGACGTCAGTGTGCCTGACGATAGAGTCACCTATTACAAGTGTATCAGGTGTGTTATTTAGCCTTAAGGGCTGTGACTGTTCGGCACACTGGCTTTGTGAGCTATATGTTGCACGTGTTTTGTTTTGGTGTAGCGGTTGCTTGGGTGTCTGCTTTGGAGGTCTCTGCTGCTTTGGCAGATTTTTATTTAGAGCCTCCGAGTATGTTTTTGTGTGTTTATGTGTTTGGTTTGCTGTCATGGTAGGTCTATGCGAGACTGGAATTGTAGTAAGTGTGGTTTCCTTCTCCTCCTGACTGGTTACACCAGTACTAAGTTGAGAGAGTTTAGCCTCCAGTTTGGCTATATGGTTGCATCTCTCACATGTGTTTGAATTTGTTGGGAGGAGGAGAGGGTTGTCTGTGTACATCAGGCAGTTGTAACATTGCCTCAAGATTCCCAGATTCACCAGCTGGACTGGAGAGGAGATTGACAACTGACCTTTGGACATGCTAGAATAGTATTGGGAATCCCTTTATAATTGAAAAAAGGGCCAATGGGGAACAAGGTACTCAAGGGGAGTTTGTGAGGGTGTAGTGCTTTTAATTTTTTAGTGCTGACTTATATAATTGCTTTAGTGAGCAAGTGCCAGGTAACTTAAATGCAATGTGTTACAGGTAACTTAAATGCAAAAACGACAAACAGTAACTTTCTTTCAAGTGAAACAAGGAAATAAGTACAGTAAGCAATGCAGATATCACTAGGGATCCACAGAAGCGCTGAAAAGCCGCGTTTCAGGTGGAATTAGCATTTCAGGGAAATAACAAGCAAACAAACAACAAGCATACAAACAAAGCTAGATTCAGCAGGCCTGGATCTAGTCTATGCTACAGCAAACAAGGTGTACCAATTTCAGTAAGGAGCAGTTCAAATATGCAGGCACTATAAGCCTTTAACCAGAAATTCCCAGCTCAGAAGGGCAGAGTCCAGCCTCTCCTCCCACAAAAATGCAGACCACGAACCTTCTTAATGTAAAATAACTGGCCTGAAGCCCAAGTGCTTAAACCAGAACTAATACACTTTTAGAATAACAGGCACTGAGCCCTCAATCAGCAGTTCCCAACTTAGAAGGATGTAAGTTACCTGTCCTGCCACCACCGTGCCGGCCACAAACCTTCTTAATGTAAAACAACTGGTCTGAAGCCCAAGTGCTTAATCCAAAAGACTTAGAATGATAGCTACACTTTAATCAAGTTACTACCAAGCAGTAATAAACTTTGTTTGTTTAGTTTAATGAGTGTGCTTTATCCTGCTGGGTGCTGCACCTCCTAATTGTTGCCATGATTTTTTTTCCTCCTGTTATACATCTGTTGGTTTTGTGATTCCACCAGAGTGGCTTGTTTTTTGAGTTAGTTCTGTACTTCTTCCTAGTGGGTACATCTGCCTCTGTGCAGCTATTATCATGCTTGTACAGGGATTCTGTGAACAGTTCGGCATAGGCAGAAGTGTTCTCAAGATTTATAGGGGCTTGACATTTTGCCAGTTTCTCGCTTAATAGCAGGATTTCCTGAATATTTCCAGTTTAGCTGGGGGTCTAGGTTTTATTTTTACTTCAAAGGAGACCATTTTTTGGTCTGACCTTACCAGGGAAGGCATTACAGTAGGGGGTGTGCAGCAGTCTCCTATATTGGTGAGGAACAGATCCAGTATGGTTGCACCCCTGGTTGGTGTATTGACTATCTGGTCCAGGGTGTTGTGTTTAAAAAATCCAGGAATCTCTGTGCATGTATATTTGATGTTGTATATGATTCCCAGTTAATAGTGGGGTAATTGAAGTCACCCATGAATAAGGTATTGGGTTTGATGGTTAGTGTTTCTAATAAGTTTAAATACATGTTATAGGTTTCCTGGATTATAGAGGGGGGACCTATAGCTTGCAAGGAAGTGATATTGGCTATTACCTATGGTGATTTGAACACGGAGCAGCTCAAACGCATTGTCCTCTTTGACCAGCCTTGAAGTATATTTATTTTTGATGTAAATAGAGACACCTTCACCTTTAGTTCCTGTCTGTGAAGTAACTGGTCTAAGTGTGTGGAAGGCATTATAACCCTGCACTGTTGGTGTGCTGTCCCCGGCTTTAAACCACGTGTCAGAGACCGCATAGACATCAGCATTCTCTAGTGTAAAGAAAGCTTCCAGGGAGTGGAGTTTTTTTGTTTAGGCTCCTTTGTTTTTGCAAAAATCCATATTACGTGACCCTTACTTAGACAAAACTAGAAAAAAAATCTTTAAATAAAACCCAGAATTCTGTAGGAGATATACCATACGTTGACTGTGTGTACAGAATCTGGAATATTATCCTTCTTTATCTCATTCAACTTGACAGCCTTTAAACTTTCAAGATAAACCTCTAAACACTACCAAATGGAATCTTGTCAATGATCACGTATGTCCCCCGGATACAGTTTCTTGCAAATAAATTAGTCCAAATGCAACTACTATATACTCTTACTCCCCTTCTTCAAGTCCTTCCCCCTTATCTAAAGTAAGCACTACTCCACAGCCTTGTCCTAAAGGTAAAAAAAACTTCACACTAGGTATATTTCTCATTCTGTTTTCTCCAGTCTAAGTCATGTACTATAATAACTGCACCACCAAAGACGAAATAAACAAACTACTGCAAAGCTTGCCACCGCTCACACCATGAACCAGTGGGAAATTCAAAACCAGTAATCCTGTTCCAATGAATCAAATGAATAATGCTGAACGCCAATAAACGAATAGTCTTTATTTAAGCCAAACAACTCTATGTAGCTTTTTGTCGGCGCTCTGCACCAACTTCATCAGAATTTAAAAACTTGAAAACTCGCGCCATTACAACACCTTACATAAATAAGCTAAAACTAGACCATGTGATCAACACCCCCCCCCCCCCCGTCTACCAATTTTAAAGATACCTGGCTCCAAAAAACCTGACTTTAAAATAACATTGATCGCTACATTATATCTAACACTTAAGACTGTATATATATATATATATATATATATATATATATATATATATATATATATATATATATATATATATATATATAATTAATGTAACACTATTGCATCAACAGCAAATATAAAAATATCTATATGTGTATAAAACATCATGAATCAAAAATGCAAAATTTCTAAAAACCACATTGACCAGCTGCCAGAACCCAAAAAAATAAACTTGAAAAAACTTGAGCAAATATGGAAAATAATATCATATAATGTCCCATACTCCGCAAACAGGATAGGCCCTACCTCCCTAAATTTCTCAATTTAAGAACACTATTTATAGATAACATACTGTTAAGGCCAAGGTAATGGTAAGCCTCCAGTTATAGCTGCCACATAAGTTCTCTAAATTCCAATTTCAAAGATTCCGGACCCCCCCCCCCTATTTTCCGAACATAGTTGCTCTATCACCATGAAGGCGAACTCATGTCCAGGATTTTCTTTAATATGCTTCGCCAAGGCATTTTCCATCTTCTCCTTCTTCATGGTGTACAAGTGTTCATACATGCGTTCATGTAGCTTCCTATCCGTCTTGCGTATATAAAATACAGGGCAGGACAAACAATGAGCCAGATAGACCACTTGATTGCTTCCACAATTATATCTCCCTTTAATCAGGTACTTCTTATCCCTTATCAAGAAGAATGTGCCTGCTTTAACATATCTGCAATATTTGCACATGTTGCATTTGAACATCCCAGATCTTAAAGATATATTCTTAGCTTTCGTTTCCAAGATGTTCTTGATGTTAGAACCTCTCCTAAAAGTCATTTTAGGGTAGGAATTCAACTTAGGAATCCCTATAGTGTCTGCCGATAACAAACACCAGTTCTTCTTGATGATTGACACTATATCCTTAGCATCCAAGTTGTAAGAGTTGATAAAATTACAATGGTACATACCACTACTGTGGTTAACCCATGAGTATATAGCGGACTCAGACTTGGGATAACTCAAAATGTGTTGAAAATAACCATTGGTCCTCTTTGTTTTAACTTCGATACACAGGTCTACTATGAGGTCCTCTAGATATCCTCTACACAAAAAGAGGTTCGAAGTGAACCTACACTCATCTTGAAAATCACTTTCCTTAGAAACCATTCTGGCCGCCCTGACCAGTTGGCCCTTAATTATAGATCTCTTCTGGTGGGCAGGGTGATCACTATCAAAATGTAAATAGGAGTTAGAAAATGTAGGCTTTCGATGAATTTGGCCTAAAAAGCAACACTGAGATCTATCCTTGAACAGTTCCACGTCCAAATAGGCTATCCTTTCTGATTCAAAATTTGAAGTGAATTTTAAAAATTCAGTTGACCTATTAAAACTTTCAACCAGAAACTGTGCCACCTCTTGGTAGACCTTAAGGATGATAAAAATATCATCCAAAAAGCATGTATATAATGTCACTTTTTCTTGGATGATGGTATTAGAAAAAACAAATTCCTTCTCCCAATGAGCCATCACCAGATTGGCCACACTGGCCCCACATGGTGACCCCATCGGTACTCCTATCAACTGGTGGAACCATCGGTTGTTAAATGAAAAAAAAATTACACGTTAAAATGATATCCAAAAGCTCTCTGACCATCAAAATCTCTTGTACAGGTGCTTGTTTAGAGGTCATTGCCAATTGGATCCATTCAACTGCCACATCATGTGGAATAGATGAATACAAGTCAATAACATTGATGGTTAAAAAGTGACTATCTGCACTTTAATGAGTTGAACCGACCTTCGCCAAAAATGACCAAGAGTCTCTAGAAATATGTGGTTCACTAACTACATATTTTTTGAGAATGGAATCCACAACTTTGGCCGCTGCATTAGTGATGCTACCTTTAGCGCTAACCAATTGGCGCATGGGTGGGTCCTGGATATTCTTATGAATCTTCTGTTTGCCAAACAACACTGGTATTCTTGGTGTTAAAGATGAAATAAAATTATACACATCCAAGTCAATCACCCCACTAATAAACATATCCTTATAATAGGAACAGACTCGAGTCATGCTTACATTCAGTTCATTTTTAGATACTTATCGATATGTTTCTGAAGATAAAATAGCTGATATCCTGTTGTTATAATCTTCTATATCTATAGCAACCAAACCGCCCCCCTTATCAGGCTGCATGAGTCTGACTGATGAAGAACATAAGACATTTAACAGGTCCCTTTCTTTATTTGTAATATTAAAATGAGCTGGACGCTTCGAATTTAATAAAAAACGAATATCCAAATCACACATTTGTTCAAAAACTCCCAAGGAGAGATGCAACGGGGGGGGGGGGTTTACATACTAGGTATGTGGAAAGGTTTCATTGACTTCGACTGATCTCCCAACAGAAGGGATAAATTTAGCTTCCTAACAAAAAGCTTCAAGTCCAAAATAGATCTTGCCACACTAGCCCTCCTAGATGGTACAAAAGAAAGACCTTTAGCCAAAAAATCAACCAAGGGCTGTGGAAAAACAAAATGGGAATAATTGTAAATTTTAAAATCCATCCCTGTGTTAAAAATAACTTCATATGAGGGGAGTTGAAGGGAAGGACTATTCGTTTATTGGCATTCAGCGTTATTCATTTGATTCATTGGAACAGGATTATTGGTTTCGAATTTCCCACTGGGTTCGTGGTGTGAGCGGTGGCAAGCTTTGCAGTAATATACTATAATAAGCCACCATCTTTAAGACCACATAAACACAATTTATGCCTGCTGCAAATGATTGTATATATACAATACTGTAATTAATTCAAAAAAAAAAAATATATATATATATATATATATATATATATACACACACACACATATTGTAGATATCTTTGCCAGCACACTTTCTGCTACCCAGCCTTACAATAGCTCTACCCTTTGTAGAGCAATTGCCAGATTGTAACATTACATATTCTACTATTAATATAACTGTCCACTTATGAGAAATGAATTTATTGTTTTTCCTTATATGACTTGGTTGATATAACTTGCTATTTTGTTTCTGTCTGCTGCTAATCATTTTCTAGTTATATGCTGTGTTGTTTTTGACTGATAATAATCATTATGTTATGATTTTTTCCTGTTGTATGTGTGTGTTTCAGTTTTTATTGTAATATTGTAATATCTGGAGCTTTTCTCGCCAGGCCTTTGGTGAAAATGTATTTATCTCAAGGTTATGTGATATGATACAGGTAACACACAAAGCTGTTTAGAACTGTGATCAGACATCTAAACCTTTACTAAGAGCTACACCTTTGTAGGGATACCTGGACCCTTGTATAGACAAACTTCAGGTTAGATGGGGTCAGGAGAAGGGAGAAGTAGTTATATAACTCAAGAACCTCTGACTGTCAGATATGTAAAAATTCAAGAAACAACAAAGGCCAAATATTAGTGCCAGGTAATAAACAAAGAAAGAAAACAAGCAAACAAACAAAAAATGTCAACAAATAAATAAAACATAGAATGATACAAACATGGATAGAACATTGTGTTAAAATACAAAAAAACTCTTACATTTGTTTAACTGCAGTACTTCTTTATATTTGCATTGTTTGGCAAAAGTTTTTTTAATTAAGATGCATTTAAATAAAGAAGTGTATCTGTGTGTATGTGTGTGTGTGTGTGTGTGTGTGTGTGTGTGTGTGTGTGTGTGTGTGTAGAAATGATAAAATCATTAAGAACATGCATATAACTTAATTAAAATTCATAAAGCTTTTCATCCTCATAAATTTCATCAGGCTGTTAAAGTCCGGCACACCAGCACACAGATTAAAGACTTGTGTAATGAAAACAACTGCAAGCAATTACTTAATGACATCACAGACTTCATTTAGGTACACATGATTTTATACTTAACTGAATGTCAACATGGGTTTTAAAGAACACATCTATTTCGATCATTAATCCTTATGCATGTAGTGTAATCTATCTTTAATGTTGTAGTTGAATAAAGCAGTTCTTTGTTCCAGAAACATGTGGTATTTTCATGGGCAACATCCAACCCCCTAAACAAAAATATTTGACACATTTTTCAGTTTGCAGTACATCTTGCCAAAGCAGATGTTGTGGGCTGTATTTTATGTCTGAAATACATTTATTTTTACTTCTAACTACATAATTGCCTTCCTGATACTCATGTTGTGCCACATAAGTAATCAAAAATGTTTCATATAAGGCACCCTATAAGTTGCAAGCAGTGTTGTACAAGTGCCTGTCTATTGTGCAGCCTAAACAGTTTTAGGTGTACCTGTCTGCTGAAATAAAACTATAATTACACCTTTTTGTTGATTCATTTCTTAATTTTCCTGTTGATTTTATATGTGAAACAGGTTTTAACCCATGAAATTAAATATTTTTCATCTATGGCTAATAGCATGAATATCTTTTAATTATGTTTTTTGTTGACCATAAAAATAAATTGTCTGACACTTTTTCTAAGCTGCAAAGGTTACAAACAGTGTAGTCTTCTCTGAGCAGTGTTCATCTACTAGTCATTTACTGCCTCATTTTTGTATCCCTCAATAATATATATATATATATATATATATATATATATATATATATATATATATATGTGTGTGTGTGTGTGTGTGTGTGTGTGTGTGTCTATGTCAGAAGCTCGAGTTTTCAAAAACTCAAAATTCACATTGTTCATACAATATGATCCAGTTTCTGCAAACTATATCTTCAAAAAACATAAAAAATCTACTGTTTTTTTCTATGTTTTTCAGGGGGGGGGCAACCTCCCTGCACCTCCACACCCCCTGCATATTATATATACTGACTCCAAGATCGCACTTCTTCTTTTTTTGGCTTTTTCCCAGTTAGGGGTCGCCACAGTGAATCACCTGTCCGCTCATGATTGCCAGTGGAGTTTTATGGTGTCGAGTTGCCAGCCCAGCGCCCAACCTTCCACAGAAGGCAAGCACACACTCATGCCTACGGCCAATTTAAAGTGTCCAATCCATCTACAGCATGTCTTTGATGTGGGAGGAAACAGGAGCACCCAGAGGAAACCCACGCGACTACAGGGAGGACATGCAGACTCCACACAGAAGGCACCCCAGCCGAGGATCGAACCGGAGAATGTCTTGCTGTGAGGTGACTCCAAGATCGCACTATAGTGGGGAAATGGTCCTCAATGTAACACAGCCTCCATTCAAAAGCTTTGAGTTTTTGGAAACTCGATCATATTGTCTCAGCAATATGAATTTCGAGTTTCGGAAAACTCAAACTTCTGAAGGGGACCCATACATATATAAAGAGAGAGAGAGATTATACATTATATTTAATTAATTTATAAATTCAGACTCTTCGGAAGAATCTAGATTACCTATTAAATGTATTCCTAGGAATATCCTTGATCATAGATCTTGTGTAATGACATATAAAATGCAGTATGTTATTGAAGATATTTCACTTTTTACAAAGATTACCATGTACCTTCCCTTCAGTCTTAATAAATACCTCATCTAAGATGCCATGTTGTTAAGGGCCACATTAAATGTGAAGGTAAAACTGAGGTACTCTTATATCAGTCAAAAAGCTCTCAAAAGAATATTTGACACCTGAATTCATGAAGAATAACCCTCTATAAAGTTACAGTAATAGCAGGTATTAGCAGTGAAGTAAATAAATTCTCTTCCCACAGCGCCTTGTAGGTATTTGCATAAGCTATGGTTACATGTTTTTGTGAAAATGTTTCAAAGTTACATCAAATCAGATTATGCTCTTGTACAGTCTCACAAAACATTTAAACAGTACCTGTATTTTTGTTAATCACGTGTCTGAATATTTGTTTAATTAGTGTAATAGCTTTTTGCTTTCACTCCATAAACTAGTGGTAACCATCCTGCATCTTTTATAGTTTGACTCATTAAGTATCCTCTTAATTTAAAAATCTCTGATGTCTCTTAGGTATACATTAGTAATGGAAACATACCTGTAATGTATGCTGTTCAGCTAGACTGACAAAGGATTAGCAAATTGACCTGAGTGCCAAATCTAATATAATTCTTTAAATTTTGGACAATCAGTAAATAAATCAGTGTTTTGGAAAATTAACCAAAACAGTCCTATAAGAGCTAACAAATATCAACTTGTCCTGTGTGCCTGCTAGTATCATAGTATAGTACTCCTTTATATATTTCTATACCCTCCAGAAGTTCACACAATCCCCATATGTTTCAACGAGTCTAAACTTGGTGAAGCCTTAACCAGAAGAAGCTTAACCACTCAAAACTTTAGCCTGATAAAATCAACAATAAAAAGTACTTTTGGAGAATGTGAGTGCCCTGTGCCCCTATTTACTTTATGTACACTAAATTCCTCAGTCGCACAGTTGTGGGGGGGGGGGCATCCAAGCACTGTCATTGCAACTGTGCACTGGTAGTGATTTTCTTTGGAGTAACTTTGAAGTTCTATATTTTGAAAAAGAAACTGACAAGCAAACCTTACCTATTTATACTCACCCACATAAAGGGGGAAACCCTTACACAGATCAATTTCTTACCATTCCGCGAATAAACAGATACAACCTATGGCAGCCTTTCTAATAACAATAATTTTATGAAAGCACAAATCTGTAAGAATCTTCTGTCTTTCTTTTGTGTATTTAGGTTTAAGTTATTCATTTTCAGCTAGGAATATACTCAATATCCATTTTCAAAAAAGTTGCATTAAAGGCTAATAGCAATGGAGTGAGCTTGAAAACTATGTTATTTTTTTTAAAGCTTGTAGCTGTGTAACAAAGCTGCCAAGCTGCATTCTCAAAGCAGAATTTCTCACATATATAAATCAAAAATGTTTTATTCAGAAACTTTTAATAGTAAAAATAATTTCATCTAGCAAACAAATATCATTAATTTATCAGTCAGTTATATTAATCACCTTTATGGTACATTAGCAGCATTCCCTTTTCCCATTTTTACATGGGGTCAGTGTATCTTGTTAACTGTCACCATCTCTTTCAATTCAATGCCACATTTCTGCCATCTTTGACACTCATGCCTAACTGTCACAGATCTTCTTTCACACAATCCATCCCCTTGTTTGCTGGACGTCCTCATTTCCTCTTACTTTCTTCCTGTCTGTCCCAAATCTTCTTCACCAGATTGTTTTCTGCTTTTCTGCTTGTGACCAGACCGCATTTATTGTAACTTGTTTATTAGTGCTTGGCACATGGTTGACTCCATCTTCATCTAGAAAAAAGTTCTAAGAATGTGTTCAGAATAAATGTCTAACAAAAAAGGCATATATTGAAAATGTATATTTAAATGTGCTGCACTAATTGTTTTTAAATAGTAATGCTGTTCCCAGCCCACATTGTGCTTTGACTATTAGTTGTTTCAGTTTCACTGCAGGTGTGTTCACAATTGTTAATAGCGCAGTATCCTTTGCCTAGTTCACTCATGTTGTTAAAAACAGAATTATCTAAATAAATACCCAGCTAAGGGAACATTGTCAGTATTGTAAGTTGGAGTTTATACAAATACATCATCTAATTTACCAGTTTCATTACAACACATATTCACAGTCTCCATTACTTTAACTGTATACCTATATTTAGCATTAGCAGAAAAAACTTATCAAATGTTGTCAGTTTTCATTCATTCCTCAAGATGTGACTCGGCCGCTTTTTACAGCTCGTGCATACTACAAGCTCTCAAGCTCCTCCCTTACCTATAATGCGCAGTCCTCCTCTTTCCCCAGATCTCGTTTGCTGTCATTGTGTACAGACATGGTCGCTGCAGCTCTTGAGCTAAGTGAATTTTTTCATATAGCTCTTTAAAAACTTCCCTTTCCACTAATTTTCTTTTTTTCTCCCTTAACCTGTGTAAATTCTTGTGGTATTTCTTCTTCTCTTTTTACCTTTTGGTAGTTCCTAATACCATTGTTGGGAATCTTTCACTTACCATTGGGGTAGTTCTCCTGATACCATTGTTGGTATTCCATTTTTTTCTTTCTTACTTACTCTGCATAACAAAAAAAAAATCCTTATTTCTGCTTTTACTTCCTTTTTTTGTATCTAGAGTGGTTTATTTACCACAGTCTTTAGTTGCATAAAATGGTGGATAAACAGTCAGGTTTAAAAAATTGTGATAAATGCAGGCATAAAATGTTGTTGTCGGTTGCCCATGATTTATGTGTTCACTGCCTGAGTCCTGATCATTTGCAGTTTTCCTGTTCTATTTGTAAAGCTTTCAATCCAAGAGCACTGGTGGACAGGAAAAATAAACTTATTATCAAGAGCTTTCTTCCTTCAGCCTTTGGAGACTCGCTTACTGGACCTCAAACCTCTGACAGATAAAAAAGAAGCCAAGAAAAGATATTCTGACCAACCCAGATCCTCTCCATCCTCTTCGGATCCAACTTCGCAACCACTTAAGAAGACCTGAAAAACTTTGGATCCTAAAGGTAAACCTTCGGATCTGATTTCTTCAGATACCAGATCTGTATATTCAGATCTGGCTCATCCTGAATTAAAGCAACTACCTAGGACTAGGTATGCATTTCCATGGAACCTGTACCCTCTTGGCTCCCGTCTTCATTCCTAGAAAGACACTGCCATTCAAAATCTCCTTCCTTTGCTTCTTCCCATTCTTCCAGAAGTCTCACTGAAGCGGACATGGACAGGATGATGAGAAAATTTCTCTCAACACAAATTCAGATCGAAGTTCTCCCAGCTCCTAGACCTTTACTAGTACTACTCCACTAATTTTGGCTCTTTCTCAGATCTGTTCTTTGGCTTCAGAGCCCCTGGGTCTGAGACTTCAGGTGCCATGTGTTTCAGATCCAAAGATTGGTTTATCTTCAGTTCCAATATCTTCTCTGAGTGCTCTGGCTCCAAGTGTGTTGGAGCCAGATGACTCTCAGAGCTGAAGCCTCATTATCATATCTGAGATGTTAGAGTTGACTCTGAAGCAGTCAGAGCCATCTTTGCTCCTCAGAGCTTTGGCATTCCATTGCTAGGTTCTGACTTTTGCCTTGGGCAGTGTGCCTTTGGGTCAGAAGAAAACGGTGGTCCAGAAACATGTCTTCTCAGATCCGATGGCTTCCCTCTCCCTGGGGTGTTCTGCCTTTGAAGTGGTGGAGAAAGTGTTCTCTTCTAGAGGACAGATGATTCCTCCCCTTGGATCTTCTCGCTGGATGTCAGATACCTTTGTGTCTTGAACCTCAACATTCTACACCACAGGGACAGCCCGCCCAAAGTCTCCAGGCTACCCAGCAGGGTATAATTATATCTTCTGATACTTCTCTGAAACATCGCACTGAAGAAGTCCCTAGGAAGAGAAAGTGCAAGACGAGACACTTGGAGTCTCTTTAGGAGCTGGTCACAGAAGATACTGATTTCAATAAAAGGGAAGGGTCCCCAAGATCACCACCTGATGATGTCTCATTTGGAGGCATTTTAGAGATACTTAAACAAAGGGGTAGTTGGTCTACCAATAACCCTTCTCAGGAGGAATTGATATTCCTGGAGGTATTTAGTACTGCCCATCTAATTCCTGGGTGACTCAGCCTGCTGATGAGCTCATTGATTTAATCTCTTGGCAGGCGTGGAGGGGGCCTGATTCAGTTGAGCATATCCCCAAGAGATCAGATATGATCTTGGCACTACCAAAGGGAAGGGAGTTCTGGAGCAAAGGAGTACCAGTGGATGCTGTGGTCATAACTGCAGAAAAAAAAAGGGGTTCATTAATTAGCCCCAGTGCTGCAAGTACTGCAAGTGCTACCATTTTTTGAGTGACACACAGTATCTCTTCTGTTGTATGATCTGACTGCTGTGGTTGCTTTGATCCATTATAAGGAAACTATACCTATTGCTTTTTTATTTTGTATTTCATGTTCCAGCCATAAATCGTGTTTCATTTTGTTAATATTCAGTTATGGCTGTCTATGTGCAATGACTCTGTTGTTGCCATCCTGCCAATTAGTCCAGATAGGTTTTTGCCCATACTGTATCCAATAATGCTCATATTGTCTACTTTTATTTTGTCTTGACATTTTATTTTCTCTGCTGTCTTACTGTTGTGTATGCCCCCCTCCATTTACCAGTGATCTCCTTACATTGTTTTTTACCAGTGTGGAGGTTACATTACAAGCTGCTCTAGTATTCTTAGTTGAGAAGTCAGATTATGGGATTCATAAGGGTTACCACAATGTGCACAGTATGGGTATACTTTGTTTAACATTTCCGAGTGAGCAGACAGGAAAATCTTCTGGTAGGGCTGTTCTTGAATTCAGAAAATTTACTTCAAGGTGTACACATAATATACACCTTCTGTTAACCTTTATGAATCCCCATCATGATTTTCCTTGCTCCCTGCAATACACACGCACAGTTTAAATGCTTGATTTTGAAACACTCACCGCTGGAAGAATATAATGATATTTCATTAGGTAAGGTGGTTCCTGTGTAATGCAATCATGATTTCTGGTTACTGTCTGTGTGAAATTTGCATGTTGTCCTCATCTCCACACGGGGTTTCTCACATCCCCTAAAATCATCCTGTTTGTTAAACTAATCCATTCAATTATTCTTAGTCAAGAAAAATAGCACTTGTAGAGCAGTAGCTACTTTTGTTGCAATTGGTGAGTTTTAGATTAGGTCCATGGGGGTTGAGGAGTGATCCCTGGCATTATAAGATCAAGGAGAGTCACCAATGGCACCCAATGTCATGCTCCACAGGGCCTAAACATTTCAAGAAAAAAAATATTACTCCTTCAAATTAGTTGTACCACCACATGTCAGTGTCTGAATTAATACACCAGCTGGGTTCACTATAGGAAGCCCAAAAAAGCTGTACTAAGGTGCAAAATAAACATTAGAAAAAATATTACTCACATCTATCTGTCATGCTTCTGCGCTATTTTTAGTAGTAGTTGGACAACTGCAATAAAGAAAAGTTACTCTCCTGCAGAAGGGTTTGACTAAGTCATGTTGACCAGGAGTGAAAATCATGAGATTCTACCATTAATGAGATCCCTAAAGTAGAAAGGTAACTTTAATATTACTTGCTACAACCACTAATGTTTAGTCTTTGTGACAATCTGAGGTATTGCCAGCTATGCCAATAGAAGTAGGGCAGTGGATGTATAACATATGCCATATCTGGAATTAAGTAAAGAATGATATGTTATTTGAATATCAAACTGATTTGCACAAATGCTTATGTTAGAAATATATTTGTAAAGCTACTTGTGTTAAAAATCTATCAACAGTGTGCCCTGCTGGGCAGAAAAAAAGGTACATCCATTATTGTAGCTGTTTAAATTTATATATTGTGACAAGATACTGGAAGAAAAGAGGCTAATCTCAAGCCACCTGACTTTGAGAAGTAATAAAAAAAATTACATTACTGGGCCTAGGCCATAAAGATGCTATCTCATAGTTTTGAATGAAGCCAGAGATGAAATGTCTGTAAGAAGCATGGTTTGTTAGTCTCTGTAGTAGGAGTAGAAGTTTATAATTGTTTTATGACTTCCAGAAGCTACACCAAATCTGTGCAAAGCTCTTGTGTGTATTATTGGCATGTAGATGCTAAATCATGTCAGTTTCTAGCAAAGGGAGGTTGCATGGAAACCAGAAATCAGATGACCAGATGTATGTGATGTCATTCTGTACAGAAATAATGTTTAATAATAGATGAGACTGAAGTCTCATAGCAGTCTGTTTCTTGCGACCTGACATAGAAGGATCCCTCACCTACTTCAACTTGCCTTTCTCTAGTAATTGAACCAGGGAATAGTAACTCTTAAGATTAGTCAGGAAAATATAGTGAGATTAGTTACATACTGTTTTTCTGTATCTGTGAGAGTCTATTCATCTGAGTTATTTTAATATTTCCTGTGTCTGAAACTCTGGTGTTTACTGTAAATAAATATTTCATATTTCATGTTCCTTTATTATTTATCATTAACTATATTGAAACTTTTCATTATGGCTGGTCCTTTAGAAAATATTTTACCTTTGAGAGTACTTATATCTATTAGTGACATTATGACCACTCCTGAAAGTCTTACTGCAGAACATGTGAACAGTGCCAAATAAGTAGGCAAGGCAGGAGACATGACCAAAGCTCCTTTGAGGCCTTTGCCTGTGCCAAAAAAGTAGGCAAGGCAGGAGACAAGATCAAAGCTCCTTTTATGCCTTTGCCTGTGATTGAGGAGCCATTTCAGAGGGTACCTATGGATATTGTGGGGCCTGATAGTTCCCCAAGTTCCACAGGAAAGAATTATATCCTGGTGTTAGTAGATTATGCTACTAGATACCCTGAGATGGTTACTCTGTCCTCCATTGAGGCAGAAAAGGTGGCAAATACTTTGTTAGAGATTTTTAGCAAGGTAGGTTTCATGAGAGAAATACTGACTGACAGATGTTCCAATTTCATGTCAGACCTGCTGGCTTGTCTGTGGATGTGCTGTAAGGTGAAGCACCAGACCATCCCGCCACAAACCCCAGAATAATGGTCTTGTGGAGAGGTTAAAGACCATGCTACTGGCATCTGCAGACCATTTTAGAGAAAATGGGACAAATATTTGCTCCAACTGCTGTTTGCTTATAGAGAGGTACTCCTGGAGTCCAGAGGTTTTTCACCCTTTGAGTTGCTCTATGGGCATAAGGTGAGGGGGCCTTTAGATTTGATTTGTGATGAGTGGGAGGGTGAGTGTGAATCCCACAAGGAGTCTGTTGTAACATATGTCCTAAACTTCAGGACAGGGCTTAGGGAGCTCATGGGCTTCGCCCAGGAGAACCTGGCAGGAGCCCAAACCAAAAAAGGTCTGGTATGACAGGAATACTGAAGCCCAAGATTACATTGTGGGAAAGCAGGCAATGGTTCTCATTCCTTTCAGATTAAAAAAAACTGTAGGCAGCTTGGGAGGGACCCTTCAAAGTGGTAAGGAAGGTCAGTAATGTTAACTATGTGGTAGAACTGCTAGACAGGTGGTAGGGGCACCGATTGTACCATGTTAATATGATGAAACCTTACCATGATAGGGAGGCCCTGGTGCTGAGTATTTGCAGTGGATGGCAGGAGGAGTCTGAGGGGGATCTCAGTTCAGTCTTCCACAGATCTGAAGCTATACAAGCATGGATATAGTATTGTAAGGCATAATGAATTATAAGATAACTGTAAAGACACATTTCCTACAGCAACTTAGTTTAATTTGTTAACTACTAAAAAAGCACACCTTATGTAGTTTGAGTTTAAAGCATAAAATTTAATTCTGCTAAGTAGAGTGGCATGGACCTACATGCATCATGAATATTGTAACAAGACAGTGGGGAGCAAGTACTAAAGATATTTCAGATTTCCAGTGAAAAAGCTTCCAGCATTTGAAGTTGCATATGCATTTACAAAGATTCTAAAATATGAAATATTTCATAGAGTGTGAACACTGTTGTAAGAAGTTTTAAGTTAAAAAATAAGCTTTATTATAAATAACAAAATGTAACCTATTACAACTTCATCTGCTTGTAAAATCAAATCCTCATTAAACTTTTGTTTTATGGAGAAGATGCCCTTCTAGAACCCCAGCATCAGCTATGAGCATCCATCATCTTCCTTTCTAGCACCCTCTTTTTAATTATATTAATATAATCATATAAAATTGTGCATAGCCCAACTGGAAGTGCATAACCAACCTTCCCAGTGAAAGAATGCTAGTGAAAGAACTGTTACTGTTATCTTTCCATTTATAGCAGAACTTTGTCATTAAAAAAAATAATGTGCATTTTAAGTTGCATTTGCTGCATGAAAATAAATAGTAAAGAGGAAGATTTAATATAATTGTTGTTGTTGTTTGTCTTTTCGGCTTTTCCCGGTTAGTGATCGCCACAGCAGAACTCTGGTCCGCTAATAATTGGCAATCGATTTTTATGGTGCCGAGTTGCCAGCCCGATGCCCAACCTTCAGCGAAGGCACGCCGATTCACGCATGTTTTCGGAGGCCACTCGACCACGGGGAGGACATGCAGACTCCATACAAAAGGCACTCCAGCCGAGAATTGAACAGGAGAACCTCTTGCTGTGAGGCAACAACACTACCACTGTACCACTGTGGCATAGAAGATTTAATATAATTGTGATAAGAAGAATTTTTCTTTTTCCAGCTATCATATCGGTAGTTAAGTGTCATATTTCTGTATCTGAAGCTGGGGGAGAAGCTTGCTTTAAATATTCAGATAAAATGACTCGGTAAGATGCCTTTGTATTCTTTATTTTATCACAGAATGTACAAACTGTCTATACCACTGTTGAAGCATGGCTGATTTACCTGAATGTTTAGATGGAGAGGTTCACAGGAACAATAACATGTAACATGTGCTGGGATACATAAAAATGACTGAGGCCCCTAGTTCTGTGAGTAAAGCATTGCCTGCATGTCTGGCATTATTAACTTGAAACTACAGTTATTTTAATCAAGTTCTATGGGAAGTCCAATATAATTTTTAAATGGTAGCATTATGCA